>NW_026067983.1:5291993-5431889 GCF_014885135.2 Alexandromys fortis | reverse complement strand
CTATGTTCAGTGAGACCGGTTTTAACCCAGGCTTTTTCAGACCCAGGTCAGCTGGCCTTGGTGAGTTCCCGATAGAGCATCTCCATTGTCTCAGTGTGTGGGTGCACCCCTCGCGGTCCTGAGTTCCTTGCTCATGTTCGCTCTCCTTCTGCTCCTGATTTGGACCTTGAGATTTCCGTCCGGTGCTCCAATGTGGGTCTCTGTCTCTGTCTCCTTTCATCGCCTGATGAAGGTTAATATTCAGGAGGATGCCTATATGTTTTTCTTTGGGTTCTCCTTCTTATTTAGCTTCTTTAAGAATGCAAAATTCAAGAAGCTTTTACAGTGCAATGCGGGTCACTTCTCTGCGGTAAACCAAGGTTTTTCCTCGAGGTTCTGCTGCCCTCAGCAGCGTTTGGTGGAGGATCGTTTATACATTTGTAATAGACTGAAATAACCCAGACTGCAGTTCCTCCTTTCTTTCTATTTTTTAAATTGTAAATCATATAATAAGTTTTGGGTCAAGATTGTGTAGGATAAGTTCAACATAATTATAGTGATATTTTATTTATGTTCTAATGAATAAAGCTTGCTTAAAATCAGAAGGGCAAAGCTAAGCCACTAGAGGTCAGGCAGTGGTGGCACATACCTTTAATCCCAGGATTTGGAAGACAGGAGGCAGAACTCTGTGAGTTCAAGGCCACCCTGGGCTACACAAGATCAACACAGAAACAAACCCAAGTGGTGGTGCCTCACAGCTTTAATCCCAGTACTAGGGAGTCATACCTTTAATCCCAGCACTATAAGGAATATAAAATGGGAGGGGAGAGAGGCTCAGTCTGCTTAGTCTGTGGTCACACAGCCTTGGTAGAGGTAAGACTTCTCTAGCGGTTTGGATGCTTTGCTTTTTTGGTTGAACCCCAATATCTGTCTCTGGGTTTTTATTATTCGTGCTACACATAATTGCATTTTATCAACCAATATGTATTTCTTAAGCATAAAATTACACTGAAATAACGTTCTGAAAAGAAAAATAGAACTCTACAAAATATATTGAATATTGCTAAAATAAGTAAAACTATGGTGCTTAACTGATATTGTTAAAATAAAAAGGGTAGTTTCTAGAATCACCAAATATTATACCATTATTTTTGTGTTATCATGCTGTTTTTCCATTACCACATTATCTTATGTATTATCACCATATGTATACCTATTTATATATAATTGGAAGTACATATTCCTTTATGTCCTTGTTATCATAATGTAGATGCAATTAAGGAAGTCTACGAGAACTTGGTGAAGGGCCCATGGGTATAACCCTCCTCTGGGGGTTCATCTTGAGGACAGTTTCTGGCCAGATATCTTGTTGCAATTTCTGGCTAAACATCCTGTTTGTTCCTGTGCTCCCTCTGCCCCCCTGGTGGTGAGCTATAGGGCCACTGTTTAAATCCATCTTGGGCTGGGTAATTTCCCACCTGCCTGGGGGAATTCCACTGTGCAACAGCTAGCTATATAAGGTTTGTCCTAAGCTTGAATAAATGGCATTATCTCCTTACAAATGAGCCACGTCTCTTGAGTGTTCTTTTAATCTCCAGGCTCTTGCCTGGCTCCTGAACGGTACAGTAGTGAAAACTGAACCATAGAGAGTAACACAGGCATTACAGCCCAGAACAAAGGGGAACACATATTTATTTGGGGAAAAACCCACAATAAGGGTAGAGAGAGATGGTCCTCTGTGGGCGCTGGAAGCTGTGAAAAGAACTCTGACTACCACCCAAGAGAGTGAGCATGCTTTCCATCTGCGCTTATCAGTCCACACATAGCACCTCAGTTCACGCCCTAATGGGCTGGTACCCAAAAGGCTATTGGCTGAATGAATTTTCACAACACCATAATATATTTGCTGCTAGCAAACAATTCACATATACAAATAAGACCCTTATAATATGATATCTTAAGACCACTGAGCCAATTTCCCCATTAACAATAAGGTTTAGATAGAGCACCGCCAGGCTGGAGAAAGGGATCCTCCATTAAGGACTGGGTAAACAACCAAACATAGATACAGCACTATCTTGATGAGTGAAAAGGCATCTTCTCTGTATCCTATGAACCAAGTTTCTAAAGAAGAGTCTCCCTACTCTCTCATCTTCTTATTTATGTTTGTTTAACAGGATGCAGGACCTGTGAATAGACATCTCACCTGGCTTATTCATTATTACATTCTCATGGCTCTCGTGGCTGCCACATTATAACTTCTCAATAAACATTCTATATATGGGTAAATGTCCAACTACAGGGCAGTTTACAAAGAAGATGGGAGGAGCTAAAACTCCACAGCTACAAGGGACCATGGCTTGACACACAGGCTCTGCATCCCAGCCAGTAGCTGCAAGCACAGCATTGAGTCCAGAGTCGGAAGATCAATAGGAGTTGACAGAATATTGAGCTGCCCTAAAACACACAATTTAACTTTTCAGTTTTGGAAGTAGACACTGAAATAAATGCAGATGTCTGAGATAATCTTAAGCAAATGTCTATCATTATTTAATCTAGTTGTATGCCGCAAACAATAACAAGATATCTATCCACAACTCTTTTCAACAGCATGATAAAAGTTAACATAAGAATAAAGCGCACTAAGAGCTTCTTCATGTTCCTATTACCCCATACAGCTAAAACCAATAGCTATAAATTTTGTAGCTAGTTAATCTGTCATTTTAGATATCAAGTACTGCTCACATATAAATTCTGAATAATAATTTTGGCTTGAAAAACCTTAAGAATAAACATTTCAGCATACATCAATGCCTTATTTTAACAAAAAGAAATGGGCAAAGAATATTTTTAAAAGAGCATAAAAAACAAATCTTAGTAATTCTCTCCCCTCCCAGAAAATAGGATGATTATGGAATTAATACATAAAACTTAAAAATCTCCTTCCTTTCCCATTCTCAGTCATATCAGTTCTCTCTCTCTCTCTCTCTCTCTCTCTCTCTCTCTCTCTCTCTGTGTGTGTGTGTGTGTGTGTGTGTGTGTGTAATACACACTTCTGGGACCTAACTACTCAATATTCTTAGTAGAGCTCTGGAACAAACCCTGGCATAATAAATACAGAACCAAGGAACTGAAACCCATGTTTGTTTTTGGTTTCTGCCATTCCCAGCCAGGTATTTATCACTGTTTGGTTTGTTTGTGTTTATGATATACTTACATCACCCCCTTCCATGTAAAAATCCCCCACTCTATTTTCTTTGTCCTATTTGAATAAAGGAAGTCAGATTCTGCTCCAAAGTCTGAAAGAGGATTCAATTTGAGAAGTCAGGCTACCTCTAAGCCAGACGCCCAAATCTCTGACATGCTTTGAATTCAAGGGGGCTGGGAAACACTGTGGATGCAGACAGTTTGGAGTTAAGAATGCATCCATTTACTTATCAACTGAAAAGGAGTGGGGGAGGCAACAGTTGGTGGGGAAAAAGTGAGAGAGAAATGGAAAGGAGAACATAATACAAAAAAAAAAAGATGGATTAAGAAAATAAATGAAATCAAGAAAATTCCTCAGAGAAGGTATCTCTGGGGTGGGTGGTACAGATGGTGGTCTGATTTGAATCTAGTGCAAGCACAATTTCAAGAAATTACTTACAAATAAGAAAATAAACAAAGCTGATATTACAGACATAGCCAGTGGATTTAGACGCAGAGAGAGAAATGTAAAAGAGAACAAGAGACCTCAAGCTCTGCAAACAGTTTGGGTTCCTTCAAGTGCTTAAATAAATGGAAATCTGTAGCCAGCAATTCACTCATCAAATCAACCTTAATCTCAACTGTGGCTTGACTGCTGAATCATACATAGATTGGCGACGTTCACTTAAATGCATCTCTTGCTATATTGCACAGACATTTATATTAGCGATTATTCCATATAAAAATATAAAGCATCACTTATATAAATGCTTAAGGCATAACGTGTTTCAAAATGTATCCTAAATGTTTGTCACTGAGTATGAACCAAAAGGTACAGAAAAACCATTATATTTTGCTTAATCCCATGCTGTATGCAGACAAAGGACATTGATGGCAAGTAAGAAATATTGCATAGCAGTAAGATTCCTTGGAATGTATGTGGAGAATATGTCCCTAACACAGCTCCAGGAAACTGTTTTGATACGTGATAGTGTAGGTTCTTATAAGAGATATTAGTCACATACTCAGATTCAGTGCTGATTACAAAGTAGAAATATGCTGGAAATTTTATAAAGATCAAACTAATTAAGATACTTAATTGCCTCTGACTAATTATGGAAATTGGCAGGCTCAGCAAGGAAACGGGCTTTTCAAGAAGCGTTTGTATTTTAGACGGTAGCTTCCTCAGCTTCGTTTCACTGGGAGCCACTCGTATGGTCTCAGAAGTGGTATTGCAAGCTTTGTCCACGGAGAGTTATAAAGAGAAATGAGTACATATGCATCGAGAGCTGCAGTGGGACAAGCAGAGCTCCATCCCCAGTCTCCGTGCCAGGAGTTGGCTTGGCACCTTTCTAGGCAGCTACACTGCACAGGTTCTCATTAGCATGACTGCTCTCATAAGCGTTTGTTGTTGCTAAAAGAGCAATCCCGGCACAAGGTCTATTTACAGCTTTTCCTGGCCCTTTAACTCAAGGCCACAAAAGGCCTCACTTAAGCAATTGTAAGTGCCTGCGAAATACTTGCCATAAAAGAAAAGACAAAAGTTCAGTCGTCGAAAAGAGAGCATGGACTCCATAGTTTACTTCATAACAGTTTCATAAGAGCTAGGCCTGCCGCTCACAATGCGAGCCTGCTGAAAGACCTCAGAAGACACTCGGGCTCTTCTGATCTCATCTTCCGCAATGATAAAGTGGAAATGGCACCTTGTTTGCATGCTGCCACAAATGCAGGGAAAATGCAGATGTCTATTTGATTGTGGAAATAGAGAGTGCCCAAATTATGCCTAATATTCAATGAAAGATCATCTTTTTTCATATTCTGGATATTTATTACAGCTTTAAGAATAACCATGAAGAACCAAAGATCACACTAGGGTCTTCCAGAGACAAATTATAATTTTGTGCTAGGGATCAAAGGACAGAGAAGAAGGGAATGGAAGTGAGTCAGAGAGTTAAAGATATTCTCTGTTCTTTCATCTGCCCCAAATACACTTGCAATGTCGGTTTCATATAAAATAAAACCCTAATAGATGTCATTGTTTATATTGCACATGGTGGAATTTGTCCAGGCTTCCAAATTCTCTATATATAATATATATTCTATATATATAGACAATGAGAAATTAATACCATAATTACACATATTTCCTCACAGTCTATAAAAAAAGGACCTGACCCATGGACTTTCTCAATCCCTGAGAACTACAGCTGCCTCTTCCTGCCTGGAGCTCCTGGTCTCACATCTGCTGGAGATCCTCACACGCAGGATCATGGAGGCAGTTCCTCCCTTGCCTCCTGTAGTACCAACACATCCACAAGAGGGAGGCTGCTGTGTTAACAAGGCCTGGTAACTGGTCTTAACCTGAGGACATCCCAGACACTGCCACTTACAGGCTACCTAGAACTAGTCACGCAGGTAAGAAAAATGTGTGTTCATGTGGAAGTACAGGAAGCCTGGACTGAGAAGTATTATTCAATGTAAAGAAACTCCTAACTTCAAATCCTCACACCCCTCATTTACCCACAATAGTTTTTGTATGAAATTTGTAGTCAGTAAATATAATAAGGTTTGAACCCAATAAAGGCAGTGATAACAAAAATATCAACAAATATATACTAAAGCAATAAGTCTCTTCCAAGATGGTTACAGTGTTGCTTTGTTTTTTTTTAAACAGTATTATTATTGGTCAATGTCTGAATGCCACAGAAAGGAAGTAGTCCGAGACATTGGTACCACCCCCAACAGAAGGAGAAGCTTCAGTAAGTCTCAAAGGCTGTGGTGGTGACCCAGTTCATGTCCTGTTGGGCATTGAACCTGTCCTAGGAGTTTCGTTAACACCCTTTAAAGCACCAAATAACAATCTGAGACAGAAACAATCCAGCCAGCTTTGGCTTCGCAGTGGGTCTTTGAACCTTGTGTGCTAACTGCCTGCGCTCCCCGTGCTGTGTGTGCTAATGACCCCTCTACATGCACCATTAATACATAAAAGCAATCACCCATAACCCACAGGCCTCCTTCTGTGTCTGAAAGTGATCGTGGCATTTAGCAACTGGAAATAAAATAAACCAAGAGAAATATGGCTGGATGTCAAGAGCTATGAGGATGAAGGAGAAACAAAAGCAAACAAACAAAAAAAAAAAAAAACCTACATATTTGAGCCTATTACCTTCCACAGGTTACTTTTTAAAGACGTGAGAATTGAATGCAAAGATACGTTAATATCCATCTAGGAACATAGACAGAAATTACCAAAACTTAAAACTTACGTTAAGCATAGTCTTAAGGAATTAGAGCAGTAACAGAAAGTTCCCATTACTGCAATACAGAGTAGACTGAACAGGTAAAAGCTGATCACTGACCACGTCTGTGTGTTCCAATCTTCATCACAGTGTAGCTGATCATTCCAATTAGATAGATAGCACGTGAAACACTGACGGAGATGAATGAGCAACTTGCTATGTTTCCCGAGATTCAGAAAAAGACTTGGTTCTAAATCCTATGATTGGAGCCATTACAAGACCAATTTTCATATGTACTCCCATTATTTTCTATGAGATATGCCTACTTTCAAAATTGCATCAAAAGAATGGCATTTAGGTTAATTAATGCATTTAAATGCATTATTAGGAAATACATACATGTACAAGCTTTTAAATATTTTCCTAAACATTCTATTTAGCTGGCATAATTTTTACCCTTACATATTTCTATATAGTTTATTAAAAAAATATTCTGAGACCAGGTCTCCAGTCTGTAGCTGATCCTTCCAGGTGAGTGAGTATGTGTCGCAAAGAGCAAGCTCTCTTAGCTTTTGTAAACTGAGCAGAGAACGGAATGCTTCCCACATGCCATCTTCTCAGCCAATGCAGCTGCAGCACAGGGCTGGCCATGTCCTCCCTCCCACTTAGGTCTCTCTCATTCCTGGCATCTCTGGAAGGGCCTAGGATCATAGCTCAGCTCTGATCTCTGGTCATTCCGGATGATTCACGAATCAACTCTTCAAGAACATGTTTTATATAAAAAATCTTCCCTTTTATCAGATTTATAGTTTTATCAGATTTATAGTTTTATCAGATTTATAGATTTATAGTTTTGTACCTCCTTATATCCCCAGTATCATACAACCATAGTCTATTTAGCTTGGAGAAAATTAGCATTGGACTCTTTTTTTTTTTTCTGCTTAACTGACTATATCTTAGTACAGAGGAAAAGAGACTTCAAGAGTTTAACACAGAGACATTAGCATTGACATAACCGTAACACACACCCACTGTGTCATGAGGAAGATGAATAGAAAAGAATACAGTGGACTTCTAGCCCCTGAGCCCCTGGGAAGTCGCTCCCTTCCTTTAATGGCCAAGAAACTTACCATTCCACCAGAGGATCTCAGGAATCGAGTTGGCTCACACAATTGGCAAGTCCTGAGGCCTCAAAACCTGACCGCCAACCTAGTCCTGTTTCGAACAGTGAGATCTGATCCTGCCTCTTAGCAAGAGTGTCTACATATTCAACATAGTATCACCCAAGCCCAAGTCCAAACAGGTAATCAAATTCTATACTCTAAAGAGCAATAGAGCTGGGATTTAACCCCCTTCTCATTGCCAATTTAGAGTCTCACTCCACACAAGTAGCCTGTTGGGAGTGAGACAAACTGTGTGCTCAGAACCCTGTGTGTTCTCAATAAGTATCTGTCGTATGAGCAGATGAACGCTCAGACAGGATTACACAGGTATTCCCATCATCACCGTATCAAGCACTTTCATAAGAGTTTATTGTGTAGCAGGTGTTATTTTAAGTGTTTTACACACATCAAATCATTCTCTCCACAAAACCCACATGGGCTGGCATCAGAGCAAGCTCCTGGAGCACAAAGATCTTGAATCATCTGCCTCCAAATTACTTAGGGAATCAAATTGAGGCAGTCTGGCAGGGGCCTTAACTACTTCCTGTACACCAGGACAAAGGGGCTCACCATTATATTGACGCAACAACCGCTAAATGGGAAAACGAAAGGATTCTTTAAGGACGTGCAGGAAAGCGGGGGCCAAGTTAATTAAACACCTGTCAAGAGGCTACAGCAGAGAGGGGCAGCCTGGCAGGGTGTCTCTCTCTCTCTCTCTCTCTCTCTCTCTCTCTCTCTCTCTCTCTCTCTCTCTGAAGAACTAAAGGCACCTCAGGGCTTGTCTCCTTCCCCTTGCCAGGCTTCAGGGCTCTTCACTGCTGGTGCTTCACCAATGTGGCTATACTTCTCTTTTGCTGTTTTAATAGAGACTTAAAATAAGATTGCCTCTCATATATTTCAGGGAAATTCCTAATGTTACAATGTTAGTTCAGGTTACTATCTAAAAACCACCACACACTGGGAAGCTTATATACAAAAGTAATGTATTTTTCATGGTCCTGGATAGGAAATCTTAGAAACTGCTAGCATGGTGGCACTCTGGTGAGGACGCCCCTCTCCTTGTATCCTCAGAGACAGAAGACAGTGACAAGCTTCTCTGGAGACCTCTCTGAAGGGCACTAATCCTGCACATGAAGACCAAACGCTAATGACTTAATTTCCCCTCAAAGATGCAAACCCTGAACCATCATATATATGTTAAGTATGTCAGTATATAAATTTAGGAAAAACACGAACATCCAGTCAATAATAGTTTGCAAGAGGACTCTGCCTCAACTAGTTAAATGCTAAGATTCATAGAGAGAATGATTTTTTTCCTTGAAGAAGCTAGGAGTCTAGTACAGGTCTGTGTAAAACCAATTTTCTGGTACCAATGTACCATGGAAAGGGATTCGGAGAGTAGCCACTTGACAAACTTGGTGACTGATACTCCCCCAAAGTGAGAATTTACATCATTAAAACATGTTACCTTGTTATTTCACTATAAATCCTGTAAAATAATCCATTCTTTATCAATAGTAAGATTACCTACTTAGTAAGATACTTTGAGGCAAGGGATCTTGTTCCAATTAGCTATCTTCATGAAAAAAAAAAAAGAAGAAGAAGAAGAAGAAAACACCAGCCAGACCTATAAAAAACAGCTTATAGTAAAACCACTGAGAGCTAAGCCCCATTCCCATGGCATCAGCCAGCTCTATTAATCCTGCTGACCAGGAGCCTTGCTTGGAGACAAAACTTCTCTCAAGTGGCAAACAGAAGCAAGCTAAAGATGCCCCAACCACAGACGTGTGATACTCAGACCATGAGAAGGCTTATGTGGTCTTGTTATTGTGGTCATTCTTTATCAAGGCTCTAGAGAATGTTGGTCCTTACAGTCAGAAGTTTCAGGGAAAATAACAATAACATTTGCCTCTGTACTCTTTGAGGCTTGAGCAGCCTTGGTGGTAATTACAACCATAGGAAGATATAAGTGCTTCTGCACTCTTTTCAAAAAAGAGAAAAAAGTAAGTAAGGAATAAATACTACATATGAGGGTTTGCCAGAAATGAAATCAGCTCGACACTAATGAGGAGAAAAACTGCAGTAATCCTTAATAAACATGACAAAGTTGTTTTCTCAAGTTTTCCTGCAATGCTTTAGACTCTACTCATGCACTTGAATCTGCCTTCACTACCTGGATAATCCAACCACAGACAGTAATCACAGGAACAGAGACATATTGGTCTACAGTCACCAAGTCCAATAGATATTGAGGAATTATGGCATCTTTCAGCAAAGAACTTGGACAAGATGAAGCTAAAAGAACAAGGTGCGTAGATCCTCTGAAAACCGCCACTCTTCGCAGCTTAGGAGCTTGTTTGGACCTCACTCACCAGGATGTCTATCTCCAGCCTACAGAGACAAGGAAGAGGAGGGCTTAGAGGGAGGAAAGAATGCTGACTTTGTGCTTTTGGGTGAAAAACTTGTCTCTAATAATTTATGTTTTTAATGTTTATACTGCTTTCTGAGCATTCAAACCCAAGGTCTTACAGATGCAGGGCAAGCACACTATACCACAGATTTATACAGCATTAACCTTTACCTCTCCTGGTTTAAGCACATGTGCATACAAACTGTTCTCCTAAATGAATGGACACAATTCCGTGTGGGCGCAGGAAGCGTGCATAGGTGGAACAGTCTTAAGTGTATTCAGGTGGAGAGAGAATGTGTATGCTAATGAAATAATTTCAGATCAATTATCAGTGGAAATTAGCATGGCCGGTAGTCATTACATGAAATCACTGGTAGACGCTGTCTGCAGACACACATCCCAGAGCATTGTCTCGTTTCTTTTCCTTTTTCCCATTGAATTAAATGTCTGATCAATTGCTAAAATCCCTGTCGGCTGAGCTGGCAGGTGTGTGCTTCATCATTCCTTTTTATTTCCAGGGCAGCAGAACAGTTATTATTTTTTATTCCTTTAAGCTTTCTAACTGCTTGCTCTATTTGTCATGCTTTATGATAAACAATGACATCTTAGCAAAAACAAGCTTTCTTTTTTTTCTTTCTGATTCTACAAGTCCTCCAGGCTTGCATTTAAAATTAAACCTAGTGTAACCAAAACATAAACATTGTATTACATAGCTTCTTCACCTATCACAAATATGTTTTTATGGTTTTCAACGGTGAAAATTTTATTTTGCCTAAAATACATCAGATTTATTATGACTTAGTTAAATATCTCCCTCTTCTTTGTGATGGTAGGACAAATGGAAAACCCAATAGAAAATGGTGAGAGGGCTTAAAGAAGAACAGGGTTATGTCTGTCAAACTTAAGCTCAAATTTTTCCTATTAAACTTGTTTGGGTTTCATTAATTTTTAGGATACCACACAAAATAATGGGTTTTGTTACAAAATTTTCTTATGTGTGTGATGTGAGATGTCCTTTTGTATGTGTGTTGCTCTTATTGGCTAACAAATAAAGCTGTTTCTGCCAGTGGCTTCGCAGAGTAAAGACAAGCAGGGAATTTGAGCAGAGATACAGAGGAAAAAGAAGGCGGAATCAGGTCAAACGCCAAGGAAACAAGACATGTAGAAAGTGAGGTAAAACCATGGTCACTTGGCAAGACATAGACGAATAGAAATGGGTTGGTTTGAGATGTAAGAGCTAGCTAGAAATATACCCACGCCATTGGCCAAACAGTTTTGTAATGAGTACAGTTTCTGTGTGATTATTCGGGTCCGGGTGGCCGGGAAGCGAGAGAAGCACAGTCTCCATTCACACTGTGCATCATTCCATTCTCTTTTCAATTGTCCCCCTCCCCTGTGCACCCTGCCCTCCAGGGGCTAGTTCTCATCACACTTCCTAAATGTCCCCATTCTACTTTCTAATAGCATCTTATGCATGTTACTAATAATGAGTGGCCTTGTACAACTAACAATTTCTAGAACCTTGGTTTTCTCCAGAAGCCAGACTTCAAAACCCAGAGTCTTCATCAGGATGATCTTCCTGCTCTTTTGTATTAAACAAGATCAACATGTGTGCATGGAGGCACACGTGTAAAAATGTATCTATGCTGTTATTATGCAATGTCCAAGAATCCACGACCACCATGATCAACAATAATGACTCAATAATGCATGGGGCTGGGGAAGGAAAGCTAGCATCACACGTTTTTCATTTAAATAGGAACATATGGCCAGGATCTATGGCTACATGTCATTTCCTGTCCCTTTGAACAAATTCTAAAATGACTTTGAACATATTTAAAATGACAGATATGGGAGAATCACAAAAAGCAGCAAATGGTGAGAGCCCAGAAGTCTGTCCAGCTCAGTGTGACTAAGGGACAACCCACACTGTTCAGTTCAACGTGGTCACAAGGCTCACACAGTTTACAGTATATTATTTTGCATTTTGAATGACATTCTTAAAAAGCCATTCTGTGCCGTGTTTCTCCTTCAGATGACAGATAAGAAAGCCGAGGCAAATACAGATGAACTGTTTTGCTTAGCTTCACTGCACAATTTCAATTCCATTACAGCATGCAAAATGCATTTGTTACATCAGTCACATTTGCTAACAGGGGACTTCCTGAGCATCAGGGAAATCCGTGGGAAGGTGAAGTACTGCTTTCCAGATGTCTATGCATGCATGCACGCAGGCACACACACACACACACACACACACACACACACACACACACGTGCGTGTGTGCGAGCACACACAGATACACACACACACACACACACACCATCACTGTTGGTGTGCTTCTACTTCTGAACAAACTGCTGTGCTTGGATTGACATTTAATGCACTCTTAAAAGCAAAGCCCCAAAGGCAAGTACTTGTATATTCCATGCTGCTGACTTGGAAGACGTTAAGTGAGCAATATGGTCCACTTGGGAGGTAAGGTGATCCTAGTATTTCTTACTCTTAGGCATGTGTCAGGAATAGTTAGTGCCCATAAAAATTAGGCACTGCCGAAAGAAGCCCATCTGTTAAGCAAAGCAAGAAAATGTTCTTGAGAGGGATGTCATATTCTATGTAAAGACCGTTCCTTTCTACCATCCATTTCGGCAAAGGAAGGCTACTTGCTTCTCTTTTTGCAATCAGGGACTATGAAACACAGGTAGAAGCAGAAGAGAGACATGGCCACCAAGAACTGGCCATAGCCACTGAAGCAAACAGAACTGATAGTGACCTTGTGGCTGATCAACTATGTGTACAAATGATGAAGTATCTTTTAGACTTCCACAGAAGTCAGCAGAGACAGAGTAAAATAGAGACTTTTGTAACTTTCCTCAACTACCATCAACTATGACCTAATAAGGCTATGAGGCTCCACACGTCCTTATATTGATCAACAATGAAGCCAAATTATTTCAAAATACTTTAAAATATGATTTGAAAATAAAAATACAGTGCACCAGGCACTCCCACACGCTGTCTTCTGACTTCCACATGTGTGAACATGATATACACATATAAAAATAATAAATGTAATTTAAAAATTCCTACGTGATCTGGTACCATCTAGTAAAATTCTTTTTTATTTTTACAAAAAAAACCCTAACATGATATCAAATCTTAATAAAAACTAATTGGATTTGAGTAATTACAAATAAGCAGGACATTTGGAATCTACCAAGCTCTATCCTCAGAGTGCCTGGTCCATCTAGGCAGAGCTGTTAGCCAAGAGGTCCTGGGAAACTGGGGAGGAAGCTCCAGGTGGGCATTTAATCAGAGAAAGCATACAAACACCAAGAGTATGGAAAGTGTACACAGCTACCACCAGGAGAAGGACCACAGTTTTAATGTGTATGCATGTGTGTCTCTCTGCATGTACGTTCTCATACATGCAAAGGCCCATGAAGGTTCTCCTTCCATTCAAGTTGTTGGTCGTGGAGTCCAAGGGACTCTAAAAAACAATACAGGCTGCTTTGCTGTTGCCCTTGGTTGCATCCCAGAACTTGAAGACACCACAAACGTCACATGTCAAACATAGGGCTTAGAGCAATCAAGCCGTAACTGACCTGGAAGCCTATAGTATGGAGGTTGTGCGTGTTATACAAACTGCCACAGGAGAAAAGCCATTTGTAGTCCCACACAACTGTGAAGCCCATGAGCCATGACAATGACCAGATATGACCAACGGTGCAGTAGTGACACTATCACCATGGGGAGGCCAACTTGGTAGGTTCCAAACTGCAGTTACTTTGTACCTACTACCAAACAGAACTAGTCTTTACGAACACAAGATATCTAATGGCTAGAATGTACAAATATAAGTGCTGAATAGAGGGGTTGTCGCAGATTTTCCCACTGTGACCCTTCAATGAACACTATAAAGTTTACTCTCTTTGTACATTTTGTAATTCTTTTCAGGTTATAACAAAAGTTCATCTGACGGTCAACTCATCAGTTGTAGCCATCAGCATGCCGACACTCTTATTTCACTTCAAGGGCGCCCTCTGGGAAGAACTCCAAAGAGCCGTAGGAGGGTAAACCCTTCCCATTTACCAATATATCTGTTTATGACAACATGTGCCATACTTATTTGCTTTTAATATTTCCATCCTTTCAGTAACTATCATCTCCATCAATGCAAGACTCTCATGCTGCTTATCAATGTAGCCCTGCCTGGCACAAGGTCTAATAAACAAGTCCTCAATATATGCTGGTAATGCATGGTATTTACCTCGCCACCATCACACAAGCACACAGTCGGCAGATAAAAATGTCAATCAGGATTTGTTTCTACATGAAAGGACAGCACTCAAAATGCTATGTTTCTTTAATAAATTTTTAATAAATACCAACTGCGAAAGAAGCTGATTTACTATAATATTCAAGTGTACAGACCTTAAAAGAACCAATTACAAAGAATGTATCTACCTACCTCTAGCCAGAATCATAGTTTTAATTATATTTAACACGCAGACATGAAATTGTCAGTTTGCTTTGCCATATACTTAAGTATGCAAATACCTTGAAGCCAAACAAAGTTTACTTATTATCATTTACATGGACTATTTTCCACATGCAGAAATAAGTCAATGATTTGTATAGGTATAACAAACAAAATGATGTGTCCCAGTAAATTATTGGGAAAAGCTCAATTATTCCAAAATAAAACTAAAACTGTCATGATTGGTATATTATTTAACATCTGAGTTCTTAAAGCAGTAATATTTATTCCATAAAACTTACATGACAAGCGTATTATAGAGGGATAAGGCAATGGATTTTTGACTAGAATTTATGCTAACAAAGAATTATGACATTTTACTGTATCTGTTGGATTAATGCCATTTAAATTTAGAGTAATTTAAATTTAAAATAATAAAGATAGTGGAAAGCTAAATTCCATCTTTGCAAGAAAGATGAGAGGCTAGAAATAAATTTTCTCCCAAAGCTTATCAGTTCTGTTTCAACTGATGTCAGCTTCTATGATCTCAGTACACACTGGACTGACATTATCTGTTTCTTCTGAAGACTAATTTTGTAAAAGCATAAAGTCGCAAGGAATAAAAATGAGACAGGCTGAGACTCTTCCAGGCAGAGTCAGCACATGCAAAACAGAGTCAAAATTCAGCACAGATTTTAATCACATCTTTTTTCCATATGAATTTTATTTCAAAAAATAACAAATATTTTTATCAAGTTATTATGGACTAAGTTCTTCTTCAGGGAAATCTATGCATGTTCCCATTTTGGTAACTATTCTATAAGAATATTTTTTACAAGTATGGATAATTATTCCAAAATCTATATTATTTCCACAATGCTGTACAAATAACATTAAGAAATTATTATTGAGATTGGAAATTTATTAAAAATATATAAAAAGGTTTCCTGGGGTTTCTCCAAACCAGCAAATTACTCTAAATAAAGTTATAGAATGTATAATCTGATTATTTCAACCAAGTTGATTACTAGACTTCCAACAACAAAAAGGTCATGAGAGTCTTTTGCAAAGAAGTCAAAGGCGGTCTAGTTCCCACAGACTAACAAACTGCATTGGGACACCTTTTACCCCACAGAAGCAGGCAGAGGCACAGCCATCAAACCACAGCCAAACTGTAAAGTCAGCCTGGGGCAGAAGAGGACAAGAAGGCGACCATGAAGATTTGCAAGGCTTATGCTAAAACAAAGCGATGCTTTCTAAGAGATTTCTCACAACCATTGTGAACTTTCACTCAAAAGAGGTTATAAAGCTACCCCAACAAGTCGCCTTTCCTTTGCTTTCAAAGTATGGGAGCTTATTTATGAAACTTTTTATCTACAAAAGTAATTATTTGCTTTTGAAAAAGAAATGAAATAAAGGAAAAGGAAGGAAAAATTAAGTGCTTCAGAGAAAGAAAAACAATGAAAATATGAGACGCCAACCCTTCTTCCTTTCCCTACGTTGCTTCTCCGGGGAAGAACCATTGTCAATTCCCTGGGCATATTTCAAAATATTTCTGTACTGTGTTGTTTTATATGCAAATAGCTATTTTACACAAGTGTATTCGTATTTTTGGCAGCTTTACACAATAATGTTCTGACTTAAAATATACTTTGGACATATCTCACAGTAAAAACTAAATAAATTCACTAAATAGTTTTCACCATTCTGTGACATTTTGTGATTTATTTGGCTTAAACTACTTTGTTTTCCCAATAAAATGAGCATAGAATGGGGACTCCTCAAGCGGTGAAGAAAAGGAGAGGCTGCTACCCGAGGGGCAGAGGAGAGGAGAGGCACCAAGTGGGGCAAGATGAACCAGTATGAGGAGCAGGGTCCCACAAGCCAGTAAAACACAGCCCCTTTTCCTACCATCGGGAGTGCACAAGAGGACCAAGTCACATAACTGTAAAATATATTCAGAATGTCTAGGTCAGTCCCATGCAGGTTCCCTGGTTGTCAGTTCAGTTTCTGTGAGCCCCTATGAGCCCAGGTTATGGCTATTACTAATAATGCTGCTATGAACAGAGTTGAGCAAGTGTCCTTGTAGTATGATTGAGCATCCTCTGGGTATATGCCCAAGAGTGCTATGGCTGGGTCTTGGGGTGAGCTGTCACTTGAGTTTTTAATCTTAACCATTCTGATAGGTGTAAGATCTCAGGGTCATTTTGATTTGCATTTCCCTGAGAGCTGAGGATGTCATATCCTTAAGTGTTCTCCGTCATTTGAGATTCTTCTGTTGGCAATGCTCTGTTTAGATCTGTACCCCATTTTTCAATTGGATTATTTTGTTTGTTAATATCTAATTTCTTGAGTTCTTTATATATTTTGGATATTAGACCTTCATTAGATGTGGGGATGGTGAAGATCTTTCCCCATTCTGTGGGCTACTTGCTTTGTCCTATTGAAGGTGTCCTTTGCCTTACAAAAGCTTTTAAGTTCCATGAGGCCCCATTTATAAATTGTTGATCTTAGTGCCTGTGCTGTGGGTGTTCTTCAAGAAGTTGTCTCTTGTGCTTATGTGTTCAAGGCTATTCCCCACTCTCTCTTCTGTCAGCTTCGGTGTATCTGGTTTTATGTTGAAGTCTTCGATCTACTTGGACTTGAGTTTTGTGCAGAGTGATAAATATGAATCTACTTGCATTTTTCTACATGCAGACATTAAGTTTGAACAGCACCATTTGTTAAAGATACTTTCTTTTTTTCCACTATGTATTTCTGACTTCTTTATCAAAAAACAGGGGTTCATATGTGTGTGGATTTATGACTGGGTCTTCATTTCAATTCCCTTGAATTGTAATGTCTATTTTTATGCCAATAACATATGAGTTTTATTATTATAGCTCTTAGTACAATGTGAAATCAGGGGTGGTGAGACCTCCAGTAGTTTTTTTTTTTTTTTTTTTTTATTGTTCGGGACTGTTTTAGCTATCATGGGTATTTTGTGTTCCTATAAGAAGTTGAGAATTGCCCTTTCAAGGCCTGTAAGAATTGTGTTGACATTTTGATGGGAACTGTGCTGAGTCTGTAGACTATTTTTGGTAGGATGACCATTTTACTGTTACTCCTACCGATCACTGAGCATGGACGATCTTTCCATCTTCTCATAACTTCTTCTATTTCTTATTTCAAATACATGGATAATTTTTTCATTCAAGTCTCTCACTTGCTTGGTTAGAGCTACAAGATATTTTATATAATTTGAGGTTATTGTGAAGGGTGTTGATTCCATGATTTCATTCTCAGCTCATATGTCATTTGTATATAGGCGGGATACTGGTTTATTTGAGACATTATACATTTTCTACCTATATCCAATGATGCCACTATACCCCATGAATACATTCAATTACTATGTCAACTATAAGTAAATACAATAGTAAATATTTTAAAATTTACCCCAAATTTCCTTAATTTCTAGAATTTGTGATGTATCTTGAAGTAGTGACCTATTATTTTACATGACTGATTTCCCAAAAATTATTGATAATGCTGAGGCCATAAGCCATCTCTCACATAAACCAACCAATTGCTTAGAAAAGAATCAGGTATTCATAGAAAAAATCTCCAAGAAATACAGCTAATTGTATTATAACAATGCTTCTATATATTTTGAGGGGTAATCAAAGATAAAATAACAGAAATTGAGTTTAACAAAGAAGCATAGAATCTGCCACTAGTTTAAAATGAAAACAAAATTCTTAAATGTGGACACCAATTCCAAGAAATTATAAAAGTAGGATTAACTATAAAAATTGAAAAGCAGTCATGCTTTTGAAATCCAGCAAAACTCAATGCTTACTCAGTATTGTTATTCTTTCAAATGTCAAATTAGTTGATTTCTAAAGGCTAAATACCAATTTAAAATGCTTGAAATAATTTTATTTCTCTAAAAATTTATTGTGATGCCAAGCAAATGTTTTCAAATAAATACATTTTTCATACTTTGAAATTATTACACATTAATAAGGACTCAAAAGCAAAGTTCTAACTTAAAGTACGTGTTCAGCAAGGAGAAAATGCCAAGGAGTGTAACTTAGAGACCAGTAGACAGGCGACACTGCCTAAAGGAATTCAGATCACATGAACAAACTGAACTTGAGGAAACTTAGATTTTAATTATCACCTTTCCGCGCGCATTCCAGGGATGACATTTCCATGATGTGTTGACATGAGAACATAATTACTCTGGGAAAATGAAGAAGGCCTTTCTCTTACCCAGTTTAAGATGAAAATGCCCCGTCTAGTGTCATAGCATAGTCAGGCTTGGCAGGTTTCCATTAAACCTGATTCCAGACCCAACATCAGAGCAGTACACACAGAGGTAACACATATGTTAGTCTGATGGAGGTCAGCCACCTTGCTTCATGTTCCTGGCTGCAAGCACTCATTTAATAGGGTCTTCTCTCTCTCTCTCTCTCTCTCTCTCTCTCTCTCTTTCTCTCTCTCTCTCTTTCTCTCTCCCTCCCTCCCTCTCTCTCCGTCTCTCTCTTTCTCTCTCTCTCTCCTTCCCTCTCTCCTTCCCTCCTCCCTTCCATTCCTTTCTCTTGACTTTTTCACCTCATAGTAGCAAATGTGCAGACTGAGAAACTGAACTCTAAGCACCTATGACAGCGGCAGGCGCCTCATTCCATGTTCACTCCCCCTCGCACAGACGCCATGCACAACAGGGCATACGGACAACTAAGAAGTGAAACAGTGCCAAGGGTGTCACTGTGGAGACTTCACAGCCATGGCTGAAAGGAAAAGCCTGTGGCGACACCGCATAGCCGTTTAAGTTTGCAGAGCGATCCAGCATGCAGTGCAGCAATTAGAAGCAGCACAGGCTTTATCGTCCACCGTCATGAAGGAGCCGAGACTAGTGAATAATTTACTACTGTCATTAACCTGACTGGGCTGGATCATTTTCAGAAGCTGGAAACTCTGCTAAGGTAAAAACTCTTATCTTATAACATGAATAGATGTCCATTAGGGATCATGTTCAAACCGCCAGCTTCATTTTGGTAGGTGTCTTATCTGACCTAAAGTAGTATTGGTTTACCTCCAAGTAATCCAGTCCCTTCAGGAAACTGGGTGTAGTTTTAATAAAATGGGACTCATAAGTTTTTATTACATTTATAATGAATGCTTTTCAGTTTTATAGGCTCTTTGAGGGAGCAATTTAGTTTCTCTATTAAAACATGACTCTATGTCTTCCGCAACTCTCAGGTTTCAATTTTACATTGCTACCACTCCAAATATAAATGAAGATATTGAAATTTTAATAAAGATATAGAATTATTTTTACTTGCATGTGTGGGATATGAGTTTACAAATAGAGGGGAAATCTGATTAAAATCTCTTCCTAGAGTGGTCATTTCTATCTTTCCATCACACAAAGCTGACCAATAGTTATATCACAATATACACATGCTTAAGTATTAATAAGGTGAGCTTCATGATATTGTCTTTTTGTAGAATAAAATATTTTCAATGTCTTCTTGGTATGTTAAAGAAGTAATATTGGTATGTAACCAGATGTTTAGCCAGTGTCTTTTTTTTAACCTAGGAGCCAAGGAAGGAGAAAAACAAACTGTTCTTATGAGAAGAGAGAAGACATTTCACCTAGAAGCCAAGGCTAAGCAGTTCTCCAAACTGATGGACGGGCTCTATGAAAACAGCGCACTGGTCTGCGTGTCTGTGCATTACCTCTCAGTAGGACAGCTCAGATCCTGCTCTGTCTAAATTTCAAAACAATTATTTTCTTCCTTTCCTTTCCATCTTTTTAAAGATGTTTTTAATTACACCTTTTTTATTTTATTTTTACTATTTATTTAATTTTTTGGTTTTGCAGGACACAGTTTCTTTATATAGCCCTGGATGTCCTAGAACTTGCTCTGTAGACCAGGCTGGCCTCAAACTCAAAGACATCTGCCTGTCTCTGCCTCCAGAATACTGCACCACCACCACCTGGCCTTTTTTTTTTATTCAAAGTATATTAATGATAATAATAAGAAGAAGAATGATTATTCTGATTATGGCTTCCCCTCCCCCCAACTACTATGATTCCCCTCCAACTCCCTTCCCATCAGGATCCACACCCTTATGTCTCTTTAGAGAACAAACACCTATCTAAGAAATAATAATAAACTATAAACATAAAACAAACCAGAGTAAGACAAAACAAATAGACAACAAGAAGAAAAAGAGACAAAGAAAAGCACAAAAAAACAGAAATAGACACAGACACAAGCACATGCAAACAGCACAGGATTTAGAGAACACGTCTTAGCTCGTCTTCTCAAAACTCAGAAGGAAACTCCAGTGCCATAATCATGTTTAGAAGGTGAGCCACACACAATGCTTTAAACAGATAGTCAAAGCATTCATCTATCCTAAGTACAATAAAAATCAATTCATTATCACCAAGTGACATTTGGTTATCAGAGCCTCATGCAATCGCTTCAATTTAAAGAAAACAGCAATTCATGTATTTTTGTAAGAATTATTATATACCTGTCATGACTTAAAGGTATCCCCCTAGACTTGTAAGAATTATTATATACCTGTCATGACTTAAAGGTATCCCTCTAGACTTGCTATGGTGAAAGCCCTCAATCCAATATTATTCGGAAGAGGGACTTTGAGAATATGACAAGACACTGAGAGCTTCCCTCTCTGAAATGGGATTGCTGCATTTCAAAGGTGGCCCCAGGGAGTGGGGTGCCCTTCCACAAGTGTAGACAGAGTGAGAAGTCATGAATCAGGAGAGGACCGTCACCAGGCATCCACTATGCCAGTGTCTTGGTCTTGATTTCACTGCTGCTTCTGAAAAAGCCCCCACCCTAAGGACTTTGGTTATGGCAGTACAGAGACACTAACCTCTCACAAGAAAAGCAGATTCACATCTCAACAAGGAGAATTTTCATCCAATAGCATGTTACCAGAGTTATGGCTAACATGCAGTTTCTAGTCTAAAGAAGATTCACCATCAAGAAGCAATTATGAGCCAGAGGAAGTACTTTGGTGTTATTATATTATGTCCTTTGATATTTAGTTATTAATCCCTGTGACCCCCACTTCTGTAGAAAAAGTCTGTGTATGTCAAGTCTGTTGATAGACAGCCAATGTGTTGTCAAAGGGGCTTTCACTGAAGAGCTGGACCCAGAGTCCACCAGAAAAAGGCTATGCCAAGTTTCAAGAATTAGAATTAACTGCACTTGCCGTGGCTCACAGCTTTCCATTCTGGAGAGCTCCCTGCTGTAGAAGTGTCTTCCTCTCTCCCGCAGAGGCCTATCATCTAAGCTGCTCTACACCATGAAGCCCGACGGGGCAAAGATGAGCGTCCTCACTGTCAGCCTCACTCCTGTACCCAGGCAGCGATTCAAGTGCCTCCACTTTGTTCTAGGTCGCTGTACTCTAATGATCTACCGTAAAGAGGGTATGTAGAATTGACTCTTCACAGAGACTAGCTGAAACAGTGCTAAAAGATAACATCAAAGGGAAACATTACCTGAGCAAGAAGGGAGTTTGGGGAATGGACTACTTCTCATTAGGAATGGGATAAAGGGATAATAAGCGATTTTACTCTATGAACTCGGATTGACCCAATACTGATTGGTTAGTAGAGTAGACACAGAGATAAGTGCACATGGGATGTTGTGAACGTGCAGAAAGATAGCCTCCTGAAATCCACGTTGAAACATGGATAAAAACCAAGCAAGAAAAGAGAGAAAGCCACAGATGTCCGCCATATTGGAAAGGTATGGCAGTACAGACACCTGGAGCACTGGTCTCGCAGCTCCGACTATAAACATAGATGGAATCTAGCCTCCTCTATCAGGCCACCTGCCACCTGGGAAAGCAGAAGTCAGAGCTAGAACCTAGCCATTCAAATGCTAATCCCAGAAAATAGGAAAGAACTGGTGTGCAAAAGAGCATGGTTTTTCATTTGAGATTAATTCGGTTTTTGAAGAAACTGTTTCCACAGAAAGGATCCTATAACTAAGCAAGGCGTTTTGCTTTATTCCACTACATTCAGCCGGTGAATATTTATGAAACACAAACTATGTCCCAGCCACTGTTTTGGGTACTGGGAACCAACCATAAACAAAACAGATATGAACACTGCTCTTGTGGGGGCTTCATTATAATATAAAAGACGAGAATAAATAAACAAGGAAAATACACAATGCTTTAAAAAAAGCCAGAGGTGCTTTGAAGAAAATAAAAAGGCAGGAAGGATGCAATTATTGGGGAAATGTTATTTAAACAAGAACTACAAAATAGAAAGTAAATGCTTCAATTTGTTTAAAAGATAATGTTTGGGGAAAAGTACATAGGATTATATTTTTAAAATCTTTTTATTATTTATTTATTTATTTTGGTTTTCCAAAACAGGGTTTCTCTGTGGCTTTGGAGCCTGTCCTGGAATAGAGATCCTCCTGTCTCTTCCCCCCAAGTGCGCGCCACCACCCTCCGGCTAAAAATTCATTTTTAATTAAATCTAGCGGAGCAAATAAACTCATGGAATTAGACTCCTGCCACTTATTCTGCCTGTGCTTCACACAGACATTTGGTAAAACATTACTCTGGTTTCCTCTCTTATGTTCTCTGAAATGAGAGACAGAAGTTTGATACAAAAAATTAAAAATAGTATGCAGTATAAACTGTGGAGAAACCATCTAACATGACAAACGATAACTCGAAATACTTGAGAAAGAATGCAGAAACCTAGTATACTCCTGGGATGATCTCCACATCCTCAGACCTTCATGATGGCTATGCTCACTCGGAAGACCTGAGTCAGGAGGAAGCTAAAATGGCGACTTTAGCAGCCCAAAAGATCTCCCTGTGGGATAAAACCGGACTCGCTGAACATAGCGGACAATGAGGACTACTGAGAACTCAAGAACAATGGCAATGGATTTTGATCCTACTGCACGTACTGGCTTTGTGGGAGCCTAGGCAGTTTTGGTGCTCACCTTACTAGACCTGGATGGAGGTGGGTGGTCCTTGGACTTCCCACAGGGCAGGGAACCCTGATTGCTCTTTGGGCTAACGAGGGAGGAGGACTTGATCGGGGGAGGGGGAGGGAAATGGGAGGCAGTGGCGGGGAGGAGGCAGAAATCTTTAATAAATAAATAAATAAATAACAACAACAACAAAAAAAGGATCTCCCTGTGGAACAGCGAGCAGACCTGCCTCAGACCAGCCATGCTCTTGAAGTCAAAGCAGCACAAACCATACTCAGAACAAAAATAAATCTCACTTGAGAAAGATAATCTGTCACCTTTTATAGCATCTGCATTTTAAAACATGGTGCTAAAATAATACCATTTCTCTAGTGGATGAGAAATTATCATGTCCTATCCAAGAATTTTTCAATGACTTGAGACAGCTCCTGCTGTGAGTATCTCTGAAAATTATTTCAAAGCCCACAGTGCTCACTGATGCAAGTGTCTCATGAGAGCTTCTACCTTTAAAATGCAATTTGCAATTCCCTTCTGATAAAAATAAATTACAATATGAACTGTAAGGCATAAAACAATAATCTCATTTTTTAGTTTATAATAAGCCC
This sequence comes from Alexandromys fortis, assembly GCF_014885135.2. Classification (NCBI taxonomy): domain Eukaryota; kingdom Metazoa; phylum Chordata; class Mammalia; order Rodentia; family Cricetidae; genus Alexandromys; species Alexandromys fortis. The sequence goes on along the minus strand of NW_026067983.1, from coordinate 5,407,833 downwards.
CAGAGCACACAGTCACCTCTGTACTACAGCTCACATGAGAATACATCTGATTAAAGTAAGAAATTCTGCACAACTTTTATGGATGCTATATATTCGATTACCCTTACTTACTGATGATGTAATATCTATTAATACTTAAAATACCTTTATATGATATAAAATAGTATTTGAATAATGAACATTCGATGCATCTATACTATTTCCATTGTTCAGATTCTAAGTGCTGGATTTTAGCAAACAGCTATGTGCTTGAGGGACCCCAGGTAACCGCAATGTTGATGCTTCCACAGCATCATCTGGTCTTCAGCACAGACTGAGTGCCTCGCTCTCCCCATCTCAAGGAGAGGACTTCAGCACTGGGAGACCTGCACTGAACGCCAAGATCACAGCGGAAGCGGCTACCTTCAGATCCCCAAACCTCAGGATGAACTGCTAGAGCCGCTTCAGGAGAAAACCAAACTATGTCAATCATATAAACTGATGGTATTTTCCATAAAAATAACATTACAGTCATTATTTTAATTCCTTCCCTAGACCTGATTGTTACAATAATATGGAAAAATAGCACCTTGTGTTAAATTGTTTTATGGAGTATGGATGAGAAAATTCAGTGACATTTGAAATTTAACTGCAGAAATAATAAAAATCTACATGTTGCAAGTTTTGGTACAATAAAAATAATTGAAAAAGTAAAAACTAAAACTGGGTGTGAAAAGCCTAATTTAATTCTATTTTTTTTTCACTCTAAACTGTGTGACTACTACTGCCTTTCAAAAAGACACTTGGCAGTGTTCTAGAGAGAAAGAAAAAACATAAAGAAAAAATATTTTTAAAAATCCCCTAAGACAAAAGGGAAGGCATATGAAAGGAGATTTGAGTCAGACATTTATTAAACAGAAGAATCCTGAGCACCTCTGCAAGCCAGGAACAAGATGAGGAGGAAAAGCAAAAAGATTAAAGGGAAGTTCTTATCTCTGAAGAAGTCCTAAAGACATAGAAGGGCAGCCATAAAAACAAACAGCCACAGCGAGCTATTAAGTGGTACCTATAAAATATGAGTATGTAAGGACAGAAATCTTCAGTGGAGCTTCTGAGTAAAAGCCCTAATGGCTTGTTGAGAACACAGTTTTAATTTTTAAAAAGCCTGTTAGGCCACTCTCGTTTTCTCCACGTATCTGTGGATGAATACCGAGGGTCCTCCAAACCTAGCATGGCTGTGTGAGCCTTGCCCACACTTGCACTGGGCGGGATGCTGGCATGCAAAACTGTGAGCATCAACTCTAGCATCAGATTTTCCCTGCATGGTGTTCTTTCATTATCAATATCTTCACATTCTTACTAAGGAGGGGCAGAGGGAGGAAGGAAGGTAAGAAGAGAGAGATACTGAAAAATTTCCAACTCTCCAAACTGAAATAACCAAGCATCTAAAAAAAAAAAAAAAAAAAAAAAAAAAAAAAAAAAAAAAAAAAAAAAAAAAAAAAAAAAAAAAAAAAAAAAAAAAAAAAAAAAAAAAACAAACAAACCCGAAGGCTTTCATTGTCTTCGTTGCTATTTTCACCTTGTATGTGGGCAGATCTGGAGACCTGGCTAAGTGTGATTGATTATATTGTAGGAAGAGTGGAATATTTTCATAAGTTAATCAGATCTTATGCAGTGCCTTCTTCCTACTTCTACATTTAGAAATATCAGGAGCTGGGAGATGAACTAAAAACGGTCTCACAGTTGTAGAGGCTGTGGGTCCAACAGTGGGGTGCCATCCCTTGATACCAGGCAAGACCCATCCTGCTCAGTCCTGACTTGGGAGAAGATGTTCAAGGAAAGGAAAAGCCTGCATCCTCACATGGCAAAAGCAGAAGGTCCCAACAAAGTCCAGGTCATGCTGCTTGAAGGTCACTAATGCCGCTCACGTGGACCAGCCTGCCTGACGCGTTAGTCCCCTCTTCCCGCTATTCGCCAGCAGTCACGGCACACAGCAAGAGTGCAGCCCTTCACAGTGCGTTCGCTTGTGTGCCACTACTTCCTGCAAGGATGCTGTGCTCGCCAAAGCCATGCTCACAATTCCTCTCTGAGCCTGTTGCAGCTCATGAGTCCCACTGAAGACTATGGGATATTATAGGCCAGAGGTCTAACCACACAGCCTGTTGTTTTCCTGTCTTTTGTTTTTACTGTCGTTCATTTAATTAAAAAAATATTCACAAGCTATTTCAGTATACGCACACATGCAGAAACACACACACACACACCATTAAGTAGTAAGTAACAAAAAGCGCAGGAGCTTTGCACACAGCAGGAAATCAAATCAGAGGCTGTAGGCAATTTCATTTCTTGTCTGTGCTACAGTTGCTCTGGGGCTGGGTGGACTCCTACACCAGAGCTGCACCGAGGAGCCCCAGAAACAAGGCGAAATTGAGGATGAGGGGGGCCTTATTTGATTCACACTGGGGATGAGGCTGGCTTGGGACAAGGCCATTTGTTCCCCACTTGCATTAAGTGCTATTACATAACCAACATGGTCCAAGTGGCAGGAGGCCTCAGCTCTCTGCGCTGGTCCAATCAGTACATGCCAGGGCTGCCTGTAAGGGCTGCATGTACAGACAAACTGGCCACAGCATGCGGTATCTCAAGCTCCGAAGACAGCCCAGCCACACTAAATACACCTTTCCAGAGATACCCCCACTTTCTTTAAATCTCCGTCAAATATCATCTTACTTATAGACAACGGTGGGGTTGGGAGGAAAATAAATCTGCACATTCCTCCAGACATCACTATGAGCAAACACCAAGGGTTTCTGGTGCATCCATCTTAGAACGCCAGATGCTGCTTGCTTTAAATTAAGCCTGTCTCATCCCCATCCACCCAGTGAAACCGAGTATGCTCTTTTAATATCCCCCTTAGCTTTGCAGATCAAAGCTACTGAAGTCCAGGCTTGCTAGGCAATTTTATAGCCTTGCTATTAGGTCTACAAGATCAGCATCCAAACTGCATTTATGCCCCTTCTGGGGTACACTGACCCAGTAAGTCAGCTCTGATCTGATGTTTTTAGAGGGAGAATATAGCTCACTCTCATCTGCTAAGCAAGAGAACAATAAAACGGGACAGAATAAAAGCATGGCAGACAATGAGGCTCACTGAGAGAGATTATTTTTCCTTAGCTCTTGTTACTCTGAGGCTCCAGATGAGCACACCAAGCAAATGCTGTAAATGAGTGCATGAAAGAGGACCAGCAATTACCACTCAACCATGCTTACATTGTGCCTGAATTAAAAAAATCATTTTTATATAAGAAATACTGTATTTTTTAAAGATCCAATGGTTTAACATTGGGGTTCCCTCTGTCTTCTTTGGGAGATGCTACTTGAGGTGACTATCTCTACAGAGCCCCCTTTTCTGCGTGCTCCCCATTCACCCTCCTTTAGGATGAGTTCTCTAAAATCTCCATGAGGCTGCATCTCTGCCCTGGCTTGAAGTAAACTTAAAGCATCATTACCAATACTTAGAGGAGATACTGAGTGTGAGCAAAGTAACTTGGACTATGGTGCTGGCCTGCCCCGGTTAAATAGCTCAGCCTATAACAAGACAGTCTATGGGACCCAGTTTACTCATAGTGACCAACGGATTTCACGGGGCTCCTAAGATCTGAAACAGCAGACACAGGTCACACAGTGCTGTTTCTGTTGCAAAGAAAGAGTTTGGTTAACACTGTTATACTGGCTTCTAAGTCAGCCATTGTGGCTACCATAATGCAAAGATGTCTTGCAAGATATAAAAACAACCATTATCTTCTCCCTGTTGCTCCCAGGTCAGAAGACCCCTCAACACACTATCGAGCAGCCTCCAAGACTCTGTCCTTTCATTTTCTCCTTCTTTATGGGAAAGCAACAGCTTTAGTATCCAATGTAAGGTTTTACATTACTCAAAGATGTTCAAAGCATCTACGGTGACCTCACTGAACGCTCGCGGACTACAGCAAGAATCTCAGGAAGGGAGAGAGATAGGAGAAATTCACTGATAGCATCTGATTTGATATTTTAATAGGGCAAGTAATGGAAATGATGAAAGTAAGAAAGATTTTTGTCTTTAACAAGCAGGGCTTGTTATTGGTTAGAGTTCCAAAAATCAAAGCCAACCTTTAATTAATAAGCACTCTGATACTTACTCAGATGATTGTGCTCTGGCCCAGAGAACTGACATTTTACTGGCAGGTTATGAAATGTTTGTTAAAGCTATGAAGTCTAATTACATAAGCCTTCTTTCAGAGGCTCACAAAGGGTGGGGAAGAGCTGGAAAATTAGCTCCCTCCTACCAAAGGGAGCGATCCGAAAACAAGGAAGAGTGGGATTGGATGATGGCACACAAGTGAGGGGTTCACAGGTCACGTGAGAGGGGAGTGAGCACAGAACACAGGAAACAATAGGAAGATGCTCTAGCGCTACCCTTTGGGTCTCTGTAGAGAATGCCATTAACATATTTACTCAGCTTTCTTCAATGGGGCTGGCCAGAGCTGGAGCTTCACAGTCGCTAATATGTTATCATTACTCAAATAATTAGAAGCAATAGATTTTTTTAATTAGCTATCTCAAAGCAAGCACCATTATAATCATCTAATTATCCTCGGAGGCAGCTTATGTGCAAATGCCTCCAACATTCACTACATTACTGCCGTGGGTGCTGGCTCCACGTTTAGAGTTTAAGATCAGTTATGACAACACAGTGATGAAACCAGAAAAGTACAATCTATTACCTCTTCAGAAGTCTGAAGGCCATTTTCATTAATTAAATCTATATTAAAAAATAAATAGGTGATTTCAGCTAAGGAAAGTGGCAAAACTAGTATTAATTTTCAATTTATTCACCTACAAACAAAGCATAAACTATTTCTTTAGTTTTAAAACCAATCATTTACACATATATTCAATCAACAAGATTGCTTAGCTAGGTAAATAATTACCACTTTTCTCGAGAGAAGATGGCCCCCTCTCCTGCTAGAACACAGTTAAATCAGCCTGTAAGAGCAAATGTCTTCTTCAAACACATGTTGATTAAATGAGTCTCTAAAGAGTATAGCCACCTAATTAACAATATGCAGCAGCTATTTTAGCTATACAATAACCTCTTTGGTACATGTCACGGTGTGACCTGCTTCAACACCAAAAGCTGGCCTCTCAGCAAGTGACAGGGCACGTATAGATGGAGCTGAGGGTTTGTACCAGGAAAATCCAAAGACCCAAGGCTCTGAAGCTCTAGGCCCCACCCTGCCATCCAGGAGTATGCAAGATTATAAAAGAGAAAGAGAAATGGAAGGATGATGTCCATGAAGCTTTACTCCTTGGTCTATGTGTTCAAATCACATCAGGTGAAATCAAACAGAAGTTATATGAGGCAACCATGAAATACAGTAAGTGCAATCTAAAGCATTCCCAGCAAATACAAAACAAAACACAGAGGACCCTAGACATAACTGAAAAAAGAGTAAGGATGGAAACACAGATTTAAATTGATTTTTTAGCAAATTGTTGGTAGTACAAGTGATGATGAGGTGAATGGAGAAAAAGAGATGACAAAGAAAAACAGAGGAAGAAGCTTGGAAGAGAAAACGGAAATAAAGCACGGGGGAACCGAAGTAAAACCAGTAGCAGAGAGAAAGCGACAACCAGGGGGAAGCCGCGTCAGAGAGCTTATGAAGACAGCGCTAGTCACTAATGTAAAACTTATAAAGGCCTGCCAGGAGAGGAGAGGTACAGGCCAGCGGAAACAATACTGACCATCGCAGAAGCAGCCATTTCAGTAGAGTGTCCAGTGCAGAGGCCAAGCAACACAGAAGAAGGTGAGCGTAGACACCCAGCAGCTCCAATAGGTACCTCTTGTTCTTGTAAAAATGCTGATGGTTGTTGATTGTTTCACTCTTTTGGCTCTTTACTCTTTATTTTTTGGGGATTCGCCACCCAACTCCCAAATAAATCACACATGGAGTCATTCTTTCTTATAAATGCCCAGCCTTAGCTTGGCTTTTTTTCTAGCCAGCTTTTTCTTAATTTTAAATAATCCAGCTACCTTTTCCTCCGGGATTTTACCTTTCTCTGTCTCTGTAAAGCTTTTCTTCCACTCTCATTCTGTGGCCGGCTGGGCGGATGGGTAGCTGCGTGGCTGGGTAGCTGGGCGGATGGGTAGCTGGCGGATGGGTAGCTGGGCGGATGGGTAGCTGGCGGATGGGTAGCTGGGCGGATGGGTAGCTGGCGGATGGGTAGCTGGGCGGATAGGTAGATGGGCGGATGGGTAGCTGCGTGGCTGCGTGGCTGCGTGGCTGGCCCCTGAGGCGTCTTCTCCTTGTTCTCTCGTGCTTCTCCTCTCCTTCCCACATTTTCCTCCTGTTCATTCTCTCTGCCTGCCAGCTCTGCCTATCCTTTCCCCTGCCTCACTAATCGCCGTTCATCTCTTTATTAGACCACCAAGTGTTGTAGACAGGCAAAGAATCATAGCTTCCCAGAGTTAAACAAATGCAGCATAAACAAAAGCAGCACATCTTTATATCATTAAACAAATGTTCCACAGCACAAACAAAAGTAACACACCTTAAAACAATATTCTGTAATAGATGGTAAATGTCCAGGCTATGCTATGGGAGCTTGCAGAGGACATATGACAGAGGAGGAACTTTGCATAAAGGTTTACTCTGAAGTATAAAATAACGGAAGATATGGGAGGAAGCTGGAATCACATCTTAAGATCATTAAAATAAAATGTTAAAAAGTCTAGAGAACATTGTGAATGACGCCATAGAGGGATACAAAGAAGAGAAAATTAGGAGATAATGGCCAGAGTATATAAGAATTCTGTTATGTCCACCATGGTGACTACAGTGACAAAATCCAACATTTGACAAGACAGTGGGTCTTAAAAGTTCATAGCACAAAATTCAATTAAAATAAAAAATACATAATTTGATACAAGTTTGACTATACTAATCACTTCACAGTTTGTACAAATGTCGAGAAATTTTGCTGTACACCACAGAAATATGCTTAATTTGTAATAAAGGAAGACAGAAACAAATTTGTGGTTTTGGAAGCTGTTTTCTATTTTTCATAATATTTCATAGATTTTTTTTCTCAAGTTATTCAGAGGAACAGGAGTACCAGAGAGTTGGAGCTATTTTTGTGTGTTTGTTTGTTTATACTTTAAGTCTTCCGAAAACCTTGCAAAATGCCAATGTCCACTCACTGCAGAACCTTAATGCCTGTGGGCACATACTCTGCAGCTGGCTACTAGGCTGCTCCCTTTCCTTTGGCCAGCACCCACACTCTGCAGTCCCCCCAACTTCCATCACCCTATCCCTTTGCATTCCTTCCTCTTCTGCTTCAGGTCTTTCCTTCTCATGCTGGCCACATCACACAAGTCTGTATAGCAGGGAGTGGCATTTGTCTTTGCCAAACACAAGGATTACCAATCCTTCAAAAGAACAGTTGTCATTCCAATAATAAAACCAATCACTGTATCCATATTCATAGGTGGCATTCAGGGTGATCTGGTATGCCTTGACTAGCTTTTACCAGATTTCTGTTTCAGGTACTGTGTCCCCTGGAAAAGTGGAGGCCATCAAGGAACATTTGTTGCCTCTGAAGTAGTTAGCTGTGAATTTTCTGGCCCACACAATTACTATATCATCCATGCCGGTGACATATCCTCAAGCAACCAAGGAAAATGAGACGAAAAATGGTAACTTTTAGCACAAAACAGAAAATCCCAGAAGTGTGTAAATATGGTCAGCCCTATAAAGAAAGGGAATTAAAGCCATGTTTAATTAGTAGAAGGCATAAAAATGTAACCAAAAATTGTACAAATAGAAATGGAATGTTCAGAAAACAACAAACAAAGAAGAGGAGTGTCCAAAACACTAGAGTAAGAAGATGGAAATCCTGGTGAATCTTGTTCTCATCCGGTCTATAGCATGTGTTATTTCTACGATCACCAAAATACAAAGCCTTCAATATATACAAAGATGAACAAAATGATGTCAATGGCTCAACTATAAGAGAACAGAACTAGTACTCCCAGGGGAGACTGATTTGAAAGACAAGAGCAAGGCTAGAGGCGGAGGATGACCCAACTGAGGCTGAACAGGGTGGTCCCACCATCACCCAACACCCTTCATCCCTTCAACTCCAGTCACTGTCCCTTGCCCTCCATCCCTCCGGCTGTACTCTTGGGGGCACTACTCTCCAACTCCATGTGTGCAGAGGATTTTCTGTCTCCACACTCAAATCTGCCCAGGACAGAGCAAAATAAAGATCCTTGAGCCTCTGTCCACAGAGGCTGCTCCAAATGTAAGCCAGAGGGTAAAAGTCAATGAAATTTATCCCCTTCGAGATTTTATAAATATTCACTGGGGAAAGGTCATTGTCTTTATTCAGCATTGTGCTTGCCACTTGTGCAAGGGGTAAAAATACACAGGGAAGCATAGCTGAGAAACGAAGGATTTCAGGGAAGAGAAGCATTGGTCCTGAAACTGGGGCATCTGAACCCTCTCCAAGACCCCCAAATCCTCCCATTTTATTCTTTAATCCTGTTTAGCTGAACTAGTTTGATGTAGGTTTTTTGTCTACAGATTCATTCTAAACTGGCCGGTGCAGCCTTGTGTACCGTGATGTACTCACGCTGTTGGGTTCCTCGGAGAAGAGGATGGAATGGATCAGACCGGAGGAGAACAGAGAAACCAAGGGTCTACTCTGATGTCTACCATGACTGCCTCAGAACACGCACACTCCTTTCAATCCATCCAAAAAGTGGGGCCTGGCAGTGGGACCAGGATTTATCCCTATTGCTTATAATGGTTTTTTGGAACCCATTCTCTTTGAAGGGACACCTTTCTCAGTCTAGATATATTAGGGAGGGCCTTGGTCCTTCCTCAAAGCAATGTGCCTTACCCTCTCTGAGGAGGGTTGGGGTGGGGGAAAAGGTAAAAGGAATGGGAAGAGGGGAGGAAGTGGGAACTGGGATTTGTATGTAAAATAAGATAGTTTTTTTTTCTTAAAAAATAAAACAAACAAATAAATAGGTAAATAACGACCTCACCTTTACTTCCAGCAGCCTGAAAATTCATTGTTCTGACAAAACAGCTCTCCTCTCACAGACATTTCTTCATGGAGAGAAAACCAGTGAGAATGAATGGAGAGTTACTCTGTCAGGACTGACTGAATTCTAAGCCTCTAAGTCCTTCCTTGGTTAAGGGTGCGGGACAATGAAGGATGTCTTGCTTTCCTGCATCTCCTGGACCTTACTTGGTTAAGGAAGCCATGGCTGCTGGAGATCCCTTTTTCCCACATTTTCTTCCATCTTTAAACACAAGCTGACCCTGGGAGGAGGGAGTGTGCTCTGGTTACACAAGAGTGTAGATCAGCTTCACGGCCAGTGGCAATAGTCTCTTATTAAGCACGTCCTATGTCTCGGGAAGCAGGGAATTATTTTATTTTGAAGAAATTACTTTGTAAAATGCCATCACCTTTCTCTATTGAATATCCACAACCTACTCCCACAGTGCTTGGTTTGGTTGCTTATTGAGAAGACTCTGTGGGAAACAGGGCAATCAGAGCCTTGTGTAAGAACTCACTGAAACCAAACTATAACCAGCAGCCCTTCCCTTTCATGCTTTCTCTGCTTTAATTAGAGTGTTAGAATGTTGACTTGGCTGATAAGGGAGATTTTCGCCAATTTATAGTTGTTTTTATTCCACTAATATAAAATAAAGGGTATTATGAAGTCCCTGCATTGTCCAACACTTAAAGTCCAGTCAGCGGTTGGTACACCATTACTTGCTCAGTAAACATCTAAGAGGGCTGACTTCAGCAGCGCTGCCTACTCATCCCCACAGGCTCAGAGACACACTTCTGAGTCACACCGGCACAGGGGTTGATGAGGAATTGTTTGTGTGGATATATGTAAGTAGGAGACACCACTGAAAAAGACAAATTGCGTTCTTCTCCTTAGAAGCACAAACAAATAGAGAAGCAAGCAGAAGTTCCTTTAGAGCCAGGCTTCTTCTTGCACTCCCTCAGGCCAAGCACCATGGCAAGCAGAGGATAACTGCTGAGCTGGACATTCGGAAACCACTCTGTGGTTTCCAGCCTTTGTGGTCGATGCTCACAATTAGTTGTCTCCAGTCGGAACAGGTGGAGTTATCAGGGGGAAAATGGTGGTATCCTGTGTCACACTTCCTGTTCTTACAGCCACATCCCTCTGGCCAAGGTCAGTGTCTTAGTTAACGAGATATAATCACCAAGCAGGACTGGGATCTCAACCTTCAAACCCAAACTGTAACACCTCTGCAGCTTTGGTACAGTCAGCATGCCCTACCAAGGAAGTAGTTCTTCTTTCTCCCAGCCAGAAATTATGAAACACTCTTGCCTATTCAAATATAACCCATTTCTTTCCTTACAGGATACATTTACTGCACACAGTAGACCAAAAACTGAAGCCACGAATCTAGTCCAACTTCCAAGTGACATGCATTCTCTCCACCATGCATTTTCTTCTAATTTCTCTCAACAATAAAAGATTACCCACAAAAACCATTGGGCCTTTCCCAAACAGATTCCTGAAGGAGAAATATCTGTCAATCAATACTCAGAGATGCCTCCTAGGGAGGGAAACATTGGCAAACACTGCTTCTCACCCCCCTTCAAAATCCTCGGCTCCAGTTCTGTTTTGATCCTCCCTAACAGAAACCTACCGCTGGCTCTTCCTCACAATTGTGGCTATCAGTCTTCGGTTTCCCTGCATTTCTCTTCTGGAAATGCTCCCATCAACTTGTCAGGCTTGTTAGCATCTGAAGGTAGTCCTCACATCCCCTCTCGGCTGAAATCTTCTCTCATCCCTTAATCATTTCCAATCTTGATTACTATAATTTCTCCTTCATGGTCCTCTTGGGATTCATACCAGTTAAGTCATGAGTGGACAAAATATGTAGCGAGAATCCCATTTCCTCCTGACTGTCCCTCACTCTTTCCCAGACGCATGTGCGTCAGACTTGGAGAGTTCCTGTCACCCTCACACCACTGCAGGTGTTGGGCTGCAGACTTGGAGAGTTCCTGTCACCCTCACACCACTGCAGGTGTTGGGCTGCAGCGATCCTCTCTATCAGGTCACTACAGAGATGTACATCACTGATACTGTCACCGCACCTTCCTCCCAGCAGTCCCGGGCATGGCCCTTAAGATGTTGTTCCATTAAGAATATCACTTTAGATGTTTCCTGTAGAGATGGAATATCGGGGGAACTGAATGCATACTTTCTCCCTGACCAGCCTATGGCCCAAACTTGCTTTGAAATTTCAATCTTTCTTTTTTGTGGTTTTCAAGACAGGGTTTCTTTGTAGTTTTGGGGCCTGTCTTGGAACTAGCTCTCGTAGACCATGATGGCCTTGAACTCACAGAGATCCTCCTACCTCTGCCTCCTGAGTGCTGGAATTAGAGGCATGTGCCACCACTGCCCAGCTTGGGGGACATAAGTTCTAGTAAACTGAAATTTGTAAGAAAATGGTTTCTCTGAGTTTAACAAGTTTTGGGCAAATGATGAAATATTCAATTCTAACATCTAAGGAAATAAAATGCAAATTTTAGAAAACTATGTGATCAAAGGAGGATCATTTCAGGCAATAAAGCCTTCACCCTGGAAGGCTTGGCTTGATGAACTCACATCATCATCATTCTGAAGACATAGGAAAAGCGAGCAATTCTGAGCAGCGGAGAACAGATGAAAAACAATTCTCTCACACGTATGCCTGTGATTTACTTTGTAAAAATATTTTAAATAAAACTTCAAGGGGCAATCTAGTTTCCTCTTTGTAAACAAGGCATGGTGGCTCACACTTTTAATCCCAGCACTTGGGAGGCAGAGTGAGGCGGATCTCTGTGAGCTCGTGCTCAACCTGTACTATAGAGTGAGACCCTGTCTAGATAATTTTTCGTTATAAATTTCTGAAAACATAATAAATATTAGCCAGGCTAGTCTCTCATGTTCTAGCATGCTCCACTCTCTCCCTCCCTCTCTCCCCTGTCTCTTTTTCTATCTCCCCTCTCTTTCTTTTCCCATTCTTTCCCTCCCTCTTTCTCTTTCCCCTCTTTCTTGTCTCTTTCTCTCTCCCACTTTCTCTCTCTCTCTCTCTCTCTCTTTCTCTCTCTCTCTCTCTCATATACACACATATCACACACACACACACACACACACACACAAAACAGTCCTGTGTTGGTACCCAGTTTGCAGGGGGGAGGGGCAGGATGTCACAGCCATCACAATGAGAAATGTTATTTTTTGAAGCCTACAGTAAACCTTTGTTCTAAACCTCTTTTTGATGTTCAATGGCAGCCTAGCTAGAGAAAGAGATCGATTCAGAAGCTCTCCGGGTAGATTACAGGAAGGCCATCCATGCAGGAGGCACCAGCAACACAACTGTAGGCGTGAGTGTACAGAAAGGAGAGGAGCAGGCAGGCAACAGTGCAGTGGTGAACAACGAGCCATCTCCAGTCCACTGCGATGAACCCCCACCAGATCAGCCCATCCCCCGCATAAACAACAGCAACAAAAAGCGGATCTCATATGCCATGGATACTCATACTGCAAAGCTAAAGGATAATCACTATGAACAAAATTCTAATATAGGGAAGAAAATCTATTAGCAATGACCTTTTCTATATGTCTTTGAAATTGCAATTTTAATGGAAATTTTAATATAATGGTTTTGCAAAGTTGCAGGTCTGCTTTGAGCTGAATGGAGGTCGTTAGTGTCTTTCTGGCAGAGGGCCTTCCAATGCTTAACAGCAGCAGGAGTTCCCTAGTTCTTTACTTTCTCTCCGAAATAATGAGCTACAGAATGTTATCTATGTGCTTTAACACATAACAAAATCTCAAAGAACTCTATGGGGCACTGAATTTGAATTCTAAGTGTCATTATAAGAAATGCTCTCTCTTTAGCATTACTATCCAAGAGCAAGGCGAGAGCTAGTGTCTCTGATCATAGCAAATGGCACCACAATAGCAACACATGTTCCAAGGAGAGCACTCAGCAATCCTGCCCCGAAGCCTGCCTGCGAGAGACAGCAGCCAGGCTGGGAGCACACAATGCTTCGCAGGTCCAACCAGCTCCTGTGCACATGCTTACGAGCTTTCAATCCTTATAAAGGCCACGTTTCTTACTGAAATAAACATCTCACTCCAGGGTGGGATGCGAACCAAGAATGCCTGCACCTGTGCTGTACTTAGTCAGAGAGAGGTACAACAGTTTCCCAAGCTCCACCAGTTCTTTTCATTACAGTGTTAAAAAGAACTAAACCAACAGACAACAGAATTTTTTTTAACCATTCCTTGTATGATCATAAAAGAAATCACAGGAATGTACAAGGCTATCAACTCAAGCTAGAGCCATGATGTTTTCATTAATTCAACATAATCTCTACTTCCAGAAGATGTGCTATATTTATTGTGTAAACCTTAGGAGATTTGAATAATTACCAGTTACTGAAACAATTGGTTCTAATGGACTAGTTTGGGCTGACTAGTTGTTAGGCCAATTTATGTCTGTCTAATTTGCTCGTTAAGCTAGCAATGAAAATCAGTTTGCTATGAATGATTCTGAAATCCGAGCACTGGCTAAAATCAGTTATTGTTAAAAGTTATTGTTAAAGTATGTTATATTTTGGAAACTGAAAACCTGTTTCTTCTAGTAAAAAATAATGAGAATGTTTTAAATCCCAGAGTTCTGCAAAAAAAAAAAAAAAAAAAAAAAGAAGAAGAAGAAGAAAAGAAAAAAAAAAGGAATGTTTCTACTACCTAAATTATCTACAGAAATTAAAGTCATTTATTCTGAGTTGCTAAGACTAGTGGGGGGCATGAGAATACTTAAGGAAATAGGAAGTATTTGGCAAGAGAGGAAAAGGTCATCTGCTGGCTTCCTAAATCAACTGCTGGTATATATTATGACTGAACTTAGCTGCTCAGCTATGAATCATCACAAACTATTTTCTATGGAATTTTCTAATTTCATCTACTTTGAAATATCAGACAGCTGAAAAACTTTAACCTGAAATACTGCCATAACCACAGTAAAAACCACAAGTTTTTCACAAATATGTTTAAGGTACTTCTTAAGGGTCTGTTCCCACGATCACCTACAGTCTCTAATTATTAATAAAATAGAGTATCTGGAAGCAGGCCCAGGATCGTCTCTAAATTTCATATAAATGCTCTACATATATAAGTTGTTTGAACTAATATGTTGGCCACTCCATGGATTTTAGATAGAGTCAACACTAAAACTAACCAAGGTGTTATCGCAAATTATTATAGATTATAAATTATTGGAGTCACTCTAGTGTTATATATTCTATTAAGATTTAATAAGCTGTCTTCTCTTATAAAAGAATGAAATCAGCTGTGATATAACATGTTTACATTTTAGCTTAGCTATCAATATTCTGTGATTAAAAATCAGCCAGTGTTCACTTGAATTATGTTCATCTGTAATAATTAAGTCTCACCAATAATTTTGCTGCTTATAACAAAAAGTTAATTATATTTTAACATCTTTCACCTGTTTATATGGCATGTATGTAGTTTGAAAAGCTCTATCAAATCTTTCATGGAGCTAAATTAAGCATAAATATTAAGTAACTAGGTTATCCTACAGGAATTGGAGGCTGGTTTAGGATGGAAATACCACTCTCAGGGATTTTCTCACAAGCTAACGAATGCCTAAAAGAAATTGTTCTGTAAAATAAATCTGAAATCCACCTATTAGACTATGGTTTCCAGCATTTGATGGGTCGTTGGCTTCTACTGAAGGATTTTAGTATGTACCTGTTATAGCGTCCCAGTGAGTCTGATCACACCACATATCCATCTACCATGCTAAAAACAAAACAGATCTACAAAGGAACTTTTTTTAATGCTAAAACTAAGCTTCTATCTACAACTTACCTTATATGCATTATAACTTACATAAATTAAAATATTGCTTTAATATTGCTTTGGGCATTGGTTATACTAAAACACTGGAGTAGGGATTTAGAATAAATTTGAGAGTAATGCCACAATGTGTACAAGTGAGATGAAGACTAGAGAAGCCAGTTGTGTCGTTGAAAGGGAGGGGATGAGGCTGTGGTGGAGATGCCAGTCAGAATCTGGAGCCTGAGATCAAGGAGGTCCTGAGAGCAGAAGATTGATGTTTCTACTCCTCAGTGGGAGGGCGTAGGAAACGAGTCTTTCTCTACTTCTGGCTGTTTTCGGGCCTTTGCAGACTCAAATCATGTCTGCTCACACTGGGATGGCCAACTGATTACTACAGGCATCATCTAGAATGTGCACACACCTCATCCAAAAACAGACTCATTGACACGCAGAAACAGAATGTTTAATCAGGTATCTGGGCAAATCAAGTTGATGCAAAGTTTAGCCAACACGAATACATCAGAGAATATTTGTTCAAAACCTAAGCAAATAACAAAGGAGACTAACACTTCAGTCATCGTACCGTTAAAGATAAAGAAATAAATCTATGTCGCTGCTTCAAGTCACATTACATTGAAGATTATGGTCAAATACCATAAGACTATTAAATAACATCAAAGGGATAGGCTTGAAAGAATGACTCTTATCTGTAGATGTTATGACAGATCAAAAGGAAACTTATAATATAATGTATAGCAAAATGAAAGGGGAAAGACTTCAAAAGCTAACAGTTTCAAGATCAGTCAATGGCAATCACAGGAATAATTTTTGCAAGTTAACAACTGAATTCTTTTTAAAGAATCTATACAAAACAGATACAACAAAAAATATGGTACTGAGAAACCCATATATTTATGAGACAGAATATAAAATATTAGCCCTACATAATTATGCTATGTTCAAAAGTAGAAAAATACAGATTATAGAGATAGAAAATTTGAGGGACTACATCAATATAAAATTGATGTTTTATTGTCAGTTTAGCATCTGCACATGATTATACTGATATTTTAATTATTGTCTACAGCCCAAAAAGAGATGGGTGCTGTGGAATAATCCTTCTCTACCCTGTGAATATGTACTATTCTCATTGGTTAATAAAAAAACTGATTGACCAATAGCTGAACAGGATATGATTAAGTGGGAGTGTGAAACTGAGAATGCTGGGAGGAAGAAGAGCAGAGTCTGGAATCCCCAAGAAACTCCTAGAGAGAAAAAGATGACCTTGCTGTACTGAGATAAGAAACCAAGTCATGTGGCAAAATATAGATAAGAGATATAGGTTAATTTAAATGTAAGAGTTAGCTAGTACAAGTCTGAGCTACTGGCCAAGCAGTTATAATTATTACTGAGTCTCTGTGTCAGGTATTTTGTAACTGGTGGGCAACAAAGAAAAGTCCACTTACAGGTGGGTGAATGGGAGAGGAACTAAATTCCTACATGACATCAGTGGGAAAGCAAACTTCTTGCATTGATCCATGGCTTGGCACTTCTAATTCCTTGCTCAATGCCATGTAGATTCCAGATTCATTGGACTTAAATATCAAAGTTAAAGGTAGAAAAAAATAGCTTTTCCAGTTGAAAAATCTCTGTACCAATAAAAAGTATTGCATGTCTAATGAGCCTGAACAAGCAAGACATTGCTATACTGAAATGATTTTTTTTGTGGTAAAAAATGAAAAAAGTAAGATAAGGCACAAGTAAGTTAGTTTCAAAACAACAACTATCAGATGCTCATTACCTATCATTTAAAAAGGGAAAGGGGAGGCGGTGGTGGGGAAGAGACAGAAATCTTTAATAAATAAATTATAAAAAAAGTTAAAAAAATAAGCTTAACAACCAAACAGAAAAATAGAAGACACAAGGATATTCCACAGAGGAAAAACAGAACTAAGCACCTAAAAATCTCTTCTGCCTCTATAGTATCAGAGAGCTACGAAAACATCAAAGCAGGAGAGATCCTGGGGAAGATTAGGAGGATGGAAACTGACAAGGCAGCCACAGCAAGACTGCTGAGACGACTTGAAATAAAAACATTCTTTGCCATGTGTGCAGAACAGTGAGAACATCTTCAAGAACGTTTTCATGTTAGTAAGTGGAGCCACCCATTCCAGCTGCAGCTGCGTGTCCTAGAGAATTTTCTGGCCATGTGGCCTAGGGAGTACGCATTCATACACTGACTGAGGAGACAGCAATAATGGGAGGAAACCTAAGCAGTCATCAACAGGAGGGCGTATGCATGAATCACAGCATGCTCATCAATGCAGAATATACACAGTACATCAAGATAGAGCTGTGTTGATATGGAAAGCTGAAAAAGCAATGGAGGGACTCCCATAAAATAACACTGGATTTTATAATGTAATCAGACATAAATGTGCTATGCATCAATACAAGTTGATGTTCAAAATATAAAAGCAAGCATTATGCACTAATGGATAGTAAATTGAGAATAATTAACTTCTCACATGACAGGCACAGCCTTGGGGAAGGATATACAGGGACTCTATTTTTTTATTTCATTACTTTACAAACAGAAGCAGACGTCAAAATGTTAAAACATGATGAAGCTGAATGGCTGCTGCATATTTGTTATTTTTCAATACAGTTTTCAGAGCTTAAGATATTTCTAAAATTCAAAGAAAATATGTTTGTAAATCTCATTAAGGAAGCTCAGCTCAACCCTCTTGAGCATAAAGGACTATGATGACACAGACAATATCAATGTTTAACTTTTACAATATGCAAACATATTGCTATCATAAACTCTCTAAAACCTTTTTCAGTAATTTACCCCATGTGTTTCAGCCTCCTGTATTATCAATGCCAGCATATGACTATAGATTAGTCAGTCACCTTCTTCATTCTCAGTCAGCAAATCTGACTGACCTCCCTGCATTGTTTTGTCTTATATTGGCTGTAAGGTTTATTTAAATTGTTTTCTGCAATTCATCTAGCAGCTAAAATTTCATACCCGGGTTGGTTGATATTAACTTAGGGTAAAAAGGCATCAACCTTCATGGTCATAACAGAATCCTGGGCATGCCAGGCCTTTGCCAGGTCCCACCTCTGCTGAGTAGCTAGCTGCTGTTTCTTCATTACTCAGTAAACGGAGAAACATACTACTAAAACGAAAACCCAAAATTCTCTAAAAAATGTCTAATTATGGAAAATTAATTTATTGGGTTATGACAGCTGTGTATGACTTAGGGCATCAATCACAGAAAACTCTTTGTGGTTGGCTAACCGCCAGACAACGATATTTCAGAAAAGATTCTACTAAACGTGAAGCTGAGAAAGTTGAAGCAAGAAGGTATTTGGAATATTATCTTCTAAAATTACTCATAGAACAAAATAGAAGGATGATTGCAGTTTGTACAGAGAAATTAACATGGCACTAGCAGAAAGGGTGGCAATGTGTTGCTGCTTTCCTGAATGCGATGGTTCCAACGGCATGCTCAGGGGATCTCAGGGAGCCTGGGGACTTGGAGGAAGCCACAGGGCAGCTTACCTTCACAGTGACACTGACAACATCTGCCTGCTTTTCGGTGCTAATATTTGCACAGGTGCTGAAGACGTATGTACTAGCAGATCAGTTGCTTGTGTCTCTGCACTAAGGCCTTGCTTACACGAGAGCAAGGGGCTCCAGCGTTGCCTCACTAGCACAAACCTCTGTGATAAACAAAAGGTGATTTGTCACAGTTTCTGAGGTTTCAGCCCAGGTGTGGCTGGCTTAACTCTGTAATTTGAGGGTCCTGTGTGGGCAAAATATCATGGTAGAAAGGATGTGGGGTAGCAACACTGCACAGCCCATGACAGTCAGGCCGGAAGGGGGAGGGGTGATCTGGAACAATAATAACCTTCACAGTCACATAGCTAATGTGCATAACAGTACATTCAGTTACTAATGCGCTGATGACAGTAATGTGCTCGTGATCTGGTCACCTCTCCTTAGTGTCAGCAGATGAGAACCAAGCCGAGAGCACAGCTGCTCTCAACTGGGCCCATCATATGCATACATGCACAAACAGTCATGGTGTTAAGATCTGTACAATCCATACAACTCAATAAATCAATATTTTCTAAATGACATGGAGCTGATATTATATTGATTATAATATGTTATATCAGGAAAAATTCAAAGTCCATGACAAAACAAAAAATTTAAAGCCAGAAAAATGATTTTTAAAAAATCAATTTCAGAACCACATGGCATGCAACCTTTAACAAGTACTATTTTGACTCATGATATCAAAAATTAATATGTTCATTATTAAAATATTTCTTTACTTTTTGACCAATATAATCAGATACAATCAAAACAGAGAACAGAGTAGAGGCAGAGAAAGGACATTATAAAGTTCGCATCAATTAATAACTCAGTTAACTCAGGTACGAATGCATCCTTCATACCCCACAATTCCCACTTAGACAAGGGCTACCCATGAAGAGACTTTGCCTAATATACTCTCATCTTTCCCAGCACTTTCTCACTGTGATCAACCCTGCATAAGAAGTTAATTCGCAAACAGATCATTGTCTAAGCACAACAGCTTATTAAAAAAAAATCACTCAACTGTGTCCACAGTGTGTTCTTTGACTGGTAAAAAAGGGTCAACTTGACAATCATAAAGGGAACATTTTACACTGTTTTATTTTCTAATAGCATAGATACAACTAATCAGAAAATTATTAGGTAGGAAATTTTAACTGTGTCAATATCAACATAAGCAAACTGGGTTGTGAATTTTGAACTTTGGTTTATTTTTCAAGGAGGTCATGATCCAGGGGTACATAGTTCAATTCTCAACAACTGTAACAGTTTCCTAGAAAACAAGCAAGAAGGAAGTGGGAATAACAGAGGAACGGCATGATGGGACAAAATAAAGAGCAATGTATAGAACTCACAGCACAAGAAAATAACCAGTAGAGAAGACTAGAACATCAGTAGAGATTGGAGGTGTTTGACGGATTGCTACACCTGGTAAAAATGCAAGGGAATGAGAGACGGGAAAAATTTTGGGTGAGAGGAAGAATAACCACAAAGAATACACTAAAGTGAAGGAAAAGGGAGGCGGAAAGAGTTGAGCAGCTGTGGCTCAGTGCACAGGGAGACCACATACTGTTGCCTGCTTCCAAAAGCCGACTCGCCCATCACCTATTAGCACAGTCTCTTTATCTCCTTCCATTTTCATTTCTTTGGCTGCCCCAAATCACTATGAGAAAACAAAATTCTGTCTCCCGTCAATAGATGATCCCCTGCCCCACTGCCAAAAACCTCACTAAGCCAAGATGCAATGGTACATTATAGAGTGTTCTTGTTTCCTATTAGTCTGAGACTGTAAGCACCAGTTACTTTTACAGAACCCAAGAGGAAAACAGTAGCCACTGAAACCAGTTCTTATGAAACCATATCCCCCTAAAACTGTCTTTGCCAGTCCCATAGGGCGATGCTAAAAGAATCTCAAGGCACACATGTGCCCACAAAAACTTCTTGCCTATAAAGAAAACCAAAGTAGAAACACTTAATAAAGCTGCTCTTGTGTTCTCTAAAAGCCAGACAAACCATGCTAACAGCGCAGGCCAGCAATAAGAAGCTAATGTGCACTGCATCTGTCAAAGGCATGCTTGCCAAATGTAACATTCTTTTTGTATTTAAAGAGGTATCAGTAAAGTATTTTTGAAAAGAGAACTCTACCATCTACCAAACATGCTACATGTAGCCTACTTTAAAGTTAATCAAAAGTGGTGTTTATAACATCTCAAATAAATCAATACATTGGGATGATAGCTGAACATTTTCCATTATTATTAGTATGTTGTCTCATTAGTTGTATTTTTTTGAGAACCAGCATGACATGCTTTTATTTCAACAGCATGCAGAGATTTCTGAACTACTTCCACTGAAGCCTAGCCCAAAGCCACAGGAATCTATCAGAGAAGATGTCAGGACAATCTTCGGTAAGACAAGCCAGGAGTTCCCTCATTAAGAGACTATCTGCTGTTGAAATAAAAGGCATGTTCTCTTTCACACATGGAAGCTAGACAATAGCATGTACATATATAAACAATGCACACATGGCTACAGCACAGCATGGAGAAAAGAGAACAAGAAAGACTAATGCAATGAGAGAAGGGAGGTCCGATGTGGTTATCAGCATGAGCTATGAAAAAATATAAGGCTAACTGTTTTTCTAGTTTTAATTCTTCAAGGAATTTTGTTGACTGGGTGGCGGTAGACAAGTAGATGAAACATATTTGATCCTGAAAATGCAATATGCAATGTGAAACTTCAAAGCTTTTGTTCTGAATTCCCATTCCAATAGCATACATGTTCACTGAGTTATATAGACTGGACTGGACTAATTTTAGTGTGGAATGCCTTATTTATTTAAGTATTTTTTATAATCAAGTTAAAAATAATTAAGGGGAAAGTGCAATGACTGACAAAAAGCCCACTAACTCTTATGTGCATGTGTGTGCAGCTGCCTGCCTGTTTGTATATGCACCGCATGGGTACAGTGCCCGTGAAAGTCAGAAGAAGATACTGCCCTGGAAATGGAAGCACAGGCAGTTGCGACCTAATTGATTCCTATTGGAATCCAGCCTAGGTCCTCTGCAAGAACCATACGAACTCTCAGTTGCTCAGCCATTTCTCCAGCTCTATCGTGATTAGCGAAAAATAAATCTTCTAAACCACAAGATAGAAGTTTAGGATAATAAGTGATAAATATGAGTTATTAATTTTATTAGATTTGTATATGAAAAGTCACAATCTAGTGGTCAAGGTAGCTACTTTTGCTTTTGGTCAAAATCTTCCTTGGCTTCAAACAGAAAAAAATACTGAATTGCTTCATCTGATACAAAAGTTACCACAATAACTCACTCTATGACCCCGCCCTCTACACACACATCATCTCCCGTCTTCCTGGGAGCCCTGCTTGGTGAAAAGCCCCAGGTAAAAAACTGAAGGCTGTGCACGTTTTGGTAAATGCTCTGGCCTACATTTTCTCAGCTTCTGATGTAACTCCAAAACAGGCCCTGCATAGTGCACTATAGGCTTATATATGGCTTGTTTTCAGATTTATGGGACAACAGGGATTTGTAGGCTTTAGTAAATTCCCAACTATCCTCATGCAAGATCTCTGTGAAACTCACCAAACAGGAAACAAACAACAATGAGCTGCTGAAGTGACAGAGTCCTTCTCTGTGATGATGCAGAACAGAAAACGTCTACCTAGGGGCTTTGGGATAATCATGAAAATGGGGCCACTAGTGCTCGGCACCCTTCATCACTGGACCATCTCCACAGTCAACTTAAATAAAGTGAAGGGTAACTCCCTGTCCTATGAATAACTCGCGTCTTCGCTGCTCAAAGACCTGCTGAGGTCTGGTGTCAGAGCTAGCGCTGTCAGGGTCTTCCATAGCTACACCACACAGGAATTTGAAGAAGAAGGAAAACTAAATAGGAAGAAACAAAGAAAGAAAATTAAATCTTACTTATCTTTATTTAATCAAAGTTCTGATGAAGAGTGTGCCAAAATAATCAGAAAGGAGTTGCAAGGACCCAGCAAACTTTAAATAAAGACTGTCCAGAGTATATATTGCATAGAGTATAGATTGTACCTTGGAAATAGAGGAAAATGCAAGCAGTGTTTTATGGGAAAGTTGAGGCTGCAATGGTATCACATTCACTCAACAGGGTGTTCTGGCATGTTCTTCCTGACCGCCATGCAGGTGCCAGGCCTTGTGCCCTGTCCTGGAGACACTGCCAGGCTATAATAGCTGCTATCTTAGAACTTTCACTGTATCAAACTGGCATAAGAGTAAGAAACCATAATTAAACAGTAAAACTAACAAATGTGCGGTGGCAAGCTGAGATACAATCTAGCAAAGGAACCTGCCTTTAATGTAACCAAGAAAGGAAGATCAAGGGGAAAATAAATCTGTGAAAATTAAACACTTGGGCTGAGGAGTCTGTGTGAAGTAAGCAGAGGGCACAAGACCTGCTCTACTGAAGATAATGAAATACGGACAAGCCCCAGGACAGAGAGAGATTTGTACTGTAGTTTAGGTCTTTTAAGTCCCTGGAAGGCTCACATGCTAAAGGATTAGTCGCCAGCCTTTGCCACCATTGGAATTACCATGTATTACAAAGTGGGGTCCAGAGAAAGGATGTTAGGATATTGAAGTTTGTCCTTGAAGGGATTATTGACACCCCGGCACAGTTTTGGCTTTTGATTCCTGTTCATCATGAGGTAGGCAGTTTCCTTTACCGCATGTCCCCACTGTGATAGACCATGTGGTCCCAGGTTGACACAGAAAGAAGTAACAATGATGAGCCAAAGCAAACATTTCTTTTATTCCATGCTAAGTACTCAGATAGTCTGCCCCAGTGACAAGAAGCTAATGCAAAGGTAGCAGAAGGAAAGGAAGAGATAGAAGAAATTATCAACATACAAGAAAAGACCAATGAAGCCAACCGTAAACAGTAAGTCGTCAGGAGTTCCAGAGGATTCTGCACAGGAAAGAATATGAGGGTCTTATAATATATGCAGCAACAACACAGCTTTGTTGTTGGAGAAAAATTATATCTATTTGAGGAAGGATGAAGAGAGAAAGGAGGGTAGACTGGGAGGGCGCACAATTAGAACTAAGCTACAGTCAAATCATATGCTAAGAACATAGACGAAGAGAAACACTCCTGAGTGTCCGCTTTCTGTCATCAGGCCCTGGGCCATGCAAAATAAATCTGACACAAAGAGGCTCCCTGGCCATGCAACTTAACAAACAAGGAGATACAACTGGCAAAAAGAATAGCATGCTGAGGCAAAAAAGAAAATTCCAAGATATCTTGATGCTGTAATCTGAATGTGAAATGTCTTCCACCAGCTTCCAAACTTGAACACTGTTTGAGGAGCTTACACAACCTTAGTAGAGGGCAGACTGGCAGAAGTGAGACTCCAGGGGTGGACCTTGAGGCTTTCTAACCTACAAACACCTGTCTACTCCAGACTTGGAGTGTTTACAAAGTTTGATCACTCAGCTTCTGATTCCTGGCATGATGCACTTCCTGTCTGCCATGTCTTCCCAAATAAATACTTTCTTCCTTTAGTTACTTTTTTTTCTTTATTTTTTTATTATTAAATTTATTTATTAAAGATTTCTGCCTCCTCCCTGCCACTGCCTCCCATTTCCCTCCCCCTTCCCCCATCAAGTCCCCCTCCCCCGATCAATTCCCCCGTCCTCATCCCGGGTCTGAAAAAGCCTGGGATAAAACCGGACTCGCTGAACATAGCTGACATTGAGTACTACTTAGAACTCAAGAACAATGGCAATGGGTTTTTGATCCTACTGCATGTACTGGCTTTGTGGGAGCCTAGGCAATTTGGATGCTCACCTTACTAGACCTGGATTGAGGTGGGTGGTCCTTGGACTTCCCACAGGGCAGGGAACCCTGATTGCTCTTTAGTTACTTTTGTTGGAGTATTTTATCGTAGAAATGAGGAAGGAACTCAGATACTTGGAAACTAAAACATTCTCAAGACAATGGTCAGGATATAATGCAAAATTTCATAGAAGTTAGATCAAGAAAGAAACACAGCTGAATTTGTTATAGCAACATAGGCTAGAGCTTGAGATGTTGAAATGTATTAGGACTTGAATAAACCATGAGTGAAACTTAAATGTGCTCTTAGAACATAATTTAGACTAAAAGGTTTAGGTCATGATACTAGTTCAAGGATCATCATATTCCCACCACTGGAGGCAATAATACTTGTACACAAATAAGAATCACTATTTAAAAAATTCACTTGCACTTTAGCAAGTCTAATATCAAATTGACTGGGTTTTCTATTTTACATGATGAATCACATAAGGAAAAAGTGGACAAGGACCCTCTACCCTGCTGTATTTCAGAGAACTTGGTAAATAAATACTGGCTTTGGAGTGATTTTCTCCAATACTTTAATCAGCAGGATGACCTTTATTTAAAGAACAATAGCTAAATGTCTGTGTGTGTGTGTGTATGTGTGTGTGTGTACAAAGGAGGATATTCCTAATACTGAAATCAAGAATTGTTCAAATGTCCTATTGCCAATAAAATTCCTTGGTCTCTCTGTCTGTCTATGGGAGGACCTCATAACTGACCCCACTTTCTTTTTTTTTAAGTATTTTCTTTCTTTCTCTCTCTCTCTCTCTCTCTCTCTCTCTCTCTCTCTTTCTTTCTTTCTTTATTATATATACAATATTCTGTCTGTCTGTGTGCTTGAAGGCCAGAAGAGGGAGCCAGACCTCATTACAGATGGTTGTGAGCCACCATGTGGTTGCCGGGACTCGAACCAGGACCTCTGGAAGAGCAGGCAGTGCTCTTAACCACTGAGCCATCTCTCCAGCTTCTGACCCCACTTTCTGAGTGGCTAAGGTGCACTATGTTCACACTCTACATTCTATGTTCCCTACTACTATCATTAATCAGATATCAGAATCGACACTGAACACCAATCCACACTTTCTGTGACATGGAAGTGACCAGGTACAAAACCTCAGGTGTTCAGAGTTAGTCTTCACTCTTCGTTACTGGTCTTTTGGTTCTTTGGAAGTTCTCAGATCTTCCTCTTATGTGAGTATTTATAAAGGTTGTCTAGCAAACATCTATCAAGAAAAATGCAATCTAATAATCCTCCTGAGTTGGCTGGATGTTACTTACCAGCAAGGCCTCTGCTTATTCATTCTGAAGTAGGCAACAACCCCCCCACCCGGTCACACATTGCTCCCCTGCACCCCGTCACACATTGCTCCCCTGCACCCCATCACACATTGCTCCCCTGCACCCCGTCACACATTGCTCCCCTGCACCCCGTCACACATTGCTCCCCCCACCCCGGTCACACACTGCTCCTTTTTCTCATACCACTAGTCAATTCACTGTGTTTATGTACTAAATCTGTCTTCTCCACACAGTGAAAGCCCCAGGAGGAAACATCCACACCCATTGATCTGCCCAGAACAACATACCGATTCCAAACTTACTGTTGATTGACTAGTGAATGAAGGAATGAACGATGGCTCAGCAGGTAACATAAAATAAAGTGGGATGGATAATAGGAGTAAATATGTATTGTAGTCATCATAAAAATAGTCTGTGTGTGTTCGCCCTTCAAAAACAACCAAGACTTTTTTTTTAAAGTTCCTAAAGGGATACCATATAGCCGTCAAGTATAATTTTTTTAATAAGGAATATGGCCGAATTTCAATGTGCTATCTGAGAAGTCGATCTAAATCAATCTAGGAAAGTCAATCTAAATCTCAGGACAATTCTGAATGAAAAACATGAGGGAGAAGTATCAAAAATAAAAATCATACTAAACAAAATTACTTTCATACATACAAGATTCAATATCACAAATAATGTAAAAGAAATATCAATAAATACAGAATGAATGAAGATATTCAGTAGTTGAGCAAGTATTTTTTTCACTATCTTAAGTGTGAGCGATACAAAAAACAAACGACAATCTAACATAAATTACTTTCTAAGGAACTTTAACGTCAAGATATAAAATCTTTATCAACGTATTTATACCTAGGAGAAATGAAAAATATATGTAATCAAAGTTTATCATTATAAGAAATTCTTGGTAAGAACCAACAAAACAGCCATTGAATTTCACAGAAACATACACATTGTTAAGGAATTCACTGCATCGATTATTCAGGAGAGGAATCATAAAAAGAAAACCAGTTCTTTGTGACCTCAGCAGTTACAACCCAGAGTGAGCCTCATGTGCAAACAGTGTGCCTGCAGAGAAGGCCGAGAAAGGCTGGTCCTGAGCCCAGCAGCTCGGACTCGGCAGGAACAATACAGTTCACCAGTTTGTCAGCCCTTCTTGAGTTATAGGTTTCAAGCTTTGGCACAAGAAGAAAGAAAACCCAACAGTCAATAGTAAGAGACGATTAGCTCCTCCTCCCCCCCCCATGATGTTCAAAGCCTCTTCCATTCTGAAGATTCAGGATGACGCTCAAAAATGGAAAAGTGCCTTTCATGCAAAAATAAGAACATTTAAAAACTTGATACACTATTTCTACGGGGACGTATCCCTGCCTGCAGGTTCTAATTCATACACTCTGCTGTGTGCTCACACTTGAGTACTCAGTGTGCTCTGGGCCTGGAACTCCTGACTCGGGATAGAAGCACAGGGCTCCTCAGGCTAAAGTGATGTTCCCTCTTCCTCCCCTCCCCCCACTACCCTCGCCTTCCCCTACCCCATCTCCCATCCACTCCTCAGAAAGGGTAAGGCTTCCCATGGGGAGTCAACAAAGTCTGGCGCATCACTGTGAGGCAGGAACAAGGCCCTCCCTCCTGTATCTAGGCTGAGCAAGGCATCCCTCTAAAGAGAAAGGGTTCCAAAGTCAGTTCAAGCACTAGGGATAAATCCTAGATCCACTGCCCCACAGACTGACCCAGCCACACAGCTGTCACCCACATTCAGAGGGCCTAGTTTGGTCCTATATAGGTTCTCTAGCTGTCAGTCCAGAGTCAGTGAGCTCCCACTAGCTCAGTTCAGCTGTTCTGTGGGTATCCCCATCATGGTCTTGACCCCTTTAATCATATTATCGCTCCTCCCTTTCTTCAACTGGATTCTGAGAGCTTGACCCAGTGTTAGCTGTGGATCTCTGCATCTGCTTCCATCAGTTGCTGGATGAAGTTTCTATGATGATAATTAAGGTAGTCAACAATCTGATCATAGGGGAAGGCCAGTTCAGGCACCCTCTCCACAATTGTTTAGGCTCTTAGCTGGGGTCATCTTGTAGATTCCTGGGAATTTCCCTAGTGTCATGATTCTTGTTAGCCCCATAATGGCTTCCAACAAAGTATATGCTCACTCATAAGCGGATAAAGTAAAGGATAACCAACCTATAGTCTACAACCCCAGAGAAGCTAGGTAACAAGGAGAACCCTAAGAAAGACATACATGAATCCCCATAGGAAGGTAAAGTTGATAAAATCTCCTGAGAAAATTGGGAGTGTGGAGGGAGGGTGGGAGGAGTGGGGAAGAGGAAAAGGGAAGGGGAGGAGAATTTGAGGAAATGGGATGGTGGAGATGAAGGAAGGACAGAGAAGAAGAGTAAAGAAAAAGATATCTCAATTGAGGTATTTGTCTTCTTAAAACATAATCTTTTGCTTCATGAATCATAAACCCTACATAGTCCTTCTAGGTAAGATCAGATTAGAAAGTGTCTAATAGTTTAAATCATAATTTGAGGAAGTAGCCATGTTCAATCAACGATATTTGACCAATTCTATCTATACAAACCCCTCTACAGAGCCAATCTTGAGAGTTTCATAAGATTTAAAAGAAAATCACAATCCAAACAGCTTATCCAAAAATTTGATGAACCAAAAGAAAAAAAAATCACCAGAAACATTTTATGCAGAGATTACAAAGCACTGCCTTATGAAACAGGAGATTGAAAACATTAGATTTATAGGTTATATTTCTTTGATTAATGTCAGAACAGCATTTTGGTCTTCCTGAATATCACTATTCATATCATGCGCTTGGTAACAGGAGACAATTCTTCTGAAATCTGTATTAGATGAAATCACTCAAATAATAACTATCAAAATTATGAATATGCTTCATCATTAGCAAATCATACAACTTTCCTTACTTTGGTGACTTTGTGGTTCTTGAGTCTAAATTATTATTGTTTTTTCTTTTCCCTGTTTATCCCATCTGGGTCCCTATCCCACAGGGTGTGTGTTGCCCTTAAATTGAATTCCCTGAGAACATTCTTGCAGACATACTCAGAGGTACTACACTACTCTGTTAGGTACTTCTCTATCCCATAAAGCTGACATTCAAGATTAGCCATCCTGTTATTAGCCAACTGTCTATACCACAAGTAAAAATGTGGAATTGATGGCATCTATAGGAGCAAAATATATAATAGAACTATTACAAACAACAGACAAACAAAAACCCTGACTGCAGCAATTAAAATATGTTTATCTCCACCCCCCCCACACACTTTGCCTCCTCTCTTTGGAGACTCTAAGGACACTTGAGAGGCCCTGGAAAAGGACTCACAGTGAGATATCATTTAATGCTACATTTCTATATATTTTGAGGCTTGTTTTCTCCTTGTTTGGAGACATGGTTTTCTGTGTCTTTATGCCAAGTCATTTTCATCATAGTCTTGGCCTTACGTGGCTCACCTCCTCAGGAGCACACTTGGGCTTCCCTGGGACACAGCTGAGTCACTCAACAACAGGAATATGCTCTCAGGCTTCATGGTGAAGAGCTGCCAGCACCTATTCTAAAGCAAGATGGGGTGGTCCTTCCTCTGATCATCTCATTTCTCATGAATTCTGAAGGTTTCCATCCCCTAGGTGACACACAAGAATCGGTCTATGAACTGAGGGTTTTGCCCTTAGTTGTTTTTGCATAATTTATTCCCCAGCCTCCCCGCATTTTTCTTCCATGTAAATTAGTACTCAGTTGAAGGCTTTTAGGGGCCATCATCAATCTTTGTAGATCTGTCTTTACATCTGTCCCTCCACACTCTGCCCAACAGCCCTGACTCCCCAGAGTCCTGAGATTCCCAAGTCAGTCCTTTGACCCCAGGGACTGTCAGGCTTTCCTTGCATTTTCCTACCTGTCTAAAAACTGTAAAATCTTCTAGGAATATGGGACAGCTTGATGATCAGGTAGTTTTATGTGTTTCTACTCTTAACAGGTCACTTTCAGGAACACCTGGCACCCAATGTCTAACAGGCACCCTTCATCTAGGACTAACATTACTTACCTTTCGGCTGATTCAACCAGGAAGAGAAGACTTATTCTAATACTATACTATTAATGGCTCCTCTTAAGGTACAGAAACAAGAACTGAGTAACTGTAGCTGAGAATCAGTAACAATTTAAAACAGACTAAGGGAAGAGGAAATAATTCACCAAAAAGGAAACTAAATACCCACTTAGGGAATGGCTCTTTTGGCAATGGATATTTCGCCACAGAGCACACATAATAAATGCTCTATGCCGAGTAAATAAACCTCACAGGCAGCTCGTCGTTTCTCATTTTGTTGCTAATGAAATTGGAAAGGATATGTTATCAAAGAAATAGGAAGCACTGCAATGCTGAACCTTCCGAGCTGAATAATTAATTCCATTCGACAGTTTACAGGAATATTTCATAACAGAGCACGTGATGTTTCTCATCCCAGCCCCGAGGAGACTTTGGCCACTGCATTCCATGACTCGCTGATGCAGAGCCTTTCCTCGGGGCTCTGGCTTCCACTAAACATGACCTGCAACAGCTGTTCCACACCTCGTTTCCCTTACAACGGTTTTCTCTTCTGTGATCACCTTGGTTTCTGTAGTTTTAATAACTATTTAGGCAAGATGAAAAAATTACAAAATTAGATGATTTGTCAAAATATAAGATAAAAAAGCATTAACAAGATTACCTTATATTTTGTGAATTATATATTATTTTATAATTTTAAATTTTTAGTCAGAAATTATAAATTATAAAATCATAAGGCTTTTATGTCTTGAACTTTTTTGAGATGAGGTTTTATCCCATAGCCTTGGCCATGCTCTCTTGCCTCCCTCGGGCACTGCTAAAAGAGCTATACACTAACATGCTTGAACTAACTTTTGTTTTCTATTCAGAATCATTTCTATCACGTTTCAGAAGGTTCACTTACTCCAATTTCCTGGGTAGGATTCACAGGCCTTATTCAGATATGAAAATATAAGCAGTCATCTTGCCTCATGAATTCTGAACTAAAACAACCTGGAGATTCTATCACAGCTCTGCCTTTGTCCAGCTTTGCAAACCTCTGCTTCCTGATCCCCACACGCTGATAACCACAGCATCAAAGGAGGTGGAGGGAAGACGGAAGGGAGACTACATGAGAGGCAGCTATCACAGTACCTGCTGCGCGGTTTTTCACCTTATTAAGGTTGATATTATTCATCTAGAGAGCGAACTCTTATGATGATGACAGACTCCCAAACAGGACTAATTCTCTGTTATCTAACATGAAGGCCTGTCTTCAGCTCAGCAAAGCTACAGCCCCCAGGTCTCCCTAACACTACTGATGGAATGATATGGCTGAGTGAGAGGGTGGCTGGATTTCAGAGTAATCAGAAAGCAATCTTTTTTCCATAGAAATACAGAAGCAACAGAATCAACCACAGCTAGAGGAACCCATAAGGTTGAAACCAATAGTGCTGGAATCCCTAGTCCACAAATTTTACCTTTATTGTTTTTCTTATCCCATTATTTTATTCCTTTTCACGTTCTCTTTCTTTCTTTTTTAATTTTGAGCCCGTGCCTCACTCTATAGCTCAAGAGCATAGCAAGCTCATTGTTCTTTTGTCTAGCCTCCCAAGTGCTAGACGGGACTTCAGGTGAGTGTCACCATTTTCTACCAGTTTCCTTCTGTTGGCAAATTATCTAATTATCTAATTCTGCCTGTAAATGAAGGCAGTAATCACTACATATGCTGTTAAGACTCTGATTTAACGTTAACTACCGAAGCCTTACCTGCAGCAGGCATTCAGTACCTGCTGGTTCAGTACGGGGGTAGACTGAAATAGGGAAGCCATAGAGGAGAGGCTAATGAAATAAAACAAGAGGGGCAGATTCTAAGGTGAGCCAAAAGAAGGAATGACAGGAATCTATCTCACTGTTCATCCTACTGGAATGACATCAAAGGAAGGTTTTAGAGTGACCAAGACCTCTGAGAAGGTCGAATATCCATGTGTGGAAATGGTTTGAAAGGCATGAGCCAAAGTGAAGGCTGACCCCATTTGGAAAGGTAAAGCATTTTTAATATTTTGAATAATTTTAATAGAGTATGGGAGGGTCAAGGGTTGAAATCACCCATGGCCTTAAGAAGGTCCCAATTAATAGTTTTCACAGCTAGTAAACAAACATTACCAAACTGTATTTCAGTGTTATTCTGAAGTTAAAGAGAACACAACCAATGTACTACCTATGGCTGCCCTGAGTGTAGACTTCATTCCTGGGGATCAAATCACAAGGATCAAGCTCCCTGAAGATGATGGATCGCACCTGATGCTGCTGTGCTTGGGTAGCAACCCTGCCACTGTTTCTGTCCCAGTCTGATGGCGCTGCTGTTTCTACAGTGGCATCACCTTCCTTATGTATAAATGTGGCCTAATCTCCAGTCATTATCGCGAGACGGCTTTAATGACTGGCTCAAATTACAGCTGTGCTCAACATTATCCACAGGTCAGTTTGTTCTCCTGGCTACAGCTGTCAGGAAAGGCTGCACATTCTGCCTGAACTCCATCCCTGGCTTATTTTCATTACATAAATGCTACATGCAAGAGGAAAAATGATCAACTCTCAGAGCTGGACTCCAACCAGCTAAACAGTCATTTCAGCAAAGTGTGATGGGTTAATTGAAAACCAGGCCACTTTTCAGGGAGATTTCCACAACCAGGCAGTACACTTTAGTCTAATCCTTTCCCCCATAATGATAAGATAAAGCATGCTAAATTATACACACGTCTCCAATGAAATTCATCAGATTTATAAAAATCCAGAGTGCAAAGCTAATATTCTCTGTGAGAGCAAAGCTTGGGATGCAGGTCTACTTGGTGATGGCAGAACACAGAGAAAAGAAGAGTGTATAACATCACCGAGGCCAGCTCTTTCTGCCATTTCTCTATCTCTGGTGACGATCTTTGAAGTCCAGAAAACGTACTCTTCCCCCAGATTTTCTTAACAGCTCATGTTTTACTGCCAAGTCCCATCAATTTGGCAAGTTAGACGAGAGCTTTAATCACTAGAGAAAATGGGGGAGGGAAATGAGCCAAATCAATGGAATTTGTCTTGATGGTCTATTTACTCTGCACTGGGAGTAAGCATAAGTGTTCTTACAATATGGAACTAAGTAATAGTTTGCCATTTCTGCTTTTTTAAAAGGAAGGGCCATGTCTGAAATAAATTACACCTGTGTCCTAAGGATGAGTAAGAAAGACTAAGCTAATCATTTGCATTTACCACCTTATTTTCACAATATTCCACACGTTAGCAAACAGTATCTAGTACACAGAGATTAACACAACGAAATGTAACTCAAATAAAGTTTTGGTAGAGGCTTTAGGGAAACACTGCCCATCGTTAATATAGAATGTTTCCTTCAGGATACAGAGTTTCTGCCATGTTTCCATTTCTTCTTGTCAAAGATCAATGTCACATTGGGCTTTAATGAACAGCTGCTTGCCAACTCCACTTCAAGGACTGAAAGTCACCGTTCCTTCCAAACCCACTCTAGAAAAGTAATTAAATAACTGGACTTGCTAGGCTTATGATTGGACTCCAATGTATACTCCAGTATGGCTCAGGAAGCATTTGCACATGAGAAGAGGGGAGTGACCAGTGGTACAGCCAAGTCTTAAGAGGCAGACACACCAGTCAATTATGTTACATATCCACACCTGCTGTCCGTCGTGTTTCAAAGCCCCTAGGTGCGAGATTTAGTCATGGCAAATGAACTGAAGGAGAACTAGCTGTAAAAATAGATTTTGTTCTCATATGGTAATTAAAAGAAAAGCGTGAGCCATGTGTTTTATGTATGACAAGCCCATCATTTCATGTCAGGGACAGTTCCATTTTCTTTGAAGAGATTTGTATTACTGTCAAGACTATTATAAAGGCAAGTAGTCATGGGTCTGGGCTACTGACCTAATTTTACTGCTTATCTGTCCAGTTACCTTTGTTAAATTTCTCCCCGAAGCATCACGGTCTAATGTTAGAAAAATTAAACAATATCATCTCATTCCAAATACTTGAGTCTCTGCCATATCCAATTTATTAACATAACCTTAGACAACAGACGGCCAGGACTATGAAGAAAGACTGGTTTTTGTTGTTGTTTTGTTTGAATGAAAAAAAAATTAAACCAATCAAACCTACTTGGCAAGAAACAAGCCTCCAAATATTTTTATTGATAGTGTTTAACTGACCACACAAAGTGCTCTTCCTGCAGTTAAGTGGCGGGGTCAACCCAGAGGTACTTTGTGGTTTAACTTTTATTTCTGTACCCTAAGTATCAAGTATGTACTTAATTCTCATAAAGTCAAAAGCATACACTTTCCTGTCACAGAGGGAAATACCAGATTTTCTGTCTTTAGATGATTTATGGAACTGAGTCACATGAAACAAAATGAAGTAAGTATGCTTTAATGGAAAATGCATTTTACAGTCACTGCAAAGCGCTCCTTGCAGGTATTGCTAAGACAGTTGCAGCCTCCAGCAAAAGCATGTTCTTAAATTTTAAAATGTTCAGAACATTATACGTGAAAAAGATGATTCACCTGACCCCACCATGGAGAATGCCCTCAGCCCGTCCATGAAATAGGCTTTCTTTCCAGATCATGAAGGATGATTCACTGAGGGGCTTCTCTCGTACCGCTGAATTTTTTTAATGGAGGCGAAAATAAAAAGAATAATTCAGAAAATAGAATACTGGCTTCCTGAGCTGGGAAGTTTTGCTGAATGTGCTAGAGGGGAGCAGAGACAGAAACGGGAGAGCAGAGGAGGGCAGGTGTGCCTGGGCTCAGTCATCAGCCCAGGGTAGCAGCCATCAATCAGCCCCTTTAGCTGAGGGATCTTAACACAGTGAGGCACACCAGCTAGAAGCAGGAACAGGAAGCGATCCCTTCCAGGTTTATTTATGACAAAGCACTCCTAACTGAAGTCCAATTTGTTTGTGGAATTGCGTCGTTCTGATTCAACTGAACAATAAATGAATCTGCCTTTCCTCAGCCCAACACCAGAGCGTGAGAGAAAACAAAAGGGAACAATATTTCAAGCAGCCAGGGGTGCAGTTAGGGAGCAGCGGGAAGGCAGCTTTCCCTTGGGGGACACTCCCCCCAGGGTAACAAAGCGCAATTCATTACCCCGAGTCACCCTGGTGCTTTTGTCACCTCCTGGATTTCTCCCCCTGATCAGTCAAGCCACACAAATGGGCCTGCTGAGAGCTTTTCTCTTGGGCCCCCCAGTTCTGCAGGCCCTCCTGCACCGCAGAGTTCTGGGAACCTGTGTGGCCACTCTAAGTGGTCCTCCAACTCGTCCAAGCCCACATGAATTGTATATCATGTTGTCACTAGATGGAACAAAACTGGTGAGGCCAAAACCAGGAACATGCTATAACAGCCAGAAAGTACTGGAGTAAATTGATAAATATCCCTCTATTAGTTAATAATCTCTTGACATTAGTGTTACAGCCTGGTACTCTGTTAGTAATTCACCTTGATTTCTTACATTTCCTAAGTAGTCTCTAGTAACAAAAAGCAGACCCTAACACATTTGTTCTGTCACATAAAGATCCCTTTACACTTTCTTGGGGCCCAAATACACGGTTTAATCACTTCGCCTAAGAAAACAGTGATTGCCATTTGAAGATACCACCGAATTTCTAAAACACATAAAATCGTGTCCTGTATACCAGTCATCCGATCGTCCGCAAGCTGTTACTGTTCTGCACATTAAACATGCATTTGTTATACTCCAAATTATGAATCATTTATTGGGCTAAAAATGTTCTATCTCGCTAGCAATTACTTCTCTACAACTCCTGTGGATGGAAAGCCACGAGTCTAACTGTCGGCTCTGTAAGCAATGCGCTGCTGGAGTCGGGGTCTGGGCCGGATCCGGTATCTCAACAACACTGATACACTCATTACGTCCTGGGCTGCATCTCTCCATGACAGGAAAAGTTAC
Organism: Alexandromys fortis; assembly: GCF_014885135.2. Lineage (NCBI taxonomy): Eukaryota > Metazoa > Chordata > Mammalia > Rodentia > Cricetidae > Alexandromys > Alexandromys fortis. The sequence continues at coordinate 5,372,060 of NW_026067983.1, read as the reverse complement.
ACACAGCCAAGAAATGAAAGATTTGATTCTGCATCCCTGTTCCTTATTGCTTTCACGGAGTACCTACAAAATGCTGGCATGAATGTGAAGCCACCTGATGAAGGGAAGATGTATTTCTACTCTATTCCTTTCTTACGTCTAAGAAAGCAACAGTGTTATGACGGCTCTTCCTCCGTGAATTTTATTCCAAAGTCCGAGAACATGCCTGAAGGGCTACCTAGTAAACTCACTCTTAAGAAAATATTCTCCTATCTGTGAAAACCACAGGAGGAACCCAGGGGGAAGAGACGGTTTCTCAGAATTATCCAAATCATTACTTCTTAAACCAGGTCAATGCACACTGCGTGAGCGCAGACCAGGGGATATCTGAAAGGAAACATTAGCAACCCAAAAATGGAAACCCACGCAAGTGACTGTGTGTACCTTGTGGCTGTTTATTAGAAATAAACAACGGAAAAAATTAAACTAGGCAGTACAATGTCCAGGGACATAAATGACAACGGAGGATAACACCCTCCCTGGCATCGTGCACTATCTGAAGCAACTCTCGTGATTCCGTGGCCACGGGAAAGGAAAAGGCACTAGGAAAGAATAGGAATGAGAGACAAGAGAGGAAAAGAAGAGAGGCCTCCGGTGAACACGCAACCCCGATCTTGTATTAGGCTCAAAGCCAACACTACAGTGGGGCTTCAAGCATAGAAATTTCAATTCTGTTTCTGAGAACCTGTGAAGAGAAAAGTCTATTTATGATTAGGAAAACTGGCACACTATGTAGATGATTATTCAGAGATATCTTTTGCTGTCGTTTAGATGTTTGCACTTACTTTTTTTTAGGACCGAAGCAATAGAAAATGTGTTTTTATTCCACCACAAATGTACAAGTTTTGCTGGAAACTACATTTTAAAAATTCCTAGGCTCCAAGACTGACAACGTCAATATTCGTAACAAATAATATTCAGTCACTGTGCATATTCGATGATTGATCTGAATGTCAAAAGGTGATGAGATGTTTGAAACTTCCATGGATTTTACTAAACTTGCCTGGTCTTACCTCTGTAAATGTTTCCAACTTTATCACAGGTATAAAATGTGGCAGGGAAAGAAGAGACTTGTTGTAATAAGAACATATTAACGCAGGTCTCAGAAATCTTAAAGAGACAAAAATATCTATTGTTCCCATACTCAAATGAACCGGGTGGGCTCTGCATAACATGCGAAACGGGCTAACAAAGAAGCTGGGTGCAATTCTGTTTGGCTACAGAGACTGCCATGAAGAGAGACAGGGAAGGCCCAGGTCATGAAGACACCGAATGTCTGAGAAGGGAATCCCCAGAAGAGTTTAGGCAGGGGATTCTAAATTATGTTTCAGAAAGACTTGAGTCAAAGTTTGTTACCAGAGGATTATAAAATATGTCTAAGTGTGTGCCAAGGCTCTGAAAACCTGTTACAAACAACTCTGTAGTCAGAGAATTTCATGAAGAGAAATGCTTACAAAGGCCAGGCAGTGTCTGTAGTTAAGTGGAGATCAGTGGGGCGGTCGTTAGCAAAGCAAGACACTGATGACTCAGCCAGCTAGTAGGGCCTCTCAGCAAAGGACTCTGAGCAGCCAGTCTGAGCTAACATTTCAAAGCAACACAGAGCAGGAGTCTTAGGTGAGTTACATAGACACTTTACATACAGGAAAAGCAACCACATCACTGTGTCACAAAACACTTGATGTGCCCAACAGAATACTGCCGGCAGCATCTAACCCCAGATGCAAGGGCATCCTCAATCAATTAAGACATTTAAATCGTAACAGGTTGCCTCTTATCTGAGCCAGTCAACACCCACACAATCGTCTTCTCCCACACTCTCATTACCACCATCCCAACACCTCAAATCCCACCATTTAAGGGAATCAGAAAGGACACCACCTCACGAATCTCACCGCGGTAGCATGTTAAACTGTTCCCTAAGCAGGACTCTGCAATCGTCTTGCTCTTTAATGGATGGGACTAAGAGCTGTCCAACAGTCCTAAAACTCTGAATAGATGCAATTCTACACAGGGAAAGACTAGCAAATCTGTATGCTAAGAAAATGAATCGTGTTTACTTTCGCCCATCACTTCCTGTCTGGTACATAGGAAAGGACAAGAGAAAGCTGTTTCATAGGTGAGACGTTCTTCCGCAATAGGGCATTTCACTATCTAACAATGTGTGCAAAATAATCATTTTCAAAATTAGAGTAGACTGCTACAATCTCTGAGACCTAGTTCACTCTCTATGTATTAAATTTCCAAAGGCAAAAAGTAAAAAAAAAAAACAAGCTACATAAAACTGTGTATCAAGTACATATTACAAATTAATTATCTATATAGTCATAAGAGGAATATATAAATACATGTATATATATGTGTGTGTGTGTGCATATATATTTCTTCTGAACAAAAACATTTACCAAAGCTAATTTTCACAGCAAATATACATGTAAACTGAAAGAAAGTAAAAGGATACAGACATTTATAGATGATTCATCACCCTACCCTCAGATCATATCTCCAGTCTGCGTTTTACACGGGCAGTCCGTGTTAACACATCAAGAACTTCTAGACTACTGAAGCTTCAGCTCTCACAGCAACTCCAGCACTGAGTCCACCCATATAACCCCCGTTAGCAACACAATGTTTCACGGGGTTCCTTCCCATGGCATTCGAAACAGGCACTAATCCTGAGGACTTAATGTCTCTGCAAACACCACAACTAAAGCAAATTAATAAACCACTACCACAGACTAAATGCATCCATTTACACGAAGCCATAATGCATGCTGAAATGCACCACAGGCACCGCTAAGGCTCAACTTGACACAGGGTACCAGAAAACACCATAACGCAAAGAAGGCGGATGCTGGGAGGGTCCGGGAGAAAAACAGGGTTGTGACGCACACAGCACAACCTAAAATGATTTGCGAGAAGGGTTCTTTCCAAAGAAACTTCAAACATCAATGGCAATAATAATGCATGAAAGTTCTGTTAATTATATAATTGCTATAATATTATATATTCAAATTTAGTATTGTACACAATACACAGAATTGGTAAAAAAAAAAAATGCCATTTTGCCCTAATAAAACCACGTGGATTGTTTTATGGAAAAATTTTCAAGTGAAAAAATAGGCCAGGGAAACAGTGATCTACCCAAGACATCTATCCTAAAAGATGAAGGATGCAAACTCAGCTGTGGAAGAACTGGAAGCAGCGCTGCAAACCCTTCCGTGAGCTGTGGAGAACACAGCCACTTCTGGAGGGGCTGGAACACAGGTGTCCTTCAGAAATACCGCTCAAACCAAAGGCCTTCAGGGAACACGGGAATACCCCCAAAGCAGGGCTCTATCCACAGGCTGCTCCTCCTCAAGTGACAACTCCTGCCATCTGGCTTTAGCTGCGTTTCAGTGTTGGAAACCACAGGTACCTGCAGTGTTTCTGGAAACATTAAGTGTCTATGCTTTCAACAGTTTACCAATCTCCGACGAACAGTACATTCTACAGCCTCCATTTCAAATAACAATTATGAAAAATTTACCTGTCCAAAATGAGAATGGAGCAGAGAAATTTCTATCAAGCACTATATGTGGTCTCTTGTATGAGAGGTTATTTTTAATTCTTGGGACACAGAAGAATTAATGGCTTTATTCAGACAATACTCTAACAAGCTCATTAAAAATCATTTATTCTTTTAACTTGTTTTAATGTACTATGCTAATTAAGTTTATTCATATAGAAATATTTATTTATCAAGTTATACACAGTTATAAAATGGCATATGTAGATAGAAACTCCGATTTGTTTTTGATCCAACAGAATAGGCTTCCATATTGGTAAGGAATGTACATGTGAACTCCCCAGTTTTAATGTGCAAGTGTCTGAATCTAATATTCCAACACCACTTTCATAATACACCAAATTCTTATGAGAAAAAAGAACACAGTGACATTCCTAACCCAAAATCAGTACAGTGGAACTCCAGAGACCCAGCTCATGTTATCTTCCCTCAGTTTAGACTGGAAACCAACTCCAAATGACTATATCAAGGAAACCTCCATTGAAGGAGGATTAAGCAATGAACTGTGTTCCACAATTATAGATAACCAACATCATTTTGAAAAAGATATTTGCAATGTCTCATTTTCACCAGAGATGCTTGCAACATACCCACTGTTCCTACAGCACCATGCTCCTTAGAGTAAAAACTTACTTAAAATAGAATACAGTAGGTTTTGTTTTGTTTAGAAACACCTAGTAAAAATAATTCCTCAAGGAATTCCAGGTATCTCTTCAATAATTCAACTCTTTACCTGGATAATATCATATACATGAATTCTCAGTCTGAGAAAGAAATTTTACAGCTATGTGAACTCTTCTAGACAGTGCTTTCTCTAGAAGGCACAAACAGTAGCAAACAGCACTTCCTAATTCTTGGGTAAAACTCTTTTGGTAGAACTTCCACACAGGATTAATTCTCTAACTGAGGTGAACCCGCCAGCCCGCAGGCGAGAATCATCAGCTGCTACCACGGTAAAGGCAGCAGGCCATTGCCTTCCAGACACATGGCAGTGCAGTGCCAGGGAAACATCTGTTACAGTAAGATCTCAGAACAACACAGCATCCATGTTTGTGTAAGGGAACAGGCCAAGCAAGATTGAATTTGGTTAGTGGTGTTTCACATGGTACTCAAAAAGACTCTCACTGAGGCAGGAGGTGTGGAGGGGAGATGGAGGGAGGGAGGGAGGAAGGGAGGGAGGGAGGAAGGGAGGCAATAAAAGAGAAAAAAATCTAAAACTTTTTCAAAAGAGTACAAAATCCACGTCCAAACAGACTGAGTCAGGGGAACAGATTACTGAATCGGTGTAACTCAAAGCTGAAACTGTCTGCTTGGCAGGGGCATGGGGGGGNAGGGAGGGAGGGAGGGAGAGAAAGAGAGACTGATGAGCAGTCCACGTCACATGTGAACACGTGTGATCCCTCAGTGACCCCATCCTGACGGAAACTCGGCCCAAAGCCATCCATCCCTCCACAGGACAGATTGATTCAGGCCGCCGGGTACTAAATTAAACATTTTCTGCCGTCGCTGTCTCCTTAAACACACCACACAGCTGCGAGTCTGCAGAGCTCTGGGCTTCGGCATGCACAGCCACCCATTTTGTTATTGTTTACAGCAGCCTAAGCTGGCACACAATAACTCGGGCAGCATTAGCTCCATATTACAACCAAGTCCTCATTTTTCACATAATTTCCTTCCTCCGTGCCACAGTAGCTGGTCTGTGGGGATTTACTCCAGAGATCCTCCCATTAGTACACAAGGGAAATCCTCCTGATATTTTGAACCTCTCTTTGCCCTACTGATTCATTTCACAATAAATTAAAAACTCATTAGCAGCTTATTTCAACGAGCTTATTTGCTTAAACAATGCAGAGAATGATTACACTGGAAGAAAATACACGGCCCATACATCTTTAAAAATCGTTTTTCCCAAGGAATGAGTGGTTTGATAATTAAGCAACCCATGTTCTCTTAGCACTATGACATGTAATTACTGAAGCCCACAACTATGCAAAGCAGTAAAAAACATCCTTCAAACATGAATAAAATAATAATAAATAAGAGCCTACCTTTATGCTTCTATCCCAGATTTGAATGAAGAGATAATAGGAGTAGTCTCCAAATCAACCAACATGCCCTCCTTCAAAGGTGGGTGGCCACAGCAAAACAGACTTACTTAAGAAGATAAAGATGATATGGTTCAAATGGGCAGGTTCACGTTATATTACCAGGGCAGAAGGAAGGCCTTCAGTCATCGGCTAACTTCCACTCAGTTCAGTTATGTTTACACAGGCATATATGATGGTTTGAGTTTATATTAGTTCCATTCCAAATATGAGCTTCAGCAAGAAAAGCAGGTTTAAAAGTCTCGATTTTAAATTTCAGTTTTTCATTGTTTACATCTGTGGTCACTAACAGGGAATTAAATTAGAAAAGCAATTAGCTGAACTGTAATCTGGATTCTACAATACCAGGAAAGAGCTATCCTGGCCTCTTGCTAGCCCAGTGCAGAATCAGGTAAAATGTAAATCATTCATTTGTGAATTGATTTAGAGATATCATGCTACCTGAATAACACAGACAACTGAAATACTTATGAAGCATCTATAAGGCATTGGGAAGAAATATTTTTTTGGAAAAGTACATCCCCCCCCAAAATGAAACATAATAGATGATGTGGCTTTAAGAAATGTAGAATTATCTATTTCTCTATAAAATACACAAGGAAACAATTATTCTCTCTAACAGAGTATGCAACTGAAACATATGCAATAACTGACAGAAATGAAGCGTGTAAGGAACACATAACTATATATTGTATTGTCGCTATGAAAGGAAATTATATGAGAACACAGCGGTATTTTATTTTGCCATGTCAAGGGTCTCGGGTTTAACAAAGAAACATATTACTTAAGTTAATACATCAGTAGATTGTTTTAAATGTTATTCATATTAATCCTGATCACAAATTAAACGTGCAAGAGGGTAAGAACTATGGTACTTAAAGCTATAAACTGTGCTATTTGGTCTCAATAATAAAAATTTCAGGAAGGCAAAAGCAGTGCATCTCAGGTGAAAATGCTTCCTTCCCTAGTTAGCCCTCAGCTCCTGGCAGAATGCAACGAATCTGTGATCCAGAGACGTTTCCACTCATTTCTTTACGTTGACCTAGCTAATGCCATGGTAAGAATTTAATTATGGCCAGTTTCTCCAGAACCTCTAAGTATGGGCCAGACACAAACGGGCTTCCTTCTGAAAGCCTCTCCTCCGAGTTTAGCACTTAAGAACGTCCCCTATCATTTACCTCCATCCTGCACACAGCCTCCTTCCAGGCTCGGTCCAATGGTAAGAACACTGGCCTAATCGTCCCACTTTTTCTTTAGCAATATAAAACCTGATTAAGGAGATACCCTTGGCCTGTAAAACTGATTTAAAGCTAATTGTCTTAAAGCTACCACCCATCTGAATGCATTCTTCGGTTTAGGGAGTCATTCAGACATTCTGAGAATAGCAATGAGCCTAATTACCAACTGTATTAGAGAGTCAAAATGAATCCGTCTCAAGAATCTAGGAGTGAAGTGCCAGGAGTGGTGGTACACATATTTAATCATTTCATCGCAGAACTTAAGAGGCAGAGGCAAGTTATCCAGGAAAGTTCGATGCCTGCCAGTTCTGCATAGCATACTTCAAGCCAGACAGGGCTACATAGTAAGACCCTGTCTCAAAAAATCCAAAAAGGGGCCAAGGGCTAGATAGATGGCTCATTGGTTAAGAGCACACTGGCTGCTCTTCCAGAAAACCCAGGCTTGATACCCAGAACCCAAGTAGTGACTCAGTACTGCCTGTAACTCCATTCCCAGCTGATTCAAAACCTGGAATGGCTGGTCACCCCAAATCCGGCACACACGTAGTATACATATAACCAAAAACACTCAGCCACTTGAAAAAAAAATAAAGGGAAAAAATTAAAAACAGAACCTTTGAGTATACTGAATAAAGCATACTTCCTCAGGTATAATTATTATATGATATGTAAATGATGTACCTGAGGTATTTACTGGCTGCTATGGGCAAACACTAATCCAGACTAAGAGGGGAAAGGAAGACATCATCTGTTAGTTTAGGCTAACACTAAGAAACTACTTGCCTAGATGATTCAGACAGATAATTTCAGCCACAAATATTTAAGAAGAAAATCAATTAAGACTTTGAATGGAAAGGCAAAATAGAAAAAAAATCCAAGTGAGAAAGAGAATGCAGGGAGTTAGAAACACAGGAGGGCTGTGAGTGTCTGACAAAGAATTATGGATTTTATTCTGAAGGCTCTGGAAAGCCTCTGAATATGTTCAAGCAAGAGAGAAACACATGAGTAGATACGATGTCTAGGAAAAGCATTAGAAACAGGATGCTAGGATTCTGTTGGGCAACGACAACAACATCCATTATAACTGTGTTCTCAATCATTGAAGCTGTGTGTGGAGGAAGGGAAAGGAACTCATTCAACAGATTTAAAGTGGAATTTAGTCTAGACAACACCCATAGGAGGGAGAAGACATTAAACACTGAACAAAAATCTCTGCCAACATAGGATTCACGATGAATGGCATCCACTGTTCACACGAGAAATGGGTGCACTAGAAGTTACACACAGAGAAAGTTTACAAAGAAAGGCAGGAAGCCAGGCTAGCTGAAGGGCACAGGACAAGAAGACTCAAGTCCTCAGCATCTGTGTGATGGGCAGGAATGAACACAAATGTCCTCTGGCGTGACTGCCTGCGTGACTGAGAAGTTGGAGGTGGGAGGTTATAAAAGACAACACTGAACGCTAACTAAAGCCCTTTTATCGGGGCTTCTCAATAAGAACACTAACAATATTCACCCAAGAAGAAAGAAAAATAAATCTCTCAAACATCTGAGTCAGACACCCTTACCTAAAAGACTACCTACCATGACCTCAACATTAGATTTATGGGGTGTATCTTCCTAGAGAATACCATACACGGATAAAATGGAGGACTCTCATAATTGAAATGTCCCTGGGATATGACAGAATCACATAATTCTCAGTGACTTCAATTCTTCTGAAACAAAGGACACTATCCAGTGCGGAAAACACTTAGGAGACACCCTTGGATCTTGAATCTCCCGTTTCTTTAAGCCTTTTGATTGTGTCCTTCACATTACTGAATAGAGTATGATACTGAATAAAATCTCTTTTTCCTTTGGTTCTAACTTGACAGTCTGGTTTATGTGTTTGCAGAGAGAGAGAGAGAGAGAGAGAGAGAGAGAGAGAGAGAGAGAGAGAGAGAGAGAGAGAGAGAGAGAGAGAGAGAGAGAGAGAGAGCCCACTGCAGGTAGAACACTGTGAAATGAGTTCAGAGGAGCAAGAGTGTGGCCAGACAGTAAATAATAAACACCATCACACTATTGTCAGGACACTGATTTACATTCTGAAAGCAATGGAAACTACTGAAGCCTTTGGTACTGAGGGCCTTGGTAACTGACACTGTAACCTTGAGTAAATACTACTGAGCAGAAATAAAAAACTAGTTAACAGGTCATTAAAATAACAAGTAACATATTATAATGAGATTATTGAAATCTGGAGGTAATAATGAATATCTATAGTCTACATTATATATATACATTATATAGAGATATAGTCTATATGTTTAAAAACAAACTAGTAGTAACTGCTGATAAAATGAATTCATATTGAGAACAGAATAAAGGAAAAATCAGTGGTGTTAGATTCAGATTGGTGGAGACAATATGGACACGGGAGAAGACAGGTGCAGCCAGAAGCAGAACGGGTCTTCTAATTAGAACTGAAGGGACATGGTCTCTTTGAGGAAGTCTGCTTGAGGTTTTGTAGGGCTTGAAGGGGTTCTGGCCTTAATCCTGCCTCTGCAGTTTCAGGTAAAGACTGTCTGTACTGGAAGTTTTTCTTGAGCATGGAGGCAGGGGTGTGTCTCAAGGTAGGGTTTGATATTTTTACTCAATGAAGTAATGCCTGAGGTTGGTAAATGTGGCTATTTGGTAAAGAAAACGCTAAAGCTCCCAGAGATTTGGTGTTCACAGAAGAGTGGAATGGTTTGGTATAAATAAGACAAAGAGAGAATGCACGACATCCCAAGCAGAAATAGTCCTCTCAAATCTTTTACACAAATCTTCTATATAATCAGAAGTTTATATAATAAGTGTGTGTATATATTATATAAAATATATACATATATATTCTATAATCAGAAGGTTATTGTTTAAAGTGAGCTTGTTTACAGATCACTAGAAACAGTTATCAAGTGGGTGAGGTTCAGAGAACTGGGGTAATTTTGAACTAAAGAGACCAACAAAACTCTTACTGTGCTGCTTATATTAAGCAGAAAAATCCTAAAGCAGATTAACTCCACATGGCTCAGCTGAAGCCAGCTTAATATTTAAATTTAAACAACTACATCCCCTCTTCACCTGTCCCTGAACACAGAACAGATTCTATCACCAAAAGCCTCTTCCTGCCGGAAATGTGCTCTATTACTTACATTTCTCCCTATGTCTTGGCTGCATGCTACTGAGCAATTTATTGAACCAAACTGAAACCCCAACTCTTGGTTCAGATCTTCAATTCTCGGTGGAATCTGATAACTACCCTTCAGTTTGATTCAGCAAAGCCTTCTGGGACAGCTGCAGCATGCCAGCAACAGCCCCATGTGCACAACAACAGCCCCATGTGCACAACAACAGCCCCATGTGCACAACAACAGCCCCATGTGCACAACAACAGCCCCATGTGCACAGCAACAGCCCCATGTGCACAGCAACAGCCCCATGTGCACAGCAACAGCTATGCCACTGAAAGGAGGAACAAGGGACTTGCTGAGATCATTCGGGGGTGGCTGTTCTTGCAAAGGATCAGTGTTCACATCCCAGCACCCACATGATAGCTGACAACCATCTGTAACTCAAGTTCCAGTTTATCTGATGCCCTCTTCTGACTTCCACAAGTACCAGAAATACATCTGGTACACATATATACATGCAAGCAAAGCATTTATACACTCTTTTTTTTAAAAATCTAAGGGACATCTTTTTTAAAGAAAGGAGAATTAAAAGACCAATTCTTACCTTGAACGAACTAATAGGAGTGGTTGGAGTGGTGGGAAAAGATGAATCAGAAGAAACTTCAGGGAAGGAATTTAACCTGAGACAAATCCCCAAAGCATGAAACAGTGGGAGAAGGCAAGGAGGAAAGAGAAATAAACAGTGTTAATGGCCCGAGTGGCCAGCTCTGAAGGTACTGAGGAGTCGACAGCAGTGTGGGATGGGGCAGGCAGGAGTGGGGCGTGTTAAACAAGCCCTTCCACTATGAAAACAGAGGGACACTGGTGAAAAATGAGTGTGGTCAGGATGAGAGACAATGGTGGCCTCGATATCTAATCTAGAAAGCGGAAATGGAGATGGAGGTTTCTGCAGACATTACAGGAGTGAAAGCTTTCTCAGTAGGAAAACAGCCCCTTCACCAGCGGGGGAGACCTCCTCCCATGAGCACTGCACCTCTTCACATTGGTTTTTTTTTCCCCAAGCATTACATTCTCACGCCTCTTCAACACGTGTGCACGTGTGAACCTTCACTTGCTTAATTTACAGTCTTCCTTCCCTCTACATAAGGTTCATGAGGACAGAGAATTCAGCCTGTTTTGTTTTCCTCTTTAATTGCTGGTCACTAAATATCTCTTAAATACATGAATACATCAATGTGGGCAAAACGGTTAGAATCTAAATGAGGTGTCTACATCACAACGCCAAGGATCCATTTTCTGAGTCATGAAGAGGGAGACTGTTATTATAAATGAGCAATAGCAGGATTAGTGGGTCAAGGCTCTCTCTCCAGGTCTGTCCCTAATGACTTATCAGCTGAGACAAGTCGTTTCTCTTCTATGGACTACATTACGCTCATCTGAAAAGTTATCATTTAATTGAACTTACACATGGCCACTGTAGGATTAGACAAAATCCCCAATTTAATTAGCAAAGAACATGGAATTTTTCTTTCAGGTCTATAAACCGAGCTAGTTTCTACCATGACGCTGTGCCCTTCCTGTACAGCGGTGGAAGCGTGGGCCTAGAAAGAACGACTGCATGGGTCATGCTGCCGTTTGTTGCGTTATTTGCAACTTATTTGTGGAATCAAACAGCATGAGCAAGGCTATGGCCTCATCAAGAAAAACATGAATCAAGGCTCAAGTATCCTTGACCAATCTCTTTGCCCCAGAACAGCAACAATCCAAGAACACGGTTTTCCCACCGGCTACTCTTAGCTGATTTAAGACCATGTTATTGGGATACTTTTGATATTGAGTTTAGCCCTAGGGTCTGAATTATAGATTCATTTTCTGCCCATTCCCAGAATTCATTTTAGTGTGAATATGCAATATTTATATAGAGGTCTTTACTTCAACTATTCAGTGACCACCTTTCATCCTTCTACGTAAAAATCCTCCATCAATATATGGAAGGTCCCATTAAGTGCTCTTTCAGCGTTAAAGAGAGAGAAAAAACAGTAGTTTTGCAATGGAAAAATTTAGATACTTTGAAAGGACAACAGAAAAACAATTATCAAGTATAAAATAAAACACAAAATTACTGAGATACATTCAATGCCATTATTTGAACAAAATCTGGTTTGTTACTATTTAGCATGCACACTCCAGTCGGGCAGCATTATGGCTTCTGAACTGCAGGCCATGAAAGAACCTGGCCATCTGGTGCATCGCTAGAAGCACTGGTCTCTGGAGGTCACTGACTGTGATTACAAACATGGCCTCAAAGGAAACAGTGACTCTGTGCCCTGTGAGGCCAGAAGCTCCAATTCCCTCACTGATTTACTAGGTATCTTCTTAGCAGGAGACTCTTGACCTTGGGCTGCCTCTTTAACCCCATCTTTAACAGATTTCATATTAGCTGATTTTTTTTCTCTCTTAAGCTTTTAGATTACACTTTTTCTATAGTTTATTCTTCACGGATAGTATTCCTTATCATCCACAAAAATGGTAACTAGGTTAATTAATATATGATTCCAAGATAGAGCACAAACTGGCACACTAAAATGCGATCATTCCCACATACCTATGAGTTCATGAGCCATTCTTTGAAAAGTATCCATGCATTTGTCCAAACATCAAGAACCTTTCTCAAAAAAGACAAGTAAATGTTGGCCCATTCAAGACCATTTATGCAAGGAATTTGGATTGGCATACATTCGCAATAACCCAGCATGACAAAAAGAGCAGAAAACAGTCACATGTTTGTTCTTTTTATCCCTTTTGAGCTTATGATATCATTTCCCTTTTATTTTTCCTTAGTCCATGTGTCTCCCCTTTATCTCAAATTCATGGCCTATTTTTCCTTAAAGTTGTTGCTGTGTGTGTGTGTTTATGTATGTGTTTCTAAACACGTAAATACAACATGTTCAATCTGTATAACATTACCTGTATGTACATGTTTCCAGGGCTGTCTGCTATTGTATTTTCACTTCGATAAGAACCCTGGGTCATTTTTCAGAATCATCGTCTCCCCATCACCACAATGTGTCCAATTCTACCCAGTGGAGATCTTTTGCTCCTCCCCACAGACATTCCCTTTTACAAAGCTGCTGTCTCTGGAAGACCTAGGGCACTAGGATACAGTGAGTCAAAGGCAAGAGGAACTCAAGAGCATCAGGAGTTTGGGAGCTGAGGAACTGAAAATCCAAGGGAGCAGAAGTCTAAGACAAGCCTTTCCTGTCCACGGCTTTGGCAGGGGCAGGCTTCCAGTGCTAGGCTTTGGGGTTATGAAGGTAGCAATGGGAAAGCACAATAGAAAAGTGAAAAATTCATTGGTTTCCGTACCTCCAAGGAAAAGAAGAGGAAGCTTCCCATTTCCACACACTACTATCTTTGCTGGACCTGGGGCCTTGGAGGTGTCTGCACACCTGCTCAACTTTTTATTGCTTCTAAAACAGAGCAAGGCCCAGTGACTTGCAAGGGAGACAAAGTGGGGGATCATATGATGACAGAGGACCTCAGGCTCTGACTATGCCACTCCTACGTTCAAAGCTGTGAGATCATGTAACCAATCATGATTTCATTCTGTGTCACAGCATGGATGGAGAAAATATGAGGGCTTCAATGAAAGACTCTTCTCTATGATGGCTGTATCTAACTAACTGATCAAAACCTGCCTATTCTGTCCTATAAATGTTCCCAATCCATTAAAATCACTTTCCCCCCACCACATATTGTTGGAGGCAGTTATTTCAGGATTAGATCACAGCTATAGCCTCCTACCCAGATTAATATCCCATTTCTACTTATGACATTATTGAATCTATTTTCCACAATGCAAACAAATCAATTGATTTAAAAAAGTGATGTTAAATTTTCTACAGAATCTCAATGCAAGTATTTTACCCACGTTGATACATTAACATCCTCTCTGCCTATACTATAAACTCCATCCCTTGGTTCACAGCTTTGATGCTATGTCCAAAGCAACATTTTCCATATTCTCTTTTGGAAGCAGATGAAGTCCCAAGGGAATATGTATTATTGATGTCAATGACGCCTGTGGCTCAGAACCATGGAAATGGCAAAGCATTCCTCCAACCCATGTAAGGATATTAAGAAGGACTGACCATTGTATGGGAAACCGATCAACTGACTCTTTCTCCTCCCGGATGACTACAACCCCAGACAGCTCCCGACAGAATCTGCTACTGAAATCAGCTAGCCCACCTTCTCCTTGGTCCTGATGAGTTTCTGGTTAGCTTCCAGCTGTCACCATCAGAGCACATGACCCACCTGACCTCAGCTCTTCTGTGGGTCATTTCTTAATTTCCCCACAGCCAGTCAGGACAATCCCAAACCCATGCAAGTTGTGGGAATTTCCCATAATAAATTCAATCTCTGATTCTATATTTTCACAAGGCATTCTCCATGGCCCATTGAATAAAATGGAGACGTTTAGGATTACCTGACTACTCTGAGTCTAGCTCATCACCTAGTGCCACAGGAGCCAAGGTGTTTTCCTCATCTCATTTCAAATGCAAGGACTTACATAGCGCTGAACACACAGTTGGACCAAGCTGACATTCATCGGCTGATATACACACTAGTGAGTAATAATTTTCTTAGTAATGCAGGGCATGACCAGAGACTGGAAATAAATAAAACTGGAAAAAGCTGGCCAAGATCAGCATATTGTCCATCTTGGGCTTCTCTTATGGGATAGTACCAACCTCTTCTGATAAGGTCACCGAGTCTATCTCTTTGGACCCTCACCAAACAGAACACAACCAATCCTGCCCACTGGCAGAAAAAATTAAATAGGTCAGCTTGTAATTCAACCAGCAGTCGCCAGGCACTACTATCGCGATGAGACGCTGCAGTAGTCACGTTTCTACGCAGCGGCCTTGGGACCCTTTCACTCATATTCTAGACTAAGAAACCCTCCGAGTCTTCTTTCCAGTGCTAACCTACCACAAAATTTCTGAATTTTCCAAGATCTCTGAATTCCAACTAAATATAAAGGAAACTTGAATAAAATAAAAACCCTTTAATATCATTCCTAATAATAACCTCCTATCTAAACCTCAGCAAGTACTCATACTTGACATTAAGCATCTGCCCTATTCCCAAAGGCTACTTAGACAGAATATATCAGATATATATATACATATTTTATCCTCCAACAGTACTTGTGCTATCCCTCACTCATAAAGACTCCTCTGTTAAATTAAGAATGTGAAGAACCTATTTCCTAAAATGTATTTAGAGACTGTGCTTCAAGATTCTTCCTATTGTCCTTTATAGACTTACCGATACTCTTAGTTTCTGTTCTTCCATCGATTCATTCAAGTACATCTACCATGCGAAAATGAAATGCTAGGTTTTGAGAATGAGCTAATAAATAAGAACTACTGTTTTCCTTTTAAGGAGAACCTCAGCAGTCAGCACAGAAGTAGATCCTGGCATGCTGTAGGAGATAAATTAACTGATAGAGACGTTAGATGAGGCACTAATGGAATCTTGAGAGATTATATCTTAAATTGAAATAGGAAGAACAATATAAGCAAAAGAAACACTGTGAATGAAACCTATGACCACTAACTAGCAAAGGCTTCACAAGAAAAGTATCTCAGCAATGTTAGAACACAAACTATAAAGGTTCATGTAGTAGAAATTTGGGTTAGAAAAGAGAGGCACAAGTCAAAACAAGAGAAACATTATTTGATATACTAAGGGTCTAAGCATGAGCTCAAAGAGAAGACACTAAAAACTACAATATAGATAGACAAGCTTAGAGGAAATGATAGGAGATCAGAAAAATCCCATAATGCCCTGTAGGTCAAGTCGTCATTAATGACACTTGTGTTTCATTTGGAGGCTACTGGGGGAGGGGATGGTCCACTGCAGCGAAGCTTGGAAGTTGAAGATGGCACTTTGTGAGGAAGAGGACGTGAAAGGGTGGTGAGCTTCAGACAGCAGAGGCTGGGGTTAAAAGCATTTGGTACTGATGGGAAGACATTAGCAAAGCCACAAAGCTGTGTGAAATGGCCTTAGCATGAGTGAAAAATGTGTGACTAGCGTAGAAGAAAAAATATGCTGGGAGGGGCCAAGGCATGAGTCATAGGTTGATTTATAACAAACTACATTTTCCAACAAGCTAGCTATATGCTGAAGTTTTTGGAAAAGTAGTAGTAACACACTAGAGTTTCTCCAGCCAACACATAATGTTAAAAGTTTCTTCCCAGAAAAGGTAAAGAAATACATTTTCTTTACCTTTTCTTTTATTTATTCTGCTAATACCGCAAGTGAAAAATGCAATATAGTAGCTATCATTAAATGTAAAACTGGTGACAATATTAAGCAATTCCTTCAGGAGAAATATACAAGCCTCTGTTCTAATAGGGATGCTTTTTTTTTTAAATAAAAAGTCATCATTGCATAATAGAAAACATTAAAACTTTCATTAGAAGGAAGGTTAAAATGAGTCTTAAATAAGATGCACTCATACTAAGAATTTTTTACAGTAACTGAAGAGAATTTTAATTATCTTACTTTGCTTGAACCTCCCTAAAAACCTTATTGCCAGTAATTTAAGCTGATGAATGTAGTCAATAAAGAACAGCCTCGACTTTAACACTCCTCCCTCAAAGCCGTGTCCCTCTTGTGGTTTTTCCAATAGGCTATTGTTGGATTCATTTACAGTAAAATAATTACCAGCTCCCTAAGCAGGACACATAGCAGGTTATCTATTGTCCCTCGGAGGACTGCAGGATTGTTCTTAACAAGCATTCTAAATGACAACAGCAACTTTATTGCAATTAACAGACAGACAGGAATCACCAAACCAGTTATATCTCAAAAGAGGTTTCTCGAGCATCCTGCTATGGTTGCTGTCTGCACAACTGTCATTGCAACCCTGAAGTCAAAGACAAGTCTTTAAGCAAACAGCCACATGTCCCAAGAGCAGGGAACAAAGAAGGGCTTTCCATGTTACTTCCACAGAAAGAGCAATGTGCTAAGTCAGCGGCTCTCAACCTCCACTTTATAAACCCCCTCTCAGGGTTTGAACAACCCTTTCACAGGGGTCACCTAAGGACATCAGGAAACACAGATATCTACATTACATTGTATAAGAGGTGCAAACTTATGGTTATGAAGTAGCAATGAAAATAATTTTATGCAAATAACGAAAGCTTAACTTCTTCCTTTCCAATACGAATCCCCTTGATCTCCTTATGTTGTCTTATTGCTATTGCTAGAACTTCAAGCACTATATTGAAGAGGTATGGAGAGAGTGGACATCCTTGTCTTGTTCCTGATTTTAGTGAGATGGCTTTGAGTTTTTCTCCATTTAATTTAATGTTAGCTGTCGGTTTGCTGTAGATAGCTTTTATTATATTTAGGTATGACCCTTGTATCCCTAGTCTCTCCAAGACCTTTATCATAAAGGGGTGTTGAATTTTGTCGAATGCTTTTTCCGCATCTAATGAAATGATCATATGGTTTTTTTCTTTCAGTCTATTTATATGGTGGATTACATTGATAGATTTTCATATGTTGAACCAGCCCTGCATCTCTGGGATGAAGCCTACTTGATCATAATGGATAATTTTTCTGATGTGTTCTTGAATTCGGTTTGCCAGTATTTTATTGAGAATTTTTGCGTCAATATTCATGAGTGAGATAGGCCTGTAGTTCTCTTTCTTGGTTGGGTCTTTGTGTGGTTTTGGTATCAGGGTAACTGTAGCTTCATAAAAGGAATTTGGCAATGACTTTTCTGTTTCTATATTGTGAAATACGTTAAGGAGTATAGGTATTAGCTCTTCTTGGAAGTTTTGGTAGAATTCTGCGTTGAACCCATCTGGTCCTGGGCTTTTTTTGGAAGGGAGATTTTTGATAACAGTTTCTAGTTCTTCGCGACTAACAGGTCTATTTAGATCATTCACCTGAAGGAGAACCCAAAGAAAATCATATAGGCTTCCTCCTGAATATTAACCTTCATCAGGCGATGAAAGGAGACAGAGACAGAGACCCACAATGGAGCACCGGACTGAAATCTCAAGGTCCAAATCAGAAGCAGAAGGAGAGAGAGCACAAGCAAGGAACTCAGGACCGCGAGGGGTGCACCCACACACTGAGACAAGGGGGATGTTCTATCGGGAACTCACCAAGGCCAACTGGCCTGGGTCTGAAAAAGCCCGGGTTAAAACCGGTCTAGCTGAACATAGTGGACAATGAGGACTACTGAGACCTCAAGAACAATGGCAACGGGTTTTTGATCCTACTGTACCTATTGGTTTCGTGGGAGCCTAGGCAGTTTCGTGGATGCTCACCTTACTAGACCTGGATGGAGGTGGGTGGCCCTTGGACTTCCCACAGGGCAGGGAACCCTGACTGCTCTTTGGGCTGACGAGGGAGGGGGATTTGATTTGGGGAGGGGGAGGGAAAGGGGAGGCGGCGGTGGGGAAGAGACAGAAATCTTTAATAAATAAACAAATAAATAAAAAAAAAGAAAATAATTTTATGGTTGGGGGTCACCACACCATGAGGAACTGTATTAAAGGGAATTCCCTATGCTATAATGTTTTATTAGCATTGGTTAACAACAAAAAAACAACTTTGGCCTATAGCAGGGCAGAATATAGTCATGCTAGAAGAAATACATAGAGAGAGTAGGCGGAGTCAGAGAGACTCCATGTAGCTGCCAAAGGAGACAGAGGTGAGCACCTTGCCTGATAAGCCATAGTCTCATGGCAATACACAGATTAATAGAAATGGGTTAATTTAAGATATAAGAGCTAGCTAGAAATACGCCTAAGCTATTAGCCAAACTGTTGTAATTAATATAGTTTCTGTGCGATTATTCAGGCCTGGGCAGCCAGGAAACAAACAAGCGGTCTCTGTTTACAGGTTGCAGCATTAGGGAGATTAAGAACCACTGCTCTAAGGGTTCTGAGAATTAACAGAGTGCCAACACCAAAAGATACCAGCATCAGGATACAAAGAATTTACACTTGATCATCTACAGCTCTACCTGGCATTGCTGAGTCTGCAATCCCAAAGTGGAGGACCAACTCTGTCTCTCTACTCTGTTAACATTCTAACCTTGAGATGTGTCAAAGTGAAGTTGGTGAGTTTCAAACCAAGAGAAAATTGTTTCTGTTTGTAAAACATATAGTTTCACTTTGCAAATTCATGAAAATCCCAGGGAGGTTCTGAGAGAATTTTCTCACAGAATACAAGTCAGGGCCTAGTAGTAACAATACTAGGCACTAATGGACGTGGGGACAATGACACTGAACCTGGCCCAATTGCTTCTTTACAAATGGCAGAGCTAAATCACTCATGTAAACAGTTTTTACCAGAAAACACAAATATTTCCAACAGGAGCAAATTACTTATTTAAGAGAATGTTTCTGTCCTATGGGATTCCTGGTGGGTTTGGGCCACAATTATTGTTCCCTACTGGCATTTTTATCCTGAAGATACTTTCTTCAGTTACTTTATATTCCAAAGATACATCTGAGAGATTGGTAAAAACAAATAACTATATTAAAAAATTGAACAATTAAACTTCTGATTTTAATAAAACAGAGAGATTTTCCTTTATCAGAAGTATCGTGTGGATTACGTTTATATAACAAGAATTATACACAAAATAACACTATATATATACATATATATATATGTATGTATATTACATTGCATCTGCCTTCTCACACCATGTATCAAATACGGAACATGAGTAAACATGCAAACACATAACTGCACACATACTATACAGTACTTCTCTCCCTTCAAACTTTGCGGCACAGAGCAACTACAGCTAAACAGACAAGACTGCACATGCAGCCCACTGCCACACGAGAGTGGCGGCTCTAGCCATGTGTGGCGTGTCATCTCTCCTCAGCCCCAAGCCTTTCATTGTTACAGTTTACACACCTGTAAAAGTTTCAACCAAAACTTACTTTAAAAATAAAAACTGACTTGAAACATCTCCATTCAGAGAACGCCCTTGTACATGCTCCAGGAAACACTGCTCCAGCTTCCTTCCTAGACTCACGGCCTGCTAATAACACACGATTTATATGTTTGTATTAAATCTCCAACAGAAGCCTTTTCCATCTTTAAGCTGAAAATCTGAAGATGAAAAAGGAAAACCTAATAAAGTAGCCTTTATTCATAACATCTTATCATTTTCCAATACATATGCATTTCGTATATCAATAAGCTATTTCCTTGAAATCTAAGTCTAAATTGAACCCAGAAGCCAGATCAAAAACTCTACCTTCCATCCAACTTTCCAGATAACTTCTGCTCTTAAGAGATTTAGAAAGAGTCATTGCTAACAGTTTCCAAGTCATTGAAACAAATTTCTTGGAGAATGAAATATTTGTCCTAATCCTTAAGAAATCAAACACAGGGGAGAGAACTTGAACTACCTGAGCCATCAACAGAAGTTCAAGTCCAGAAGTTGTCCTTTGGGGGCAAGGCCTCTGTGCTGCTTTTAGAATCATAGCCATTTAAAAAGAGGGTTCTATCTGATTTTAATTATAGAAGATAAATTGTATTGCAACAGAAGCTAGAGATGTTAATATATAAGCCAGACTTTGAAATTGAGTAGAATTTTAAAAATTCAGGATGGAAACAAGGTTAGACCTAGTTAGCACCATCTTAGACATATAAAAACATAGCAGGCACTACAGTTAAGTGCCCAGTTCTATTCCCAAAACCACACATAAAGATTTATCCAGCTCCCAACTCCTAAAAATTTATATATGACATTATTTGTTATTAAGTTAAGATATTGAAATCTTAGCCTCTGAATCAAGATGGCCCCTAAATCCAATGGCAAACCCTTCCTGCGAGAAGTCATCAGAAAGACGAAGGACATGGCCCTACAAAGATGGAGTTGATGTGAAAAAAGCGCAGCAGAAAGTCAAAGGGCATCAACTGTCAACTGCCATCGCTCCAATGACACGCTCCCAGCATCCAACTCTACGCAAGAGCTCACTTTCTCCCATTGGAGAACACCTAGTCTCAAGTCCTCTCATCCGTATCCAGCAGAAGGAACCAGACCCTCAGCTACTGAACAGTGAGGATGGGGTGCTCATTCTGTCATTTTCACCAATTCCTTCACTTTCCCAGATAATAACCAACAACCCTCGGAGTTAGACATATCATCTCCTTTTTCAGTGAAGGAAACAAGAACAAGAAGCATTTGACCTAAGATCACATAGTAAGACCCAACCTAGGATCTGATTTCAAGAAAATATGAAGCAGCTGTGGCCGTTAGTTTCTATATTATACTGTCTCACCTGAAGAACCAAGTATCCTACTATGTACATAAAGGGAACAGGCAATATACAGAATTGAAAAAAAAAATTGTGTCCATGATACAGCATCAAATCAAATATTTCAGATTTTCGCATTCTGCCAAGTTCACTGTCTCTGCCTATATTATGTCTCAAATCTACCCACTTTTGTCCATTGTCAGTGTCCCTATTCTTACAAAGAGCTGTCAGACAACATGTCCCCATCCCTAGCAGCCTGCTACATTGACTGTTGCTTATTCAAGCTGGTATCTCTATTCACAGACTTGTCAAGATTTACCTTAAAAAAAAATCATTTCATACTCCTCAATACATCTAATGACATCCCATAATCTTGGGATAAAATGAAACCTGTTGCTATCATTTATCAAGGCCTTTTATTAACTCTTTTTTTCCAACATCCCATCTCACTGTACACTCATGCTCCCTTGACCCCTTGATTCCCTGATCATGTCACAAGGATTTGGCCTCTCCTTTGTGTCTCTGTATTGCCGGAGAGTGACCTCTGAATGTGTTCCTCATGCTCCATAGCCGCCATGCTTAGCTAACTGAGATCTTTGAGATCTCTGCTCAAAGGGCATCATCTTAGACAGGGTTGCACTCATCAGCTGCGCCAGGTGTCAGTGTCTTTATTACAGCCATAGCACTCACCACAGAGCTTTCTCATTGATGTCCACAATGCCACAGTGCTCTCCTTCTGTGCCTGCCACCTCCTAGCCAACACAGAATGGGAAGTCTAACAGACAAAGGCTTTGTCTGATCCAACTTCCACTGAGCCGCAGCTCTTAACACGGGGACTGGTTTACAGCAGACACTGAGGAAGCTCTGTCTGTGTCTAACCTTGAAGGAAAAGGAGACAGCGTGATGAATTGTGTTTGGGGAGGCCTGAAAAACAGTTTTAAGAAAAGGCCAAAGACAAATTAGGAGGCAGTGAAGACAAAGGAGTAATGAGTATTCTGATCAGGGCTTGGAGGAGAACTGACAGAGGAAGAACAGCAGTAAAGGAATGAAATTCCAAGCTCTGGAGAAGACAGAATGACGACATGTCACAAAAAAATATTTTTAAATAGGAAAAGACAAAAGAGTCCTACAGCTTGGCTACAGGAAGAGACTCCATGGGGTTTGCTGCTCAGACATCAGACTTTTCATATCCCAGTTCTTACTGCAGCCACTCGTCAAGAAACTCTAAGTAGGTGCCCAGTGTAGATACTCAGGAGCCGGTTTAAACCTCACCGAAGTGCAACCAAAAAGAGAGCCAGCACTAGGTCTTCCAAGACTGAGAAAATACATTACTGTGGCCATGTTTGCCCAGAAGAAATCTTGACTGAGAAGGTACATAGGCATACTGTATGTCAGAACCACATAAATGGTGGCACTGTGCCTCCAGGCACGGAGAGAAAAGTCCCATCAACTGGGTAGCAAACCAAACTCAATCACATATGGTTTTCTGAAAGAGCAATCAGAGCAGTCAATAGCTCTCCACTAAAAATAACAGGGACTTACTTGCAAAGAGGACATAGGGACAAGAGGACAAATGACTGGTTTATAGGTGCCATTTAATGAGTTAAACTGTAGCAATATAGGCGATATAGCTCTGTGTTTGTCTCTCTGTCGGCGTCTATCTGTCTCTCTCTGTGTCTATCTGTCAGTCTCTCTTTTGTGTGTGTGTGTACACACTATTCCTTGTGTACAGGTACATTCAGCTTTGTCTTTACGTACGGAGGCCAGATGTGGACACCTTACACAGATGTCTCATTGAACTTGGAGCTTGCCAATCGACTAGGCTGGCTGACCAGCAACCTCCACAATCTACAATCTCCTCCAACCCAGTGCTGGAGCCACAGACATGCATTACCACATCTGACTGCTACATGGGAGTCGTGGGTGCAAATCAGGCCCCCCTGCTTATACAGCAAGCGCTTTACCCTCTGAGACGTCCCCCAGCGCCATGAGCTGTCATAATACATTTAATGTTGTTTTGAACTTCCAGTACCTCAAGTGTACCACCAAGAATGATTGTAATCAAAGTTGGGTCTAAAATAGAAAACGTGACAGTTGCTGACCTTCAATAATTCAAGCAGCACGTTACACACTGGGCAAATCAGCACGAATAAAGCACAGCTGCAGAGCATTTATGAGTCGTTGGCTATCAAGGAAAAGGAACTCAGGCACAAAGACATGGAGAAAAGGCATGGAAGATTAATATCTGGAAGGACATCATGAGGAACCCCTCTGCTATGGTCTTCAAGGAAAATGCAAGAAAGTTATTAAGATGAATATATAAAAGAAACACTCTTGAAGGTTCTGCTCAAGAGAATCAACGAAAAACTGCATGAAAGGCAAGAATTTGCAGGATTTTGAGTAAGCCTGCTCCTTCTACCTCCCAAAGGCAAACAGAGCTGACTATATAAACACAAGGACCAAAACACCAAGAAAATAAAACAATTAAAAGCATGGGTGAAGTCAATAATGAAGTGCTGAATATATTAAACAACAACTGTAAAGGGAAGGGAGAAATAGCTAATTTAGCAATAAAAACTTGCAATTTCAATACTTCATTTCCCATAACAGTTGAAACAACTGGACAGAAGACCAACAGGGAGGCAGATTTGATGAAGTCTATCTAACAACTAGGCTGCTATCTAGAAACCACTGCCCCAGAAATAACTAAACACAAGGGTTTTTCAAGCATATGATGAACACCCTCCAGGACCATATGCAGGGCCACACAACAAATCCCATCAATTCAAGACAAAAGCAATGTAACGCATGTTCTCTTGCCACAACGGAATGAAGTTAAACATCAATAACAGGAAAGATCTGGGAAATTCACAAATAGCAGAAATGAAGACATTTCTAAATAACCATGGGTTAAAAAAACAGAGAAAGTATAGAATGTTGTGATTACAACACTGTGACCAATGTGAGAACATGAGCACCCAGCAGTTGACTGTGTTGTTCCTTTTGGAAACTACAGCTCCCAGATTCCTCCTGGATTACGGACACCTGTGGGCGCACACAGGTGCAGGTCATTTCTCCCAGATACCCTTGCGCTTCTCGTTAAAAAGCGAGCTTCCACGAAGTCTCGCTCTCTCTTGCCCCTTACCCTTGTATGTCTTGCACACCTGTCCCTTATCGTGTTCCCCTCCCCCCCATTAAAGTGCACCCTTATTCTTTTAAAGCGGGTATGTGTGCAGACAAACACAGGACAGACAAGACACGCACGAAAGGAGAAGACACAGACACGCGGCTCCCACGTGGGTCCCTTACTGACCAGCTTAGTCATGCTGAATTAGCTAGCTCCAAATTCAGTCTGAGACCTTATGTCAAAAATATAAGGCAGAAGCTAGGCAGTGGTGGTGCATGCTTTTAATTCCAGCACTTGAAAAGCAGAAGCAGGGAGATCTCTATTAGTTCGAGGACAGCGTGGTCTACAGAGCAAGTTCCAGGACAGCAGGGATGTTATACGGGGATACCCTGTCTCAAAAAAACAACAACAAAAAGGTAGAAAGTGATAAAGACACTAAACATTTACCTAAGGCATCTTTTTGCATGCATATACAAGGCATATACACACACATGAACACACAGACATGAATGTGCACAAATATAGAACATGCATTCATATGTCATGGTCTGGGAAAAGGAGACTGAAATACATAAAGACAAAGCCCACCAACCCTGGATACTGTTAAACTGAATGTCATATTCTGGGACGACAGACAAGTCCCCCTGACTACAGCAAGGGTCACCCAGTAGTAGGACGGTGGCAGAGGAATATGACAGCAGACAGTGATGTTGGGCTACGCTATCAGTTATGAAGAGAAGAATACTATCTAAGACACATGCACTGCTACAGTTATAAAAAAAACAAGACATAAGCTTTACACTTTTATATCATAGTCTATCTCAGAAATAGTAAGTGTTTTATCATTTTCTCTTAAAAAGTACTTAACTAGAGTCTTGCAGTCAGCTAAACTACGCTATAATTCTCACAGCCTGCCTCGGTTATTGGCGCAACCACTGGGAAGAGAGCACAGTCTCAGAAATTGATTCCCGATTCACACAAACATGGTAGAACCTCTAGACATATTTTGCTGAAAAACTAAAGAATTTTTCTCTTATTCCTTGAATTCATTTAATCTTGCTAGATGGTTGACATAAGTGGACAAGTTGTATAATGGAATCTTGTTCCCTTACCCTTAAATGCCACCAAAGGAGACAGCACCTCCCCTGCCCCCATAAAGCATTTTACTACACAGGCACAGAAGGGCCTCAAATAAGTCACCAGAGTCTTTGTTGTGTACAGGTAAATAAAACAATCCTCAAGTCAAGACCATAACAACCTGCAAACAATGTGCTGAATGTTAAACTTTATCTTACTATACTAGGAAACATTGTAATAACACAAACCCACAGTTATGTAGAAGTCTGCAAGGAAATTTAACCTGAAATATAAACCTTACTATTGCTTATGGGAAAACCATAGTCCATCTATTATAAAATAACAATGACACTCCTTTTATGTATTTACTGTTCCACATCAAAAACATAAAGCCTCCTAAAGTAGGAAGGTATCAAGTCTATTCTATAGCAATAAACAGTCCATAATAGCTATAGTATAACAACTATTGTGAGACAGAGTAGCAAAAACAAAACAAAACAATAAAATTACAGCTAAGCAGAGAGGATCACAGAGTTAAATCCTTAAAACAGAATTCCTATTTGACAGTAACAGCCTGCTTTTATAAGGTTCTGAAGCGAGGTTACGAAGGGTGAAAACAAAGAGATCAAGGCTATGGTCAGGGTAGCCACGTCCAGGGAAATCCACCAGGAAGAAGCCTGGGATTCTTAGGATAGCACTGTTCCATGCTCCAGGAGCTAAGGCATAGAGAGAAAGGGAAGAGGAGTGTGAAGTTTTCCCTCCGTGCTATCCAGAGATGTCTGCAAAGGAAACTAAAATTCAAGATTCTCAGGAACGTAATGATTTGAAGAAACTTGAAGAAAGAAGGACTTCAATTAAGAACTGCAAAGCATGATGAGAGATGAAAGGTCAGTGGAGTTCAGGCAAAATGCCTAGGAGATTAAGATGCCCATAGATAGGAAAGGTAGTGAGCACAGAGAACAGAAAGGGTAGTGAATACAGTGAGTGTCGTTGAGCAAAGACAAACAGGAGCCGCAAGGATAGCAAAAAGCAACCCTGAGGCAGGGAAGGAGGGCCATGCACAGACGGAGAAGCATCCATGGAGAAAATGCTGAACACTTTGCCAAACAAAATCCTCTAGAGTCTGCAGAAGTAGGGGCGAGGAGATACAGGAACGTTCTCTCCCTGTTCCGTGAAAACGAGTAAGAACAGAAGCTGTCTCCACCAACGGACTTTTAAGCAGCAGTCAAGCCCGGCGTGGAGAGGGGCAGGGCAATCAATGTGGCAGTGGTACAGATGAAGCGTGTGTTTAGAGATCACACTAAGCATCTGCTGAACTGGCCGTGTCTTAACTGTGATTATGAAGAAGGGATTGTGGAAGGCCAATACCACATAATACTCTAAAATGAAGACAAAGCCATCTAGCTTCAGGAATAATATGACTGTCTGGTCTGAGAAGTTCATGAAAATTTCCTAAAGTTCTTATTGAAATGTAGAGTCAGACTTAATAGGCCAGAGATTAGACATCTATTTCAGAACAGTTAAGAAGTTCTCAGGAATGCTGCCACTGAGAGTGTGCAGATGACTCAAGAGCTACTGCAACCTGCGAGTCAGGACCTTCAAACGTGCACCGCGCATGTCCCTAAAAGGAAGGTTTTCCAAATTATACTGTGCATGTAAATCTCTGTGGGATTCTTTTAAAATTTAGATTGTGGCTCATTAGGTCTAAAGTAGGACCTAATGTTCCATGTCTGTCAACAGCCCAGTTCTGTAAGCGAGGCTGGGTCAGAGGAATAACTGAGTAACGAGGCAGCAGAGAGCACGAAGTTAAGCAATGGCCAGGCTGACCCTCCTGATGCCTGAACATATTTCCTGCACTCAAAAATCAGGAAATACAGACTCAAGAACTTCTCCTACACTTTCTCCACTTACAAAAATACTTTCCAAAGAACTAATAACAAAAGTAAAATGTTTGCCTAATTACCGAGTACATTGAGAAACCATTTCCATAATCTCAAGATGGGAATCCTTGACATTGTCTATTTCTGTGAAAGTCAGTAGGGACACGAGGTATGTAACAGCAATAAATTTATGTGCTCAAGTTTCACACAAGAGTTATTAGAATAATATGAGACCAGAAGTGTTTAAAAACATAGCCATTAGGCAAGGCCTCTGATTAATATTATTTAAGGTGACAAATATATAGGCTGTATCATCCAAAATCAGTTATAAGAATAAATTAAAGGAAAAAATCTGCGAAAAAACCCAACACAAATATTTCCTAACAACTGTTGCTTAATTTTATATTGGTCACAAATGACTAATTAACTTAGGAAGAAGAATCAAGGCAATTACAAATAGAAAATCCTGTGATAAAGAGTTTAAACAAACGTTCCTCAGATCCTCAGAGACCCTTTCTAGCCCAATGCTTATTTAACATGTTTATAAAGAATTCCAGCAGGCCGGCTCCAGCTCAGTCATGACAATGAGCTTTGTGAACAAAGTCCAAGGGGCTCTGCACAAACTGTGAAACTATACATCTTTATGGTGGGACAAGCAAATATAGATAAAAGGCTGCCAGGCTCTGAGAGAAAGGATCTCACTAATTATGGTCCCTGGTCTTCTAGAAGTCCATTGTAATAGAGAGAAATGCAAACTGATGCAAGCCTTCAGTGAAAGAAGCTACAGAGGTTCTGCTGAGCTGTCACAGTGGGAGGGTGGGGGTGGTTAGGGGAATGAAAACATCATGAAGGATGAGGAAAAATCTGCATAGTCAGTGTCAAGCAATAAGGGACTTTCAGGGAAAGAAAACAGCTTAGCCTATGACAGGAAAAAAAAATTGGATTATGAGAATAAAGAGAGAAGGCTGGAAAAGCCACCAATATATAGGATGGACTACAATGACACAACACCATGACTGATCGCAAAGTCATATGGTCATCTAAGTGAGAACAACTGTGAAGAAATAAAGATAAAAATAAAACAATCCGAAATCATTATTTCGAAAACTATTAGGAGTATTTTCTTGCTAGAACAGTAGCTATACATGAGGAGATGCAAAGAAAAGCTTTTAAATGGTCAGAAAATAAAGAGAAGAGGTTAATACATCAATATGAACTACAAAGACTTATCTAAAATTTGGAATGGGGATTAAAACTTCCCTTATAATAGCAATCTGAGCAAGGAGCGGTATACAGGAAAGCTTGGAGGGAAGAAAGAAGAAATGTAATTATTATTAATATTTTATAATCTAAAAACATTAAAAAACCTAGCTTAAAGAGGAAGTCTTGAATATTAATGGAAAGTATTATTTGGGGTCATCCAAGAATTATCTAATTGTGTATGACGTTCAATTTTCCATTCTAAGGCTCAGTCTCAGCAAAGCAGGGTGCTCCTGACAAAACTCTACATTAATCCTCCAGAAAAGACTCTTCTGTGTCACCTCTAGACCCTAACCAACCAGAGTTCATCTTTTTCCTCCCAAGATTTCCACACTAACTGATGAATTTAACACATCAGGGGTGCATCCCTCCAAACAGAAACCAGTTTCCTGCAATGGGGACTAACGGTTCTCACATTGCATATCCAGAACATCAAGGTTCTATAAATGCAAATTTGCTTAGCACAAAATATTCATGAGAAGATGATTAAATGTTCTGCCTCATCCTCCAGCACGATAAAGAACAGGAGACATGAGGTCATAGAGATGACTAGGCAGGTAAGCATACGCTGGTTCTTAGCACCTACAACCACCTGGACCAGCAACTCCAGAAGACCCAGTGCCCTCTATTGACCTCCACAGCACTGTGTGCACATGTTTGCATACAAACAAGCAGGCACACACACATACTCATACATAAAGGGAATTTTAAAAACTGCTAAAGAAACAAAAGACATGATCTCCCCCCGAAGGACTTTGCACCTGCAGAGTAAGGTAACAAATCCCAGAAGATCAAATCGAGGAGAATATTTCAAGCAGGGAAGGCTTTCAGGATTGGTGCGATCGTGCATTCACTAGGTTATTTCAAAAGGGCTTTGACAGATAATAAAAACACACCACAACTGATACATGTGATTACTGAAGAGACACAGGTGACGAGACACTAGGGAGAAAAACTGACCTCAACTTTTCCAGACTATGGGGCGTTCCTAAGTTCTAATATGTGGGTACTCTTAAGATCTGTAATTTGGGGATGGTCCACTCATCTTCACACCTACTATGAGGACAAGAATAAAGCGGCTACTGATTAACAATGGCTGAATTTAGACCATGACACAGCCTCACCGTTCAACTCAGGAAAACCAATTCTCAAGACAACTAAAACCCAGCCATGCGATGGCCTGACTTGTGAAAGATATAATCAGTGTAAGGAAAATTGGCTGTCTATCCCTTAGTAATAAGCACAAACATTAATTATCATAGCCAAACGTTTTATGGACAAAGGGTTAAAAGTTTGCTATTGTAATCTTCAGGTAAAACACTTGTGTAGATGTTCTACTGTTCTCTACCACACTTCGGAAGCCACCTGAACAAGACCTCTTCTCACATTGCTGCATGAGGACACAGGAGTGCACACGGTTACCAGCTCAATTATAGGCAGGCAGCTGGTTTCTTTCAGAAATTAGTTTTGGGCCCTCTTTAATATGCCAACTGGTGTGTGACTTAAAGTCTAGTTAGTATAATTTTAGGATGCATAATTTTCAGAGCAGATATTCCCCATTCTGGAAAAGACAGGTGGGCATGTTTACAAGAATCTACTGTACCTACTGCTTCGAGACCTTTCCTGCATAGGTTCTCTTCCCCAGTAAGTGAGAAGAGATCACACAGTCTGAGCAAATGTTACACAGTGGCTACAGTAGATTTAGAGACAGTTCTTCGAAGCCATTCTTATTAATAGGAATTAGGGATTAAAATTCTTTTCTTAAAGGTTTTTTTTATAGCTTATGGGGATGAATTCACGAGGCAAGCATAACATAGAACTTGATTTTTCTGTTCTGAGTGGTAAGAAAATTAAGAGCGGAACATATTCTGCTCATTTATGAGTATGAAACTGTTAGAAGTGAAACTTCAAGTATATTTTTCACTTTACTTGCTCAAAAGTATCTGCAAAGCTATAAGCAAAACCTTTAGCGCTCCAGTTTCGGCTGCAGCCATAGATCCATAACACCATTGTAAAGGCACCAAAAGTGGACGTAAGAAAGAAGAGGATGCCTGTTCAGGGGCCTTTGTATAGCTCTATATAGCTCACCTTTGTATAGCCACTACATCTCGCTTCCATAAATGCTTATTTACTTAATGGGAAATATTCAGGGCACACTACTAAATTCCACACCTTTCTCCCTCAGGAGGCATGTGGCTTGACAAAATCAAGCTAATCAGAAGATTAAATAAAAAAGGTTAATTAACAGAAGATGAATGTTGTAAGGATACATCTCTTGAAGCATTTAGCATGAAAACTGCAAAAGTATGCTTGGTATTCTTGTAGAAACTTTATTTGTACATCCTTAAAAAGCAACTACATGTTCCTGTTTGCATATACAGGTGTGGGACTAAATGGTCACACTATTAAAAATGTACAGTCTATAAAAAGAACAGCAATGAATAGCCCGAAAGACCAACGAGCAGAACAACCCTTCAAAAGGCCACTGGGTCACGCATACAGCTTTACTAACTTGGCATCTGCATGAAGGTGTTATGATAGCACTTACTAGAGGCTCATGAAAAAATCTTGGTGTCTACAATGTCCACAGCATTTATTTTGCTATTCAAAGATGGATAATATAATGTATCTAAATTCTGATCAAGTAGAATCTTCATTTTAATAATGCTAATAATTAATTAAGCTTCATAGCAAACCATTCATCTCACATTTCTATGAGTCCTATGAAAACTCGCTTGTAATTAGTTACCATAGATTTTCGGGGTGACTCTTACTGCTACTTTCAAGACACTGAGGCGTGAACACAAAAGTGCTACGAGAAGGATGACATGCAACTGTAGCTGTCTTAGTTATTTTGCTACTATTGTGCAAAGAAATCAATAGCAAATGCAACTTACAGAGGAAAGTTTACTGGAGAATTGTTTACAGTTGACAGGGTAAGTCCATGAACATCAGGGCAGGAAGCATGACAGCAGGCAGGCAGGCAAGAAAGGTGCTGAAACGGTAGTGGATACCTCAGATCTCACCCACAAACAGGAGACAGAGAGAGCTAACTAGGAATGCCTTGGGATTTAGAAACCCCAAAGCCCATGCTAGTGATATCCCTCCTCCAGTGAGGCCACACTTCCTAATCCTTCCTGAACAGTTCCACCAACTGGGGCCCAAAGATTCAAATGACCTATGCAGGCCATTTTCAACCAAACAACCACAATAGCTATATCCAAAAAAGAAGAAATAAAGGCATACTACTTTAAGAGGGGGAAAAATGAACAAAGAAAAAATGGAGAATGTTTGTTAAGAGTAGAGATAAATCAGGAAATACAAGTAGAAAGAAAATTCTAAATAGCATCCAATGATGAAGCATAGGACAAAGCTTATTTCTGCTAATAGTATGATGAGACATCGTGATGGTGATGAGGATGGAGTGTGTGTGCTAGCATGCATACTTGATGCGTGTACAGGAGTGCCAGTACATTGCACCCATGCCTGCAGGGCCAAATGAGGATATCTGGCATCTTCTGCCACTCTCTGCCTTATTGCCTTGAGACAGGCATCTCACTGAACCTGACGTTTATAATTCTAGCAGGTTGACTAGTTGGAAGTGTCCAAGATCTGCCAACTTTTGCCTTCCAATGCTAGGATTACAGGTACAAGCAGACATGCTTAGCTTTTATGTAGATGCTGGGTGATGTGTGATTTTTCCCTTTGTATGCTGTGAATATGATTGAATAATTAATAAAGAAAACTGACTTGGCCCAATAGGGCCAAAGAATAGAGGTAGGCAGGGAAAACTAAACTGAATGCTGAGAGAAAGGAGGCGGAGTCAGAGAAAAGCCATGTAGCTCCGCCAGAGACACTTGAACTTTACCTGGTAAGCCACAGCCACATGGTGATACACAGATTAATAGAAATTGGTTAAATTAATATGTAAGAGTCAGCCAATAAGAAGCTAGAGCTAATGGGAAAGCAGTGTTTTCATTAATACAGTTTCTGTGTGATTATTTTGGGGCTGAGCAGCCGGGAACTTACTAGTGGCCTCCTCCTACATGCTGGGGTTCAAATTTGATTACTCATGCTTGCATAACATGTAGCTTTCTTTACCTACAGAGATATCTGCCCTGTTGAAGAGATTAGTCTTTAAGGCAAGAGGGATAGGTGCAAGATATTCTTCAATAGTTTCAAACATACAGGAGTTGCAAGACTGATTCTGGAAATTTTAGGAAATAAATACAAGATATTTTGTAGTCCCAGAAAGAACCTAAGGAATTTCCCTTGGTTTCATGTAAATCTCAAAGTATGACTGCCTCTTTTATCCTTAATTGTCATCATCCTAGCATTTAATTGTTCTATACTCTTAAGTGAAGTTTGATATTAGCAAAGCTACAGTCTTTATACAAATGTAAAGGGTCTTTGTATAAGAATCTAATTAATGAACATAATACATGTCAGTGCAGTTAAATCTCTTTAAATATCTCTGTACTCAAGAATAATGCCTGAAAGTCTCACTCCACTCAAGTCATGTAACTCTTTAAGTTATATACTCAAATGCCTTTCTTTCTTTACTCTGCCACTACAATGAAACAAGGTTCAATTCAACCACCACACATGCTCAGATAAGTAGTTCCCCATCATTCTTAATTTTGTTTCCAATGAGGTTTTCTTTACAAAGGTCATGCTATTGACCCATCATCAGGGATCAAGTGTATTAAGTGGTCTTTCTGAGAATGAGGCTGTTGATCATTCACACCCCATTGCCTAGTGCCCTTTGCAAAACTCACTCATTATTGCAACACTCAGTACATAGCATGATGAAAAATAATGACAAAGATCCCTCTTAACATATAGGGGCAGTTAGCAGACCACCTTGCGTCCTTGTTAAATGCTAGTCCTGCTTCTACAGGATAGGTATGTATGCCTTAAATGTCTTCAGGGGTGAGGCTAGCCACAATTCGTGATTATTAGCACATGACTGAACAGAACAATTGGATCTCCCATGCTCTGCCGATATCAGAGAGCAGCAACCTTATGGAAGTAGTGTGGGTCAAGCTGCCTAGCCCAGATTCTGACAAGCAAAGGAGCAAGGAGGTAGAATCCCCAAATGGTCAACTTGGAAATACCCAGGAGGCATAGATATGTGGGGCTTTTCTGGCAAATCTATCCTAGTTGAACTGTCAACCCCAAGTCATCGCCTTTTTATGCTTCCCTTTCCCAACTGTATTATCACTATTAGATAATTTCTTATCCATCTCACCAACCAGAAGATAAGCTTTAAAGGAACACTTTCTGGCATCCCTCAGAACTTCATCAGAAACTGGCGAGGAGAAGGAACTCAGCCCCATCATCTTCTCCAGGAGTGGCTTAGCTGCATTCCACATCAATGACACTTTCATTCGAAGTCACCTCTCCCTCAAAACATAGATAAGACCTGCACGTGCAGACATGGATATTATCTCTAGATTCAAGAGAAGCAATGGGAGAGGAAATTACATCTCGTTTTCGGAAAATTTGACCAATATGATTGTATCATCTCCCCTCCTTTTCTTCCCTCCAAACCTTCTCACATACCTCTTCTTGTTCTCTTTCAAATTCATGGACGCTTTTTTTTATTAACTGTTATTACATGAACATGTATGCATATACATATACATAAGTATACATATACATATATATACACACATGTATTCCTGAATACATATGTGAAAACACACACACACACACATACATATGCTGCTCAGTCCGCACGGGGTACTTACACATATGTTTTCAGGGCCAGCCATTTGATGTGGGATAACAAGTGCTGTCCTCTCCTGGGGATCATTTCTCTCATTCTCAGCATTCCCTTGTTGCTTGCAGTTCTTCATGTAGGGTTGAGGCCTCGGGGTCTTCCCCATCTGTTCGACACATCTACTGGTGTTATCCTTGTTCAGTTGATGTTCAGGCAGTTGGTAATGGTTTAGGGGTGCAGCCTTTGACGTTATCAGAGACACAGCCTCACGGCAGACCCCAGATCCTCTGGTCTCACAACCCAGCCTCAAAACACACCCCCAGACCCTCTGTTCTCACAACCCAGCCTTACTTTTAAGAGGTGCTTTCAGTTTAGGATGATGGTATCTAGAAGGTATTTATATTTAATTTGAAAAATATAAAAAAATGGTTTTCTTGTATTCACCCTGAAATCTACTCTGCACATAGTGTGAACTTTGAAAGTCCATATATAGAACAGAATAATACATGCCAGGGGCTGGAGGAAGGTAGGGGATGGAAAAGGAGAAACTAATCAACGGTTGAAAAGACATAGACAAGCGGCAGAAGCCTGAGTGGGTTACTGCACACATGGTTACCATGATAAAAACACACAGTATGTGTCAAAACAACCAAAAATCGGATTGTTAAAATCCCATCATACACACACATACACAAAACAAACCCACAAATTATGCAGGCATAATGGATTTGTTAGTTACCCAGGTTGAATCAATTCACACTGCAAACATCAAAACATCAAACCGAATCCCACAAATAAACCCATTTACGCCTTGTCGGTGAAAAGTAAAATGTGGGCACAAAAGCCCTGCTGAAGGAATCTTCTACCAGTTTCCAATGTGACTGGAAAACCTCTCTCCCCATCGCCCCGTGGCTGCGCAAGCCCTTTTCTGCTTGCTCTCATGCCACGCTGAAAGAACAGCTGCCCATCATCACTCATAAAAATCTGGCCGACCACAGTGAAATCCAGGAAAACAGCCATATTTTCAAGGCTGTCAAAAGACATTCTCTTGGGCACTACACACGGCCTCTGTCTCTCTGAGTTCAGTGAATTTGAAGACTGTAATTAAGTCCCTATTCAGACTTCACTTCTCTGGGCTACATATACCCAGCCCTTGAGA
Source organism: Alexandromys fortis (assembly GCF_014885135.2). Classification (NCBI taxonomy): domain Eukaryota; kingdom Metazoa; phylum Chordata; class Mammalia; order Rodentia; family Cricetidae; genus Alexandromys; species Alexandromys fortis. Next base: position 5,336,413 of record NW_026067983.1, on the reverse strand, counting down.
CCTCCAGCAAAAAACAGTGTTCTCAAACCTTTTAATAATTTCTGCTGGATTCCTCTGAATCCTCTCCAAACTCTACACAATGAAACCATGACTTGGGCTCAAGGAGAAAGGGGGAATTGCCCAGCATTTTGCCGTTTGTCTGCCTCCTGTGTATTACTCTGTACATGTCACCACTGGGTTGTGGTCTGTTTACATCGAAGGGTTCTTCTGTGCTCACTTTCAAACTGCAATCTTTTTAAGATTAGCAGCTAAAGCTTCACATCTCAGCCTGAAGACATGGACACACTGTGCCTGCCACACCTGAAAAGGACACACCAGGCTAAGGGCTGTAACTGGAATGTGCGGAGAACTGACTTCCAGGAATGTCTTGGGATGAGCCACAAATAACAAGTCAGAGACTGGCCGGTCTTACTTTCAATTTGCTAGATCATTCATCCATGGACTAGCTCTAGGACTCACAAAAACTGAATGTCCGGGGAAAATAAGTCCTGCTTCTCAGTGTGCTTGGGGAAACTAATTCAGCTGACATTAGAAAGACCATGGCAAAGCGATGTATACAGCTCTGTCATAATTTGATGTGTATTCATGAAAGAACCATTCTGGTCATTTTTCAATGCCTTTCGCCATATAGTACAAGGCCAAAAAGGCTGATTCTTTATAGAATGAAATTCAACTAGGAGGATGAGATTGCCCAGAATAACAATATAGTGCAAGACTCAACTTGTAGCATAGGCCTTAGCGGCTGCTGCTTCTGTAAGAAGACAACAGCGACGTACAGAACAGTGATGCTGCCCTTGCGAGCAGAGCAGGGACATCTGGGAAGCCACAGCAGGACAAGGATGCTAGAAGCCAAGGATGCTAAGAGCCAGTATTTCCCATGGACATTGACTGAGCATTACTTCAAGAGTCTACCATCGTGCACAGAGCTACCATTGCAGTTCACAAAGAATAGCATGTTTACTCAAATGCAATCAAAACTGTAATGCTTTTCACTTCCTGTGAACACAATTTTATTCTAGTATTTCAACGGAAAGTATACGAGACTCTAAAGAGACCACACACTTCAGAGGTATCAAATTTTTCCCCTATTTTAGATATTTAAATGAATTTTAAGTTGAACAGGGCAATAGATTAAAAATGTATTTTCTCTAAATGACATCTTTAACATTTGACCTCTTGTTGAGAAAATCAATTCTGCTACAAAACCAAAAAAAAAAAACTGCCCATTCAAAGAAGTATAAAAACACCTCTATTCAACAGAAACCAATAAATAGGCTTCAAAATTGCTGATTGACAATAGCATAATTCTATCCCCAATTTTAAAAGATTGAGCACCAAGGTGATCTACAAACCAAAACAACTTTCAGTTGGGTCTAATCTGTGTGACCCAGCAGGAGGGAGCCGAGCTGAGAGTGTGAATCAAGAACCACAGGTGGACCGCGTTGCTGCCCACTCATTTGCCACAGGAAGACTCCCTGAAATCCTCGCATGTGCTCATTAGTAGAGGATGCAGACAGATGCTCAGGGAAGGAGGGAAGTTCTGCTCTGAGTGACAAAATAAAACTGGTACTCGAGAATGTTCAAATTGTCATAGAAATCTCCAGTTAACCCAACTGTGGTCCTGAAATCAACAGGTCCCAACCAGCGACTCCTTAACTAGGGCATACATGACAGAGCAGAATAAGAGCATAAATTGTGTAAGAAGAAACGCTTCTGAAAGTCGCTGTTCTAAGTCACAGTTACACTAAAAGTAACTAAGTACTGAGGAGCAGTACGCAAGAATATTCAGAGATGGCATAGCTGTCCCTACCTGTGTACATTGCTTTCTACATGAGGTAACTCTAGGCAAAGCTGGTAGCTTCCCTTACCCGTGGTCATTCAGCTGGACTCCTAACACAGCCAGACAAGAGCTCGGGACTACTGAAAGCGTATTCATTTAAGAGACATATTATAATGTTTAGTTCACTCTGGGCATGACAGGGAATTATGTTATTAACTACGAGCAGAACTGTAGGCAGAAATCTGAACTGTGCTGGGCAAGCCAAGATGAGCAGCCTTTGTTTTCACGACAATGTAATGTCTATCAAATAAACACCGTGGGAATTTACTTTGTTAAACAGAACAATTTTAAGGAAAGCAGAACAATCTGTCCTTAAAAGTAAAAATAAAAATAAGCATTTATATCTATGCTCTAATTGTTTCTTCAAAAATAATAATGCCTTCTAAATGCTAAGCTACCAGAGAAACAGGAAGGGACACAGTAAAGAAACCAGCAGGATCCTGTTAATAGTTCAAAAGCTTGACCAGTATTTCCTATACCCAAACTAGTTAACGGACGGATGCAAACTGCTCGTCAGGTGGCAGAGAGATGTACTGCATGGCTACTATAAACAGAATAGCCAATATCGATAGGCAAAGACTTCAGTCTCTTTCATTTTACGGATCAGTATTTCACTGATGAGATTAGTATTTGGAAGCCCACAATGAACTTTTCAATCTATGAGCAAATGTCTAACAGTTTTGCTGATGAATTCTTTACGTTAGTATCACAGGCCTCTTCCTAAGTCCTTATGACTTGAAACATCTGTCCAATGCACTTTTTTAAATAACACGCACAGTTACAAACTGCACACGACAGCATTTTGTGGGACATGTATAATGTGACAGCTTTGTGGGGAAGCCTTTAAAGTGTGACATGAAATGAGACACGGAAGCCACCACTTACTGTGCCAGTTCTTCAAACTTATGTTCACTGCATATGACACAAGATCTGTAACCAAATTATAAAATCATTCACGCAATTTGGCACTTAATAACATGTATTTAATATCTCACTTATCAGAGACCATCAATTCAGGATCACGAAAAATAAACCTAAAAGAATCAAGAAAGGGGTGAAAAGTTCATCAACGCAGAAACACATATCACCTAATGGTGCAGCCAGAAGTCCTTCATGCTATATATACTCACATAATGAACACAATTTAAGCAGGTTAAAAATAAAGGGCTTCCTGTCCTGTGAAAGATTAAAATAATTCAAAAAGAGTCATAACACTTGCACGGGTATGAATGCTACAAACAACATGTAAGAGGAAGTAGCCATTTACACAGAAGAAAAAGCATGCAGTTAGTCTTATGATACGAAGACAGAAAAAGGAAATAGCATCTTCCCTGCCAGCAGGAATGAGACTGAAATGTGCCCGATCATTATGGAGAACATGCTGTGAAATTAATGTACACATGCCGTCCAGAGACGCGTGCTCATACATGGGGCCATGCAAGCAGTATCGTTGGTGTCGGCGGGGCAACGACCTAATAATCACCAGTTCCGTATGGCCATCTCACATGGACAAATATGACCATGTGAGCAAAAAGGAACTCAAAGCCATCTCAGAAACGTGTAAAGCCCACATCAGTGAAACCCGATGAAAGAAAATCTCACGACCAGTGAATAAGCAAGGATTAGGAAAGATTTTAAATAAACAGCAAAAACCACTATCAATACTAGGAAAAATACTTAAATTAAAATTCCAAATGTAAAATTTTACTTTTTAAAATATCTATTTAAAAAGAAAAAGGTCAAACATAAATTGGGAGACAATATCTGCATACTCATATCTCATGCAAGAATAGCAGACAAAATAATAAGCCTCAGACCTCCTTAAGAACACCAGTAAATCAACTTAATAACGGATAATTAAAAACATCTGAACAGACACTTCACAAAGGAAAATCAATAAGCACTTGAAAAGATGGTCAACATCCTAATTCATCAGGGAAACACACACTGAAGGCATAGCAAGATATGAGTGAGTGTCACTAGCATGGCCAAGACTGCAAATGGAGAATACTGGGCAGCAAAAGACATCTAACCAAAAGGGATACACATAAATGGAAAATGAGCACATGAAAAGATGTACAACATCATTAAGGAAAGGTAAGATAAAGCAAAACTTTGATAATTTAAAACAATTATTAGTATGGCTAAAATAAAAACTAATGGTAATATCAAAAGTTGGTAACCATGGAAAAATGATATAACTTATAAATCTTCTAGTATGTAACATTAAAAAAGTACTGAAAAAGGTTTAAAATTTCTTAATAAAAATGCAATACATAAATAACACTCACAGGTGGTTATTTGTCCCATTTAAAAAAAATGGAAACCTACTTCCAGACAAAAATTCCTCACACTGATATTCATCGACTAGGTTCTTTGTTTAATAATCAAAGATAAAGAAAATGTGTTTTGAAGGGTGAATTATTAGCAAGTGCATGCTATCCATACTACTCAGCAATAAGAAAGAAATTAACTACAACTGTGAACAAGACAATGCCATCCCTGGGTATCAAATGACTATATTCTATAAGATCCCACTGAGAGAACATTATCAAAGAGACAAAGACCTGTCTCTTATACACTGTACATGGGCAAGGCCATGAGATCAGTTTCCAGGCCCCACTAAAAGGTAAAAGCTGTTTATAGTGTCTAGGCTGGAAAAGTTCTATACTTGTGGTTTGGAAATAAATATAATAAAACCCTGATTGCTCTTTGGGCTGGCGAGGGAGGGGGACTTGGTTGGGGGAGGGGGGAAAGGGGAGGCGGTGGTGAGGAAGAGTCAGAAATCTTTAATAAATAAATTAAAAAAAAAACTAAAAAAAAATAAAACAAGCAAAGAGTATAGTGTCTACGATAGAAAAGTTCCATACTTGTGGTTTGGAAAAAGACAAGCTACCTAAGGATACTCAGTGACTCAGGGCATCCTCACTTGAGTGGTTCTCAGTGGGAGATCGGGTCACAGAAGTGTGCAGATGAGAATGCCAGGATCACGTGTCACAACCTGAAAGCTGGTAAGTGACAGCCTGACTTAAGGCCACCAGGACCCTTCGCAAAGATCCTCAGCTGTGTCATATGTCTCAGACAAGTCAGAGATGGGGCAGTGTGGAAGGGAAGAGGGGAGGAAGGAAGGGGAGTGGGGGGGGAAATGTACAGATNTATATATATATCAAGTCAGAGAGCCCACTAGTTAAATTCAACTGTCAGGGCTGAAGGTCACACATTCTCCATGCATTAGCTAAAACAGTAAAGGGGTTTCCTTTAAGTTTTAAAATCTGACGTGACTGTGGTTCTCCCATGGATGTGTAAAAAACAGTAGACTTGCATGGGTCATCTGTCCAAATGCTCACCGTGGTGATGCCTTATAAAACTATGATGTGAACTCACAACCAGAACAGGCAAGACACAGTCAAGGCTTCTACTGTTGTCCTGTCATAGAACCATCTTTTTGCCCCATCTTCATTTTCCTGATCCACCTGCCTGTCAATCACCATTGTGCAGTTCCGAATTCTGTCATTTCAAAAATGTTCTGTGGATGCACTCACTCAGTATGTGACCTTAAAGAGGGAGTTTCTTCAAGTTAGGTCATTCCCTGGAGACTCAGCCAACTTACTCTCTGTGTTAATTCTTCTAATGCTTAGAGTACTGAGCAGAGCCCAGGGGTCAGTTTGCCTATCCACCACTGAAGAGCATCACAAATGCTCTTAGTTTGGCTTTGTTATGGATTAGATGTGAGTGTCCCCTATGGCTCATGGGTTTGAGCACTTAGTCCCTAGAGTGTGACACAATTTTGGGGTTGTGAAATCTTTAAGATATATGGCCACACGACTATAATAAATGAGTTTCTAGAAGTGATCCTTGAAGACGCAGTTAATATATCTTTAAGGACAAAGGTTTTTGTCCTCCTGATTTGAAGAGTGATGTGGGGAGTCCTTCTGTATATGTGTTGCTTTTATTAGCTAATGAATAAAGAAAACTTTTTTGGGCCAGTGATAGGGCAGAGTAGAGCTAGATAGGAAAACTAAACTGAATGCTGGGAGAAAGAAGGTGGAGACATTGAGATGCCATGGAGCAGCCAAAGGAGAAAGGCACAAGCCGCCAGCTGGAACCTTGCCAGTAGGCCACAAGCCTCGTGGTAAAATATAAAATAATGGAAATGGGTTAACAAAAGATTTAAAAGCTAGTTAGCAATACACTTAAGTGATTGGCCAAGCAGTGATTTAAATAATGTAGTTTCTGTGTGATTATTCCTTGGTGGCCAGGAAATGAACAAGTGGCTCCCACAACTGAGCAATGTTGTGACCTTGCCATCATCATGTCTCCCTGACATAATGAACTGCAACCTCTGAACTGAGAGACAGAATAAGCCCTTCCTTCCAAGCTTCTCCTGGTGGGCATTGAGCACAAGACAAGAAAAGTAACTGCTGCCAGGCTTATTTCTTGGAACACAATTCATGAACAAGTTCACCTATGAGAACAAGTCTTCATATCTCAGTATAACTCTGCAGAGTTCAGCTGCTGGGTTAGATAGTGCATGGTGCATGTTCATGCTTGTTAGAAGAAATTGTCACCCTCTCTTACAGAGTTTCTGTAACATTTACAACCACCAGAGTGGTGCAAGCAATCCAGTTCCTTCACAAGGCACCACCAGCCTTTGTTACTTTCTTAGTCATTCTCCTGGTTTCCACTCAAATCTTCCTGCACTCTGAGCTTTTTGTGATGACTCATGAGCATGTTTCCACGTGATGTTGCCAGCTGTGTATCCTTGTTTCATGAAAAGCCTTAGTTTTCCCCATTTTTAACTGGGTTGCTTGGGTTTTTCTATTTTTGCCATTTTGAACGTTGTTTCTATATAGTCTTGATGCCAATTTGCTGTTGCATGAGGTTTGCAGACATTCTCATAATCCACAGGTTATCTTTCCAATTCCAAACAAGATCATCTCAAACAAATTAAGCCAGATTGTTAGGAATCCCTTCTGGGGATCAAGTCCTTGCTTGGGCCCAACCTAAGAACTCCTTGCTAGGTTTACATCCTGAGGGCTTTATCCTGCTGTTTTCTGGAATATTTATTCTTTTGTGTCTTACAATTAAATCAATGGTATATTTGAACTGATCCTTGTAAAAGCCAAGAGGTTTAGGTCAAGCTTGCTATTTAATCCATAAAGTCTAATAGCTCCATCTGTTCAAATGGCTATGCACCCTGCACTGAACTGTCTTCTATCTTTGTTAGAAAGTAAGCGGACGATAAATAGGAGAACTAGTTCTGAGTGTCTGTCACTCATCAAGACATCTTTCTGTCTACCATTTTTTTTTTTAAAAAACATTGTTGCAGTTACAACAGAGCCCTTAACTTACAAGGAATTTCTGCTTGGTTTATTTGTTTAGATAATACCACTGTCTTTCTTAAAACCACTTCAAGATCTCCCTGCTACTTGGAAATTATATCATAGGGCAGGAAAGATGCATAGAGCAGCATGCGCACAGGAGAGAAGCGGAAGCAGAGGCTGCGGTGGAGCCAGGCTCAGAAGAGTGGCCTCGGCAGATAAAGCAGCATGGTATAGCCTGTTCCCTGGGAGGGACGGACCTCGGGCTGCTGGGAAATAATATCCAGATATCAGAGATGAACAGAGGTTCATTTTCTGGGTTAAGTCTCCTCAAAAGACTCCCAGGATTCCTGTCGTCACCATAAACCTTGTTCATGCCAATGATCTGTGCTACCACAGGAAACCATGCTGATGGCGGTGATCTCTTCTACCAACACTTGCCACGGCGGGGAAGCTTCTTTTGCAGTGCTTTCGATGACTGCAGACTCATGACTGCGAATGAGAGACAGGGAGTGCTTCTGTGACAACCTCTCCCAACACCCCTCACACACTCACCACCAAAAAAAAAAAAAAAAAGAGTCCAGACATGGAATTATTGAAGAGAGTCTTTAAAATTTGTGATAAAGAGGCTGAAGTGTGGGTCCTCACAGATAATGGCTCGTGGGCAAGGGGGTCTGGGGAACTCAGTTATCTTTAAGGGGCTGGCCATTGGGACTTCGACTACGCTCCAGAGTCTATGGGCAGCACAAGTTAGACCTGGTGGTTTGTTTCCTTTTCTTCCTTTCTTTCTTTCTTTCTTTCTTTCTTTCTTTCTTTCTTTCTTTCTTTTTTTTTTGTTAGTGGCAGGAGGGCACAAGAGTAGGAAGATGGACTTGGGAGGAATGGGAAGTGGGTGTGGTCAGCAGCGTACATTGTATGGAATTCAAAGAATAATAGTAATAAAAATATGTGTTGGGGAAAGAAAATAAATACAATTTTAATACACACACAAACACAAACACACACACACCCTTGTGGAGACCCATAAAGCCCACAGAACCTGACCTGTACCAGCCTCTCGAGCTGCACCTCAACTGGTTCTTGCCTGTCTGCTCCTTCTGTCTTCCTTCTACTCCCCAAGCATATCAGAAACTTCACTGGAATTGTATTTCCAAGATAAGGACAAATTTATTTCATAGCCATTAGCTCTCAACTCGAATTCACCTCCTTAAAAAAGGCCTTGACCACCCAATTTGCCACGTCACCCCATGTCGGCATTCCAGAGAGCAGAGGGTGGAGACTGACGTGACAGACACAAGTTCTCATGTGCTGACTTGTTCTTGAGTTGGACCCTGGAACTGCAGAATGAAAAATGGAAGTCCCATCTGAAGATGCCCCTTGTCCATCTTGTTAATTACTGGAGCCTCAGCACCTAGAACTGTGCTTATCACGAAACAACATGCACAAAGTAAAATTGGAAGGCCTATTCATGAAGTCTGTTCTGAGTAACAACTACTGTGCCAACAATAGAAATATCTATAACACAGACATGTGGCTCCTCTAAGATATACCTCCCTCCTCTCCCCTCTCTCCCTCTGCTTCCCCTTCCTCCTCCCTCCCTAACTTCTTTTTTTCTCTCCTACTATGCCTTTGTCTCTCTAGTTATGGAAATTATGAAAAATCTTATTTCTTATTGCATTCAATGTGATTACTTCAAGTTTTTGTTCCAAAGAAATTCCACTAGCACAGAAGGGCACAGTACAGCTCGTAAGGATGTGCTCCTAATACAAGTCATTCTAAGATAATTGCTGTGGCTATAACATCTCCAGCTTTAGACTTGGCTCCAAAGGCCTGAGTTCCATTATAGGATATTCAAGAAATGTTTAGGTCAAACATAAGTCTATCTCGCTAGCCTCAAGACAGATCAACTATCCTGACTAATCTGCACCATCTTTGAAACTAAAAATGAGCAATAACTTTACATAAAGCTTATCTGGGGCTTTGAAACTCCACGGATACCCAGGTCACAACTGTCAAACTCCAGGCACGGTTCCAAGTGTACATTCCTCCTCTCCAACTTCTCGGTTTCTATCTGGAAATCCTCAAAGAATGGTATTTGCTACTAAAAGGTAATTTTGTCTATAAAAACTTAAACATTAGCAAAACACACAGTAGTTGTCTCCTCAACCTTCCCTTAGGGAACAAGTCACAGGAGTCAGAGAAAAGCCCTTCAGCTCTGACCTTTGACAAATGTCATATAAGCCATTTTTGAGTGCACTGTTTTTAAATGAAGAAGCTCAATCTCAGAAATCAATGTCTTCGGGGCTGGAGAGATGGCTCAGTGGTTAAGAGTATTGCCTGCTCTTCCAAAGGTCCTGAGTTCAATTCCCAGCAACCACATGGTGGCTCACAACCATCTGTAATGAGGTCTGGTGCCCTCTTCTGGCCTGCAGGAATACACACAGAATACTGTATACAAAATAAATAAATATTTAAAAAAAAAAGAAATCAATGTCTTCATGACTTACATACAATCAATAGTTGAGAATCCTCTGTTCCCAAGTATTTAATTATAATTGATTCTAATATCTCTATAAAGTGTTGTGAGTTTGATATTTAAGACCCTGTTGATACAGAATGACGCTACCCTGTGTTGTGTTCCCTGAGATACCCTTCAGATGTATGAGGATGTCACACCGAGCAGAGTTCAATGATCTCTGAGCAGAATTTGGATCCATTCGTCAGGAATGAGATGCAGAAAGGTAAAATTTCAAAACTGAGTTCAGAAAGTGCCTGACTACCGAATACCAAGCTTCCTAACTTCTCTGTGCATCCTTTTAAAATGACACACAAAAGCCTACCTCAGCACCTTTCCTGCGAACGCCAGGGATTTCATCAATGCTTTCTGGAGAGATCTCACCATACTCTGTGAAGTCAAGAAAAAGAGTGATGGAAGGAACAGAGAAGAGGGAGCAGTTATTTAAAACCACGAGTCCCGAATGAGCTGTAGCCTGAGCAGAGGAGAATGTACAACTAGAGACTCTCACAGCCAGTTCTATAGGCAGAGAAAAACCATGAAAGTTTATCTCATACATTAAGGCAAAGTTATTGCACTGGGAAGAACGTGAATTCCCATATACCATTAACTTCATACACTAAAATGAATTGAAGAAACTAATTATTCAAAAACAGAGAATGGCCTTTGGGAAACATGGTTGCTTAAAAGGATTTAATAGTCAAAGCGTGTGCAGATTATTATCATGAATTGAACTAATGAGAGGATGAAGATATTAGGGACGGAGAGAAGCTCTCCCAAAATACTAGCCTTGCCACGCCTGCCACACAGTGAAAAATCAATGCCCACATACAGTATGCAGCTAAAGCTTTTGCAGAAAGTAAACTCCACAGGATTTACAGTGACTGTTTCCAAAGCAAACTTTTGAGAAAGGTGGCAGAGCGGAGCAAGAGAATAAATGTAGATAGTATGCCTCAAATGGCAAGCAAATAACGCTTAGACAACGATGAAACCTGGGGGAAGGAATTACTGTCCATGGACGTCTGAAATCAAGGAAACTTCTATGTTAATTTCATAAGTATAATTAGAGGAGAACTAGGAACAAAAAATGTTTAAATGCACTTGAGGAATAATCTGCTTGATATCCTCCAAAAGAAAACCCCAAAATGAAGACTCCAAAAGCTGCCTGAGAGCTACTTATGGGCAATGTAAACCCTGCTGCATATTTTGTTAAAAAGCCGGTTTTACTTATGTGAAAATGCTCATCTTCATGTAAGGGAAGATGCCAGGTTTGCTGTGAAAGAGTCTTGGGACTTACACAGGGCAGAGAATGATAAGGGGGAAGGAGAAAGGAATCATAGAAGAGCGTGCATGGAACAGGGGAGACATGGCATGCTGCAATGTAAAATTATGGAATTAGAGTTCAAACTTACGCACCAAGGGTATGATACATTGTTATGATTTCTTTGGGTAGTCCAAACAAGAAAGGCTAGCCAAAGTTAACATGCTCCTGTGTCACCTTTCAGAGCCAACAAAGTCAAGACGCAGGTGTCAGTGGTTGGTTCTCCAGTCAATGGGTGCTTTATGAGAAAGAGCCCCTCATCGTCCTGGACAAGAAATTAGTGATGGCCTCTGCATGCATGTGTTTTATTCAAAAATGGACAGAGAACGAGGTGAAGCAAGATTTTAAGAAAAGAGGTGTGGAAAAAGCAAGCAAGGTAAAAACTAGTAGACAACTACCAGAGCCATCATAAATTCCAAGCATGTGATACAGCATTACAACCACGTAAAGATGCCCCAAATTTGTATGGATAATTTGATATTATTACTTTACAAGCTTTAAAAATTGAATTAGAAGCATGCAAGAATTATCCTTTCATCTTTTTCATTCTTATCTATATTTCTAACTTTTCCATATGCATATAATTTTCTAAACATTTTTTCAAAGTCAGAGATTTTAGGAACAAAAAGGCTGTTCTACAGATTGTATGATAATTATGAGAACACAGATAATTGCCATTCTTAATTTGTCCAAACCTACAGAATGTACAAGGCCAGGAACTAGCCCTGATACTAACAGAGAACACAGTGTATAAGCTATGTCCAATAATTCATCACTTCTGTTAAGTGTTTCTCCGTAGAAGCTGGTGAAGATGAGGGACTGTTTAACAAGTCTGTATTTATTTCCTTTGGTCCTCCCTAGTTCGAGTCTCTTTCCTGTATTTTTTTTCCATTTCCCCTTTCAGACCGATTCTACCTGCTGTTCTCCCCCCCACTGGTTCCCACATCTCCACCCCACAATAGTTCATTTTCATCTTTCTTTTTGCTGCAGTCACTCCAGTTTGTCTACTGACATCTGAGGAATTGGAGATAGGAGCCCCAGATGAGAGAGAACACATGACATCCGTCTTTTCATTGATTTTATAGGGGATCATACCAATTATCACTGTGTGTGTGTGTGTGTGTGTGTGTGTGTGTGTGTTCGTTCACTATAGGAAAAAGATTACTAACTGGTATGTTGACCAATCCTAATAAAATATAGTATAACAAATCTTGAAGGGAACTTCAACTTTTTTTAATTTTTTAACACTTAGGCTAGTTCAAGGAAAGTAAATATATTCACAGAATTAAGAGCTTGCTATCCTTAGCAAAAGAGAAAGGGGGAAAATATATTTAGCGTATTGTAACAAATGTTACAATCTAAAAATATCATAATGTATTCCATGAATGTTAAATATGGAAGGAGAAATTAAATTTAAAAGAATAAAGTACCATCTGATTAAAAACCAAAAACTGTTAGTCTGTATATCTTTTATTATGATTATAGACTTCAGGTATCATTATTGAAAACAACTGGTTAGTTATAAGAAATATTTCAATTCATTTTATTTCTTAGTTTATTATTTCAGTTCACTTTCCACATGAAAACAATGAAAAATAGAAGGAAAAGAAATAAGCATATATCTAGAATTTTAAATTCTGTTACAAAAATAATAAATTAGTTTTTAACACGAAGTATAGTATCAATATAATTCACAATTCAAGGATGTTAATTTTTAACATTTGTCTTGAAATAGTAACCAAGTTGAACTTTCTATGAAAATTAGATCAATCATTGGAAAGTAACCCCATATATAATATTATTTATTAACTCAATCACTTTGTGGCCACTGGCTCCTGGAGATTAGCAGCTCTCTAACCTCATCCAACCTGTCATGCTTCTTTCCTAGTTTCTTACACATAGCTATTTGCATGTATAGCTTCCTTTGAAACAGCCACATTAGGACTTTTACTTCAGGACGTTTGCTTTAAATTACTATCAAAAATAAATGGTACAAATCAGGCCTGAGAATAAGAAACCCAGAATAAACATAGAGTATAATTGAATATTGGAAGAAACAGCACACATGGGATGTTCTTTCAAAGGAGAGAAGACTGGGACACCCAGTCTTTAGCTCTTCCTGAATGTCTGCATGCAACTTTCCAGCCTCCTTTGTGTCCATTCTCCATAAGACGGTTTTGCTGAATTGGCCAATAGAGAAGAAGAGCCACGCTATAAAGGACCTGTGACTGTCTAGACCTGATAGTGCCCAACTGTACAGATGAACCGTGACAAACATTACATCTTATTATCACATCTCACAAACATATGAAAGTTAAATCAATGTATAAAGGCAATACAAAATCTTAAAACTAAAGAGAACATGCTATTTTATACAAACAAAAGAAAAGGAGAGAGTCTTATTAACTAGAGGAACCTGGGAATCAGAAGACAGTCAGTGAGGTAGGCAGGAGAGAAACAAAAAGTCGTTACCAGAAGTTACTTAATCTTCATCTTTTGGTGGCGTTACCTGAAGCAGCCTTTACATCATTGGGAGAAATTAGAAACACATGAGGAGAAACAAAAGTCAAAACTCTAGAAAGATATGTTAAGCCATCCAGAGAGTGGGCCACTCTAGTGTTAGACTACTAGACCTTTCCTGAACAATCTTGCTTTAGTGACATCATCACACAGGAGAAATCACACGGAGTAAACTCCATTTCAGATACTCTGAGATGCACCACTATGATGGGGGAAACCCCAGGAGAAGACTGTAGAGAAAAGATGTCTTCTTTAACGATGGCTTCACTTGGCCTAGCTCATCAGAATATCCCTCAGCGCTGCGAACCGTCTCCCATTTACCGAGAGCCACTCCTCTATGCCAGCTTAAAAGAAGCAGAGATTATACAAGTACCATGTGCCATCCTAAATAGGGAAAGGGGAAAAACAAGTACAATGTGGTATTTAAACAGCTGTGTGAGGATACCGGTTAACACAAGAATAATTTTTCAGCTGAACTTCTTATGTTCCATTGTACTAAATATAAACTAGACCATCATTAAATTAACCACCGATTTGTAGATTAAAGCACAGAGCTCCACCTGCAAATAATCTAATAAGCACAATAATTTTTCAAATGCTCATAATACTGCCATAATTTGAGTTTGAGATTGTAGATAAAAAGGAAAAACCTACAGAAATTATTACACAGCTGTCATAGTCAAATAACAATTATTTGCATTATTTATAGCTTTGAGCCAGCTGGAAAATGTACATTTGTAAATACCACGGTAAGCCTTTACACCCAGGAGCTAATAATGATTGCTGCAAAAACTCAATCTTTCAGATGTAATCAAAATTCCAAATTAAATGTCCAGTCTAGTTGAGCATTCTAAGTAAATTAGGTTGGACCAGTTGATAGAATGGAGGAAACATTTATATGCAAAATAATTTTTGCTCAAAAAGATCCACACGACACCTACTGAGTAGAGTTTACTTAGACTATGCTATCTCACTGATTAAAGAATCTATGCTTCTTTGTACAGACTCGGCCTCTTTTTATTCATTATAAGAGGTTTTTATTTCCTCATACAGTAAATAAAAGCTTGTGGTTAAAATATAGTCAGTCAAATATATTCAAAAGAAAAAAATTCACTCATTTAGTCATTATTCTATAGAAATTTATTGAGAGTGCAGGTTCTATGAGATTCACAAATTCTTTCCATACCATAAAATTCAACAAATAGAATTTTAAAGATTTGGCCTGCATATTTGGATCAGGAAAAGACCATGTGTCTATTTTCATTAACATTTAACTAAAATTTTACATTTCCTTCTGATAAGAGTGTAGGTAACAAATTACATAACCAATCCATGAATGTCCTGAATACTAACTCGTTTATCACTATCTCCATAATTACAGTACCTGCTACACAAAATGCCAGATCTCACTATTGCATGGATGTGCTATATTCAGCTCCATTTCCATTTAAGCACTTTTAGAACCCTGTGCATTTACTTTGTGCATTTAAAAACAATGTGAGAAATATCAAAGGCTTTTACAGGGTTGAAAAAGGGGCACAGTGCACACAGAAAAAAAATGAAAAGCTCTAGTTCTTAAACTAATAAATAAGGTAAAGGAAAGAGTCTGGGCATTGAACCCAGCCAAGAAGCTAATTTTTGTGTGCGTTTGGTGTTTGTTCAGCTTTTCTTTTTGATGCTGGAAGAAAATTGGCTTAGACGAATGAGATGGCTCTTGTTGACTGTCAACTTGACACAGCTGGGAGTCACCTAGGAGTCAAGCCTCCAGGAATCCCAATGAAAGATTATTTAATAGGCTGGCCTCCAGCCATACCTGTGAGTAATTATCTTGATTAGGTAACTTACGTGAAGCCTCACCTAAATATGGCAGTCCAATTCCCAAGGCTGGGGTCCCAAACCCCATAAAAAAAGAAGGAAGTAAGTTGATCCCAAACACCCCTCATCCTCTGCTTCTCCACTGCAGACACAACGTAGCCTGCTCCAGACCCAAGGACGTTCCTGCCATGAGGGACTACACCCTGCACCGTGGGCCACATTGAGCCTTTGCCCCCTCCATCTGCTTCCATTGGGTTATTTTACCATAGCAACCCGGAAAGAAACTGATACAATGAACCAATCAGATAAACATTGCTTTAGAGACCTCCCTTGCCCACCCTCAACTAGTTCTAAAAATTTTTGGGGGGTCTAGAGCCATTTTAGGGACAGTGGAAAACCGTGAAATGGTACAGAGTAGATACGATAGAGAGTAGATTTCACACAGCACCAACAGAACAACACATTTGGCCAATGAATGCAATCATCTTCCATCAGCCCTTGGCTCAGTGATACAGAGGTAAAAGGGATTTACCAGATCAGTAGCTTAGGAGGCAACAGCAGACGGCAGGATAACAGACTCCAGTAAAAGACTGCATTTGCTTGAAGAGTTGCAACTATCACCACAATCTGATTAAGTTTTCTTTTACTGTTTTCAGGGTTTATCTGTCTATCCATCATATATATATATATATATATATATATATATATATATATATATTTATCTACTGAGTATAATCCAATTAGATGAATCACATAAATCTGCTGGAAAATTTCTCAAAGATTCTGTGATGGACCTCTAATCTCCTGTAACAGCTCCAGAACTTTCTACTTGATGTCTGCTATCGTAATACTTCTTATTATGCAGCTAAAAAAGCCTACATAATTCTGTCAACTATAGATGTCTAGTCAAAATAAAAAAAAAACATTGAAGAGCTGCAGCAATGGCAATAAATCAGATGCACTGACTCCCCTACAACTGTAATAAGAACAAGTTAAAGGGCAAGGCAGAAGAGCATACAGAGTAGAAAACCAAGAGGAGGGAAGGGGTGGTGGGTAGAGATTTGGTTACTCTAAGTTCCCTCTGGTGAATAATAATGTTTTGGGTTAGTATTAACTAAGGGCCACGCCGCATCATCCTCTTGGATACAAAGAGCTTCTTTTTCAGATGTACACAGTATGTAGAGTTCCCAGTGAAGACAACCTGAAGGATGGTATTTGATATGTATTTGAAGAAACAGTGATGGGCTCATCCCCAAAAGGCTACAAATCCTCCTAGCCTTCGCGTTTCTTCTAAGAGCTCTAGGTTTGTAAACTGGCCGAGGCTTAGAATCCGAGAGCGAGGTCAGAGCATTCTGTTAGAGTTGAGGGGACTGATTTTCTGTTCACAATGCTTTGCAATCTTAGGTGGACTGCATTTCAGTGACTGACCAACTACTAGGATGGTGACAATACAACATGGCAACGTTCCAGTGTCCCTCAGCTCTTCCATCCTCCACAATCACTCGCTACCATGCCTGCAATGGTTATATGGGGACATGACACCAATTCAGATGCCCGGATTACATCATTCCTGGGAAATCAGAGTAAATTCCAGCCCTGACTCCTAACACCAGACCCAGCTAACCAGACACCACAGCAGGGTAACCAGAATAAGACAGAACAAGACTCCAGTTTCCCCTTCACCAGTGCAGGGAGGGAAATACTTTGAGGCAACACAGAATAGGCCACTACAGGACTCCTAGCTCACTAAGACTTCAGACATTTTCTTCGTAAGGTTAAAGTACTGTAAACTATACCAGAGTCTTCAAGATGGAGAAAAGAGAGGAGGAGGGGCTAGCGGTGCTATAAAGAACCGGGCAAACTGCAACGGAGAAAAGCTGCGCTGGAAGCTCACGGAATGTTACCGTGGTTGTTTCCATTCTTGTGGTCTTTATGTCTTCAATGCTTGACTTTCATAGAAAAAAGTCATAGGTCTGTAAATTCAATTTGTGTTCAGCAATGCTACAGCCGATGCTACAGCCAATGCTACAGCCATTGCTACAGCCTTTGCTACAGCCAATGCTCCAGCCTTTGCTACAGTCAATGCTCCAGCCTTTGCTACAGCCAATGCTCCAGCCTTTGCTACAGCCAGTGTTACAGTCAATGATACAGACAATGCTACAGCCAATGCTACAGCCAATGCTACAAAACTAACATTTCAAGCTTTCATGGACACCAGGAAACTCTGTTTCCCAAGCCATCACTGAACCAAGGGATTAGTTCCTTGTTTCTCTCTAGAAACTCCAAACTGGCTGAAACATCCCAGAATCCTACACCACTCACCACAGCAGTCAAGCACCAACTCTAGTTGATTCCCACATGTGATAGCCTGAATGCAACTGGCCAATGTAGGGAGTGGCGCTATTCGAAAGTATAGCTTTGTTCGAGTGGTTATGGCCTTGTGGGAGTAAATGTGTCACTGTGGGGGGCAGATTTTGAGGTCCCTTTTGCTTAAGTATTGCTTGGTGTGACTCTCAGGCGACTTCCTCAGAGATAAAAGATTCTCAGCTACTACTCCAGCACCGTGTATGCCGCCTGCATGCTGTCGTTCTCCCCCGCCACGATGATAATGAACTGAACCTCTGAAAGACTTGCCGTGGTCATGGTGTCTCTTCACAGCAATAAAAACCCTAGTTAAGATACCTTAGTTGGATTTTTCAGTAAGATAAAGGAAAGTAACTCTGCTGACCCACACACCTCAACAATTCCCCACTGGTAATGGGATCCTACAGTATTCAATTCCAATCGAATCATATAAACAATCTAAACTCTTAGGTTTGAATTTCTGTTCCATGGGACTCGGGCACTGCCACTCAGGGAAGAAAAAGTGACTATAGATATTTCTAACAGAAAACTCAATACGGAAACTTATTATACGTTTATGAAGGAAGTTAGGAGGGGATAAACCTGCAGGTATAGAACAAAAACTGGGTAGTCAACCACAGCCAAAGCACCACCGTGTTTTTCTGACACACGGCCAATCACTGCTGACCTTCTAGAAGCACCAACTCAGCCACCACTGTTGGTCCACAGAGCCAACACTGCCCAGTGTCTGAAGTAATGCTTCTGACTTTTATGAAGCCATCACCAACCGTCTAAAGAAAATAGAGAGATCTCTGAACTATAAATGAAAAAGATAGCTAATGAAAATACTTTTAATTATTTTATTATTATCCGGAAGACCTTTTGTGTCTACTTGCCTATTTTGCCACTATTTGTTTTTATAAAAAAGTCTACCTTCTTATTAACATTCCAAATTTATTTCATCATTTAAATTCTGCACATAATATGTCAAATTGACACATACTGACTAGAAGAACTAGAAGTTGCCTAATATATACTAAGAGAAATATCTGAGAGGTGTAAAGCAAACACCGCATCTACGAAAATGAGGAATCGATGGGCTGCTTTAAAGATGGCCTCCCCTAGAACAGCACGGACCTTGTTATGATGAAGGCAATCTCCTGTGACAGCATCACAGTGCACAGCCAGCCAGAAGAGAGGCCCTCCTCAACGATAATCAGTATTTTATTTGAAAAAGAAAAATTTCCTTCATTGAGATAGAAAATATGGGGCAACTAGAAAGAAGTTAAAAGAGCAGAGAAATAAAAAAAAAAAAAGATTGCAACAGGCAATGGGGGAAGTGGTGTTCCCTTAGCTTCTCACTGATGCCTTCACTGATGCTTCTCACTGATGTGGAGAGTTTCCAATGAAAATGTACCTGAATTCTCCATTAGCCTGTGAGGCCCTAGCATGAAGGCCTCTTTCTCAACCAATAAAAAGCAGAGTACGACCAGTAAGAACCACACAGGAATGAGGAGGATCAGCAGTGCCTGGGAAGAGTGGAAGAGTGGGACTCACTCTGTCCCTTAAGGATGGGTAAGGATCTGAAAATCAGAATAGAATTTCAGGTGACACCGTCACCGGATGGGTATACAGACAGAAGTGTTGGATGTCTTCAAAGCACAAACTGGCATCCCTAGACGACTGATCAAAGCCTCCTTAACAAAGAGATGATAGGCAGAGAAGTACTAAGAGCAGAGGTTCTAAAGGCAGGAATATATTTCACCGGATCCACAGTCAAGAAATAAAACTCTCTATTATGATCAAAATGTATGGAGATAGATAAAAAGATGCTGGGGACAGCCTGTCTGTCACTGATTCTGCTAGGCTAGAGTGTCTGTTTTAATCTTCCATTGCATAAGAACAACTTTAAATGCTTAAAGCAAACACCACACATTAGTCATCATATTTCCGAAGTTTGCATATTTAATATTTCATTACCTCCTTCCAATCAGTCTAAATCTAATCAGGGTTGGAAAGCGCCAGAAAAAGGTGAAAGGATCGTTATAAATTCTACATAGTCTCAAAATTGGCCCTTATTTTCAAGAAAAACAGTTAAGTGGGCAGTTATAGTCTTTAAAATCTTCACTTTTCTTGTCTTTTTATAGATACAAATTATGTTCAATAAGATTAAGAGAACAAAACATTCATTCATGATGGAATCCTTAACCTCATCCAAGCCATGTGGATTAGAAAAGTAGAAACCATGCATCCATTATATTGTCCACAACAGGCCAAATCCAGAGCTAGAGTATAAGAAGGGTGAAAATGCCAGGAGAGAGCCTTTTTTAAGGATGGAATTAAGTATGTACCCGAAATTTTTAATTCCATCCACAAGACAAAGGGCATCCTTTCCCCCAAATGTGGTGACCTCTTGCTGTGGGGACTAACAGGACACCCAGATCATTTACAAAGGTTACCAGAAGGCATGAACACACCAATAATTCAATTTGAGTATGTGGTGGGTCGTTAACTCTGGTAGAAACTGGATTGCATATTCATTCAGAAGACAGTCCGCAAGAAACAGAGAGATCAGCCCAGTAAGTAGCCAGAAGCCATCCATTCCCACACTGACACTTCACGGTCATTACCTTAAGGCTGATTCTCACAGATAACCAAAGAAGAATAAGTATCTCCCATCATCATGATAATCTGAAATTCACAATTTGGCTTCGTAGAAGACTATCTAGGACTGGATAATCTGAGCAAGGGTTACCAATATCTGTGGTGAAGCAGGATAAAGGGTTGGCTGTTTAGACGTTGAGACTTTCTGAAGACTTCTTCGTATTCATGTCATATTCCAGGAAGCCCTGAGTGCATTCTTTTCACATTCTCACATCATCCAAAAAGCTCTCAGGCAGCACTGAACCGTGACCCTGATGCTTCACAGCTTAAAGATTCTTAAGTCCTCAAGGGCACTAAGGACCACCCCCGACAAGGACTAACACGGCACATACTGCAGACGTCTGCGACACACTCCAAGTGGGATGCAATGTTCATTCCAGAGCAGTGGAAAATTCAGAACAGACCCAAGCTGCACAGCTTCTGGTGTGACGGCTCAGGTTGGAGTAGGAGGTGGAAGAAGCTGAGTCAGACAAGAATGGCATCAACAGAGGAGCAGCCTGGCTCATCGCGCATCTACCCGTAGATTTAAATAGTCATCCCACAAAAAAGGAAAAGCCATCTCACCAGGAAAGAATATATTCTACAGGCATGAGTGCTATGCTAGGAACGAGAAAGTTTCATTTCTAATTTGGCAATTTAGAAATTTTATTTTCTTAGAATGCTAAGACAGCATATAAGGAAAAAAAGGAAACAGAACAAAGGAAGACCAGGATGCTCTTTAAAATAGACTCCAGAGTGTATTTTAATGCAATACCCAAAGCTTATTAGAGGATAATTAATGTCTAAGATTCCAGGTGCCATAGTCTATAAGAGCTGAAACTACAATACTCCTATATTTTTAAACTTCACTACAATTCATTTGAGTCTCTTCCCCCACTGTTAACTATCCATTGTACATTTCAGTGCAAAAATGGATTTTAATAAATGCCTTTATCCACAGACCACCCGTCCTAGAAAGGCATGTATTTAGAGGAGAAGACAAATCACAGCTCATCAGTCATAGACCACATGAGGAAATCACGCCAGGACTCCACCCTGTTGGGTGGCAAAGAACAACTGGCCAAGCTGTCACTCTAGACAACAGCTAGTTCTCTAAAGAGCACCGGCGTGATGGCAGTGCACCCTTCTCTCCTGGCTCGGACCTAAGGGTCACCCATGCTCCCTGCAGGTGCAGTCCAAACTCTTGCCACATCACCAGCTTCTTCATCTTTCTCCAGTGCCCTGAGCACGAGCTAAGTCCATGTCACTACCAAGTTCCCTTCATGGTCCTCTGATCCCAGAGTCATACAGTCAGACTCTGGGACACAACAACCGTCCTTGCACGTCTTGTGGACTCCAGTGCTCTTAACAGCTTAGTAGGTTTTCTACAACCTGACTTGCTTTTACATGTTTATAATCTTATTTAGCTTTCCTACTTTTCTACTCCAAAATGCAAAACTACTTGAAATTGTTCCCCTTCCACAGCCTCAGTGGCAGACCTTTCACTGCTTCTCCCACAGAGGGGAATTCAGGTGTCATCTCAAGGGCACACTGTCAGACATCCAGTTAGGCCAGTGGCTCATCGCTGAACCCTTAAGACATTCGGGGCTAACAGATACTAAACCACTTCACATAACTGAGGTTTTTTTGTCCTTCTCCCTGACCACAAAACTTTACACCTTGAAACAACCCCTTCCATATTTTTATCTTTTAGCACAGCCGCTGAAATAAATACAACCTTCAGCAAATGTCTGCTCAATAAACACACGATCAATGCAAAGATAAGTGTAGCACATAAAAACCCACACTTCCAGATGACAAAAAGCCAACAAAATGTATAAGAGCTATGAACTAAGTACCCTCAAAGTGAGCCCAAAGAAGCAGTGACTAGTAAGAAATTGTCAGAAATTCCGTGGGCCTGCTGGAAGGCAGCAACATCTACCAAGGGATGTTGCTTGGCCTTTCTACTTGTCTCGACACAAAGGAGCCACAGATGGATGCTGGGAGAGTTTACACCAGCACCCAAGCGGTGCAGTGCCGTAGATCACAACTCTACAGAAGAGAAAGAGATGTTACACAGAGGCCTGCTTTCTTACACAACAGTAGCCATTGCCCTGCTCGTTAAATAAAGGGCAAGGATTTAAGCAAACGTCTTCACTGCATTTGGTTCTCTAGGAAGCATGAGCATGCTCAGGAAATGTCAGAGAGGAGATACCCCATTTGTTATTCTCAGTAAAATGCGAAAGTCAAAAAAACTACAGAAAGCTTTCTTTCTGCATTAGTGATTCGGAAGTTGAGATTCTTGGATGTCTGTAATACATCAAGGAGTAGTTTTTTTTTAAAAAAAAAAAAAACTGTGTTCAGTAATACAAAGCTTTGGAGTTAACTGTAACTATGTCCATAGTCTCTACATCCTTAGATCCCTGAATGTAGATATTGAAATGGGGATTCAATTTAAGCAATCTCTTTCCAAGGCTTAAAATAAGGAGAAGGTATGTAATTAGTGCTTAATTAAAAGGCACAGAACTATAGAACTACAGAAACATTCAACATGTCCTTTAAAGGTATGTAAAATGCTGGCTTATAGTCATCCCTGCCTTTGTGACTAAGTCATGTACATTAAAATACCCTGAGTTATAATATAAATCTTTCAACCTAAATCTGAACTACAATGTGGTCTTTGTCATCACAGTAATTAAAGTATCTTCCTTTGATTTTGAATTTTCATAATTTCTACAGCATATAGAAAGTAATGTAAGCTAATAGCTTCTGATCTCCATTGTCCTGACTGCATAATTAGTCACTGTGAGTCTAGGGCAAGCCCTGTTAACTATTAAAAATAAAAGACAGCGTTACAAACCTCTTCATGCCTAAACCTTAGTACACAAACAAAGCAGAGACTATATTGTCAGTGAGGCTTTGTTGACATGGAACTGTCGTGATTGGCTAAGGCGGGATTTTAGTTCACACGGCAACAATGCACTGGAACTTAACTTCAGTTTACTTTGGGCAGGCAGACACATGACCACCTTCGCCAACAAATCAATGCAGTGCAAAAGCAGGAAGAAATAACATACGAGTTTTGAGTTACTCAAATTTGAATCAAATAGAAAATAATCTCCAGCTCTCTCTCTCTCTCTCTCTCTCTCTCTCTCTCTCTCTCTCTCTCACACACACACACGCACACGCGCGCGCACACACACACACACACACACACACACACACACACAATGGGGGCTCTTTAAGTCCAGAGGTAGCAGAAACTGTACACAACAATCAGGACTATGTTAAAATACTAAAGACAGCACACGGGTAATGATAATAAATAGTGATACATGCTTCTGATGCTCCTTTTCACAGCAAAAAACCAAAGCAGCCTCAACAATCAAAGGTATTTTAAATGAAGAAAAAACTATTCACCTGAAAATTCATAAGCAAATTACTATACAGCAAACGTTTCTGATCATAGGAAAAGGTCTTCTCAAAAAAAAAATCCCACAGAATAAAATTCTAACATGAGCAATTTTATAGAAACAAATTAAGCAAGGCATGGAGGAATGTGATTCTAATTCCAGAACTTGGGAGATGGAGGCAAGAGCACGGTGGTTTGAGACTAGTATAGGCTACATATTGTGTTCCAGGACAGTCATACTATAAAGGAAAATATCATTGCAAAAAATGAAACAAATTAAAATATAAAAAAGAAATGAAAGACCTTAAACATCCGATAAAAAAAATTCTACAAAAACAGAAAGAAATTAATGGAAAAAATAGAAAGCATAAATAACCTGGTTCTGGAAACACTCAGCAAAACGAAGCCCTTGCTGATGTCCATGTGAGGAAGTAAGGGAGCCGGGAGGTCTGCAGCAGAGGAGAGCTTCCGGGAAAGCCAGCAGGAAACCGCGAGAACAGGAGGAAGAGAGAAGTCAAGCAGAAGGAGAAGGTAACCTGCTTGCGAACACATTCAAATTACAGATGAATAAAAGTTCATTTACCCAAACTGACCTGTGGGAACCAGAATGCTACTGAGGAACTATCCTTAAAAACAAACAAAACCAGCTCAACCGTGAGAGGCAGTTCTTCCCGAGTATTCCCTAAAATAAAACAAGTCACCTAAAAGGACAGAAATCCCAAACCTGAAGACACATCTGAGAAGGGCTCGAAGCACTTGGAAAGTCGGTTGTAATCTGGGTACTGAAACTCATCTGAAGCTAGGTGTAACTTTTATTTATATGGAATTCCCTTAAATTAAATAGTATTACGTATTTGTTTAAAAAGCAGAAACAATTTCAGCAGCTAAAAATACCAAACTTTTCCAACTATCTTTTAATTTATAGCACATGTGTGTGTGTGTGTGAGAGAGAGAGAGAGAGAGAGAGAGAGAGAGATCAACAAAGGATGGAAAGAACCTCCAAAGACTAGTTACTTCCAGTGTGAGTGTGTGGCTTTCTGTACAAAGAAAGGGCTACAGCAACTGCTGGGCATTAGGTTGCTTTCAGTCTGTTATTATTTTAATCCTACATGACTCAGATAAGTCTGTCACATCCATAAATACATTAGCTGAGATTAATACACAAATCGTGCCTGTGTGGGAATCACTTCATTAATTTCAGTTCACTGAGATGACTGTGCTATGCTTATGAATTTTGTATATGCCATGCCAGAGTGAACACAATGGTTACTGCAAATTGTTTTACTAGCACAAAACCCAGAATAGGTGAGTCAATGGGAAAGAAACTTACCTAAGCTTATAGTGACAATAATTTCCATAAGCTTGTATTTGTTAGCTAACTAAGAGAGCTTGTTTAAACTTTTGTTTTTCATTTTTACTTTTAAAATCATATTGGGTAACAGTGGAGAGCTTAGAATATGGAAAATATATATAAGAAAACTTCTGAAAATCTGGTATCTAAAAGTTATGACTATTAATTGCTAACATTTTGGTATATCTTAATTCGATTTTATTACTTACAGATATAAATAATTACAGAAAATATGAACAAATTACCCAATCTATTTCCTGTATTGTTATACTACAGGTGTTTTAGCATGTCAATATGTGCATTTTATGTGAAAATTTGTGTGTACACTTTGATAATCAGATGTACCTGCCAACACACATTTGTGTTTTACGGTTCAGGATTTTACTGAATGTTTATCATTTTAGGCCATTCTCAGATAAAATCTTTCATGTAATTAGATATGTATAGCTCTCTGATATTTCCTTTAAAATATCTGGCAGCAGAAATACTAAATCAAAAGATATTATATACCTTAATATTAACTATGTATCTTCATTGAAGATTGAAGCCTTTTTCTATGTGTGCATGAGTCAAACTTCTATTCTCTCACGCCTGGGATCATATTCCATATTATTTTTAGCACTGTCAATGTGGTAGATCAAAATGGCTTCTCACAGCTGATTCATCTGCATTTCTGTTTTAGAGAGGTTCAACCCTCATGAAATTTTACTATAGCAATAATCTGCTGGAATTTAATGTAAATTGTGTGGTTTATCCTATAACTGAATGGTGAGCAAGAATGATATTTAGAATTTATCATCACTTAAGTCACATAGCAATAAAACATGCTTACATGGTTGACTATACTGCTTTTAAGTCATGGTTTCTAAAATCCCCTAAACAAATCAGAGTATATTTCTCCTCTCTTCACTTGTCATTATTTAGAGGTCCCTAAAGAATTACAAAATTACACATAATAGCTTTAATATACTTTAAACATCTTGAAAGCAATTAGTTGATTATTTCAATAAAAACATAAGTTATTCACATGCGACAGTGCAACTAGAGAGAATGGAAATACTTAATAAATCTGATAAAAGACTAAGTTTTCCTAGTACTCAGAAAAACTATGAAGACAAAGGCTAAATTTAAGACAGATCTATATCAAATATCAATGCCACAATATTTTCAAAATTTGTACATGCCACATCTCTAATTGCAAGTCTGAAAGTGGCTCCGCTCTCATTGTCTCATAATGAGCCAATTTTGATATCCTCTTCAGTAGCTGACAATAAAAATCCACGGAGATCTAAACATTTTTATAATGTATTACATCTGTATTTATTTATTGTTTATGTTAGCATGTGATGATTGCATGAGGATGCCGGCAGACAACCTGCAGGAATTGGTTCTGTTCTTCTCCCATGTGGATCCCAGCGACGGAACTCAGGTCATCAGGATTGATGGCAAGTGTCTTCACACACTGAGCCATTTCACCAGCCCAATACTCAAACTTTATATAAATAATTCATGAAAAACACACAGAAGCGGACCAGTGGTGCATGAGGAGATACTCGAACAACTTGGTCATCAGGAATTGTGATCAAAATAAAAAGAAGACCTCTTCATATTTATTACGATAGCTCTATGTGTGTGTGTGAGCATTTGTGTGATAGCTCTATGTGTGTGTGTATGAGCATTAGTGTGTGTATATGACATGTGTGTGAGCGTGTGTGAGCACAAGTGAACCTATGTGTGCGTGACATGTGTGAGAATGTAAGCGTGTGTGTCCGTGGTGTGTGTGTGAGCCTGTGTGAGTGTGTGCGTGATATGTATGTGAGCATGTGTGTGAGCATGTGTGTGTGACCATATATGCGTGAGCATGTATGTTAGTGTGTATGTGAGCAAGATATGTGTGTGTGACATGTGTGTGTGCATGTGTGTGTGTGCATGTTGTCAAGGTTTTGAACAAATGTAACATTTGTGCACTGTTGGTGGGAGTGTTAAATGATGGGACAGTTACAGAGACAGTATGGAATTTCCTGAGAAAGCTATTTTTAAAAGCATTACCATTTGTGGTAACAATGTCATTTCTAGATAGTTGTCCAGAATAACTGAAGTGAGATGCACAATTAACTATTCATATACATATTCATTGAATGATTACTCATAAAAGCAAATATATAGAACCAACTTAAAATGCCTATCAGTAGATGAATGAATAAAGAAAATGTGGTAAATAAATACACACAAATATTATTTAACTCTAAAATAAAAGAAAATCCTACCACATGCCACTATATGGAGGAACCTAGAAGATACTGTGCTAAATGAAAAGAGAAGCCAAGCACGGAAATAATGATGATTCACGAGTCCTCTGACAGCAGGTGCTGAATGCACTCAAGTCACAGAGCAGAAAGGAGAATGGCGATTGCCATATCCTGGGGAGAAGGAGAAATGTGTAATTGCACAGCCGACAGAACACAGGAGAGTCCACTGAGCTGAGGTGCAGCACTGAGCATCTCATGACACACTGTAGGTAGGCCACACCTAAAATCTGTTTCGGAATACAGTAAGGATATTGGAAAAATAGTCTACGAGGTAATCGATTTAATTTTCAATCTAAAAAATAAATTCACATCTTGAAAGTGGAGCAGTGTGGTAGTTTGAATGAGAACGACCCCACAGGCTCATAGGGAGTGGCACTATTGACAGGTGTGGCCCTGTTGGAGGAAGTACGTCCCTGGGGGTAGGCTTTGAAGTCTCTGAAGCTCAAGCCAGGCCAAATGTGCCACTGTCTCTTTCTCCTGCCTATGGACCCAGACACAGAACTCTCCGCTCCTTCTCCAGCACCATGTCTGCCTGCACACCGCATGCTCCCCACCATGACAGTAATGGACTGAACCTCTGAAATGGCCAGGCAGCACCAACTAAATGTCTTCTTTACAAGAGTTGCCATGGTCATGGTGTCGGTGTCTCCTCACAGCAATGGAAACCTAACTAAGACAAGCAGCATCAATCAAGGGGCAAAGTCCAAAGAGAAGAGCTAAGGGGGAAAGGGACAGTGAGGGACTGGACAGAGCAGCAGGACAACAGTGAGAACCAAGCAAGGGCCTGGCACCTGTGCGTTGTGCGAACACCCACAACTGACTGTGCTTTCTAGGAGAGAACATCAACTAGAAGAGACTCACTTGCCTTCTTCATCACAGCCGGAAAGCAAGGGATTTTAATTAAAGACCTCCAAGGCACTGTTAAATAAAGCCTTGCAACTGTGGTCCTGATACTGGCCAAAAAAAAAAAAAAAGGTGAAGCCTAAGTGATAAGACCTTTAAGTGAAAACTAAAGACTACATAGTTGTATGTTAAGACAGAATTATTGTTAATCTTATTAATGGTAAAAACACAGTCAAACTCATAGGGGATAATGTTCCTGTACATCACTGTAACTATGATTGTTTAACTTAACAGTGATGCAATGGCAGATAATACTAGGTTATATGCAGACAACTATATATCATTGCCTAAATGAAATAATTGAGGACGATTCAGAGAGTCAATCCTGTACACCAAAACTGATGAAGCATCACTTTTCCCTAATCTTTCTCATCGGCTAACTGGTTATAAACGACGGTTAATTCACAATGATTTTAGTGACTTGAAACTTGAACTTTACATACCAATTTAATTTGCTTCAAGCATTCAAGACAGTATTCTTTACAATTCATGCTGTTGTTCCTTTGGAAACTACAGCCCCCAGACTCCTCCTGGATTACCAATACCTGCGCACGCTGGCGTGCTCAGGTGCGGGTCATTTCTCCCAGATAACCTTGCGCTTCCCGTTAAAAAGCGAGCTTCCACGAGGTCTCGCTCTCTCTTGCCCCCCACCCTTGTGTGTCTCACACACCCATCCCTTATCGTGTCCCCCTCCCCCCATTAAAGTGCACCCACGTGGGAGCCGCGTGTCTTGTCTCTTCCTTTTGAGCATGTCTCATCTATCCTGTGTTCGTCTACACACCCCACCCGCCATTTTTAAAAGAATAATACATTCATTTTGAAAATACCGGAGATGTTGTGCCTCACTGGCAGCAGGATTGACCAACCAACCTTTTGACTCTGTGACTTAATCCAGTCATCTACAAAGTTCATGCTTAGTAGCTGCACAGAGATTTAAAAAAAAAAAAAACACAAAAGTTCCTTGTGTACATTGATGGTGCTGTATTGGGCCACATTCAGGTACATGTGGACTTGTGGTGGGCTGCAGGTTGACAGATACCTATGGGGCTGACAGTGGGAAAGTGCCTGGCTAATTACAATAGACTCTGAGTTCAACTACCCGCTGTGCAACATTTTAAAATAACAATCCATATCCGTAAACTAACAGCCAACAATGATTGATCAAATACAGGGAACAGAGGGAGAGAACCAACACTGCATCAGCTACTTAAGTTCCTTTAATTCCTTATTAGAAAATAAAAGAGAATAATAGGAGTATTCAGAAAATGTTAATATAACTCTTGAAGAAACACCATGAAATAGCATTTAACAAAATTAAATTATGTTGTGGTGCATAGGAATTAAGAAATGCCAAAACTTGGGTCTTGAGAGAAAATTAGCAGCAAACTTGCTCTTTTTCAACACTCCACAGTTATATAGCAACACATCAAGTACCACTTCATCATTTAGCAAAATGACAGAGGTCAGCCAGGCACTTCGATTCTAGCAAAGGTCAATGTACCACACGTAGCACAAATGAACATCGGTGCAATGGAATAAACTGTAACGTATTCTGAGTTGGTATGTTCAGCATTTTATATATGATGGTTTTTAAGGAGCCATCATCTAAGCACAACTAATACAAAGAAGAAATATGACTGATGTAATTCTTAAAATTTATGGGAAATAAAGTATTACCCCAATTGAAGGTTCCACGTAGCCTGCTTCGGGAGGGTCTTCAATCAACACAGACTTTCAAGACGCACGCGAATCTGTCACTGGGACGAAATGACATCCATGCCTGCACTAGGGTCACTTCACAGCCTGCTGCCAGTTTCCCGTACATCGGCATCTGAATGGCTGATGCCACCCATCCCTCTACTTCATTTCACTCCCGCAAACTGGGACCTCTCTGCAGTATCTGACACTTCGTAAATACAGGAGTCAACAAACCAAACACAGGGAAACTTACAAACATGCTGCTTCTGGATGAAGAAAATATTTCAAACAGATTTCAGAGGCAAATTAGAAGCAAGAAAATAAGCCCACTGTGTTTTATTAATTTGAATGTTTATGTTTTATCCTCGGGGCATGGTTTAGCCAAATGAGTGCAGAGGCAGAGAGAACCACTAGTTGCTTCAGTTAACAATGTGTACTCCAAACATGGAGAATATGAGAAATTTTGGACTTTAAAAGACTGTTCATGATTTTTCAAAGACTTTTTGGTTCCATTGTCATAACGGTTTATCTACACCGCTCATCACCTGGTTGGAGAGACGATGAAATAACAAACAGATGACA
The DNA here is from genome assembly GCF_014885135.2 of Alexandromys fortis. Taxonomy (NCBI): domain Eukaryota; kingdom Metazoa; phylum Chordata; class Mammalia; order Rodentia; family Cricetidae; genus Alexandromys; species Alexandromys fortis. The sequence continues at coordinate 5,305,840 of NW_026067983.1, read as the reverse complement.
CGTGTTTATCAACCACATTTCTCCAGATTTTTGGTCATTAAGTTGGAAAAGAAAACAGGTAACTTCAGAGGCCACTCGCGGCCACTAGATCATAACAGACTAATGAAAGTGCCCCAATCTAATTTTCCTCACATCCGTGCGGCTCGCTGAGGAGTGCCATCGAAATCCATCTCCCGGGGAGCCCTCCACAAGCTCTTAAAACTTATTCTGAAAATTGTACATGCGGCCGGAGTTCTTTTCAACTCAGCTGCAGGTTACAATCGAACAGTAAAGATGTTTCAAAATTGATATAATTCAGGAAACATAATTTAAAGAGTATTACTGCAATTATGACAGGCTATGGTGAAATCCCCAACAGCTAGACTGGGGCTCTCAGAATGATAATCAGAAATGTAAGTGTGTGATTATACAGTTTTCCCTAGTAGGACAGTATCTCTCCCTCTTGGCTCCTCATTGGAACGGCAATTATTTTAGGGACCATGGCTTCTAAACGCATTGCAGAGGTCAATGGAAAGGGGCTTTGTATTAGCAATCCCCAAGAAAGCCGATTCAGACTGAGTTCCCTAACTGCTGCATCCTAAGGTCACCAATGGATTCAGCGCACAGCAAATGTGCATGCACCTGGGTGGAAAGTTCAGAACGCAGAAAGGCAAGAGAGAGAGAGCGGTTAGCTTGCATCTGTATATCTGGGGAAGTGATGCGGATAATTACTTGACATTAAACAGCAGAGTAACTGCCGCAGCATGTCCGAACGCAACTGTTCCACAAGAAACTTGAGCATGCCCTTCGACTTACTAACCATTCATAGCTGTCACAGACATAGCAGTCAACGATGCATCAATCTTAAAAGGAAGATCACTGTATTATTATTTAGCTCCAGAAAACACACAAGGACACTACCATTAATAAGAGAGAAACGAAAGTCATTTGAACTTCATATTAATAAGGCCTTGGTAAGATTTCAGAAGCTCTTCTCTGCCAAGACGCTCAAACCGTGTCTTATAAAGTCTACAGAGAGTTAGACATCATCTCATCCTTTGTGACGCTGTCATGCAAGTCACATATATCAGAATCTGGATTTCATTAATAAGCAAAATAGGAGATATTTATGTTATGTTCCTGCAGCATGTCACTGACAGAGCGGACTTGTGGCTTCCAAAGCAATGGCCGACATATAATTCCCAAACCTTTCCGATATCCGGGGAATAAAGCCAGAAGAGAACGACTCAACATGACTGGAAGACGGGAGCTTTAAAACAAACGTCAAAACCGCTACTTGCTTACGAACACCTATCACCGCCTTCCAGGAGACCAAGAGAGTTCAAGAGAAACAGTCCCAAAGGAAGAAGGTAACAGCGTGTCCCAACATGGTCTAAAACTGCTTCAGGAAAGAGAAGGTCAGCCCAACACATGCGCCACTATAGCTTACGAGGTTAAATCTAAACACTGTCAGCAGAGAAGCGGTGGAAAGGCCTGGACAGAAAACGCCACTTAGAGGGAAACAAGTCAGAATAAGGAGAAAATTTGTTTTTTAATTTTTTTATTTTTTGAATTAAAATGTAATTCCCTCATTTTCCCTCATTCTTTCCTTCTCTCCAACTCCTCCATTTTACCCACCCCACCTCCAAAGCTAGGCAGTATTGGTCCTGGTTAGTACTTGGAGAAATTTCTTTAGAAACTTACACTAGAAACATAAAGAAAGAGAAACATTAAGAACATGTAAGGGAGAAAGAACTTAAAGGGACGAGAAGGTGACTGCTCAAAAGCTGTGTCATCCAGGAAGGGAAGAACAAAGCTATGCTACCCTGTAAGGAGGTGGAAGCCATCCTGTGCTTACACAACCAAAAGATCACGGTCACCTTGACCTAGGAACGTCACGACTACTCTGGTAGGGAAAAGAAGGACTCAAATCAAAGAGTAATGTGAACTGTAAAAGGAGAGTGGGAACCAAAGTAACTGAGCCGATAAATAGTTTACATCACCAAAAACAGAAGTTAGAACAAAGCAGCAACACCCCAAACTACACTAGATTTTCATCTGCCAAACAAGGAAAACAAGATGAAAACAAGGAAATAAGACAAGAGTTGATTAAAATTCAGAAAGTAACAGAAGTACAGAATCACATTAAAAACAGAAACTGGAGGACATGATTTCCAAGAAAAAAAATAGACACTAAAGGAAATACAGAAAAAGATACTAGAAGAACAATGCAATCACCAAGTGAGTGAATGAATGGATAAATAAACAAGGAACGGAAAAAATAATGGTTCAAATGAGAGAGAGGCAAATATGTACAACTTATGTTCTTAAAGAGAAAGAAAAAGATTTCCCAAAGGAACCACCAAGACTTGCAACCCTGATCTAATAAAATATTTAAAGACAGAGGACCCAGAATCTACAAAATAAAAGATTCCACTAAAAGTCATGGGAAATAACCTACAATAATTAACTCAAGAAAAAAATCACAACACAAGTAACAGATGAAAGGCTAAAAATACACAGGCGCAGCCCAGGAGGAGGAGTGAGGGTGAACTGAGAAGGCGCCACAAGCCTACATCCCAGGACTCCGGAGGCATGGTGGGTACATTTCTGCCCGTGTAAGGCCAGCCTGGTCCACACAGCAAGGTCTAGTCTGGCCACAGATACACAGCCAGACCTTGCCTCAAAAGATGAAACAAAGAAATTACACACACACACACACACACACACACACACACACACACACACCCTCAAACAAAGTACAAAGACCTACATGCAAGTCGTAGATGAGACGAATAAACAAAGCCAGAAAGGGATGTCCGACATCACAAAAAACCTTCTAAATACAATAAAAGTCAACATATTCTAACCAGAAATTTTCAGAATACTATCTATTCTCTCTCCCAACCCTCTTATATGTGTGTGTATATCTGTGTGTGTCTTTGTGTGTGTGAGTATCTATGTGCATCTTTGTGTGTGTGAACCTGTATGTGTGTGTGTGTGTGTATCTGTGTGTGTGTGTGTGTAACCGATGACTAAACCTATGGACTCACATGCTAGACAAGTGCTCTAGTACTGAGCTTTCTGGCCCCACCACACAAAACTTAAGTAGCTTCATAATACCCAGTGCTATTTTCATATAACGTTGATCAGAATATAAATTAATACTTTATTAAAGAGGAAAATTATGAATATCTACTAAATTTTCCTATATGTCATATATCTAAGGATTACTCATACATGATTATAAAGAAATACATTCAAGAATATTTACAACTGGAGAAAATATAAATTTCATCACAAAGAAAATGGTTTAAAAGACTAGATAAGAATTAAAAGAATGAAGAGCTACATAAACAACATGATCCTTTGGTCAATATATCCTGTGATACAGTGACCCTTATCGTTAATTTTTTAAAGGTATGTGTAAAAGTAAGAACAATTTGATCCATCCTAAAAATAAGAAATGATATATTGCTATGAACAGATACATGTCAGAAACAGTTGGATATATACATACAGATATATATATATGTATATATATCACAGTAATGGAATATAGACACAGATGATTGATATGTAGTAGACAGATGACAGATACATAATAGATATATAAATAAAAGATGAAATTTAATAATTAAAATGATGCATACCAAATGATTACACAGTAAGATCTGTGGTTGTTTGAAAGGAAACCAAGCCCATTACAGTTTTAAAATGAATGTACAATTCTTGTTTGAATGTTAACATCTACTAAATTTTCCTATATGTCATATATCTAAGGATTACTCATACATGATTATAAAGAAATACATACATATGTATTCATACATATTTGTACACTCATAGAGGGATTCAGATATTTGTATACATTTCATTTTTCCTAAAGTAGGCACAAGAAAATGATATTGAAATATCTTAGGTACTTTTAGAATTATATATGATCTGTTTATCAGTCTCAGCTGTATTTTTCAGTTTTGAAATTCCCTTGATTTTGACAACAATCCTTCAAAACTACCTTCCATTTCAAATAATCTTTTTACAGTAAATCTTCTGGAGTTTATCTTATCTATAGTGGCAATTCAATTTCAACAACACTTTCAAGTTTCTGTACTTCTAATATTCCTTTTCCATACCCCCACACAACAGACCCTGCCTGTCCTATGCAGTGTCTTGTTTAACACAAGTTATTTCTTCATTTATCGCCATGAAACTAAATACACCTGTTTTAATCATAATACCATTGCATTAAATTAATGCTACCAAAAATAAATTCATGTTCATATTATTGATCATTAAAGCTAGTGAATTTCTTGGAAACTGAGTTCTTCAAATTTCTTTCATCTCAGAATTTTGGGCGAGCATTCTCTTACAGTGGGTTAAGTTTCCGTAGACTGACTAAGCAAGCCTTGACTGGGCAAAGCAAGCAAATAAGCGACAATGTTGACAAATTCCGATCGCCAACACCATCAGCACTCACAGCTTCTGGTTGCCCCACTCACTTCAAATTCACACTTGATTTTGAAAGTAGTTAAATAGTAACCATACGACCTTCTGTGAGCAGGTCTCCTCAGAAGCTGCACAGCTCTTTCCTGGTGTAGCAACTGCAGCAGCACTCAATCACAATGATCACATCTGCCATGTAAAGGACACGAAGGGACTCACAGGAGACAGGCAGGGATAGCGAAGATCACTGCTACATATAATGTAGTTGGAGATTCAAGACATAGGAAAGAATGGATTACAAAACAGAGCGGCCTGTGCTGCCTTAAGTAGGTGAGACAGAAAAGGTGAAGGAAAGGAAGAAGTCAGCAGAAGCCCTTCATAGGCAAGTCCCAGGCTGTAGTGTAGAAGAGCGAGTTCTGTGGCCAAGTGACAGAGGCACGAGGATAGCTGTGGGACAAGGATGAGGGAAATTCCATGGAGCTGGGCCAAAGTGATGTCTGTACGTTCCGCACAGCAGGAGAACAGAAGCAAAGTGCACAAAGAAATGGTACACTTTTCTTTTTATCACATCGGCTTCCTCCTTTTTTCATGACTGTTAGTGCTTTAGATAAAAATTTAGAAAAGACTACAGTTTAATCATTTATCTACACCATCACCCTCTTGGGTCGAGTAACTTGGTTTCATAGATAAATTGGAGCTGGGTCTTGTGAGCCATCCATTATATGGATAAAAAAAATTAATGGATATACCATGAATCAAAAAATCATCTCTGAAATTCATTTTTTTTTAAATTGATAGTTGTTTTTCCTGTACTCAAGCTCTGCTCCACTATGGGTTTAACATCTGATGATTGTAGAGGACAGAAGAGGACTTTGAAATCCTAGAACAGGAGTTACAGATGGCTGTGAACCATGATTTGGGTACTGGGAATCAATCAAGAGTCCTCTTCAGAAGCAGCCACTATTTTCTAACCATTAGGCCATTTCATCCATCCCATAAATATAACTCTTCATTTGAAAACTTTGATATGGTTTTTAAAAATTTTTTTGAATGAGTGTTAACAGAAACAAAGTGAATCCTACTAACATAGTTATTAGGTGTACAAAATTTCCACATCCAAAAATTTAGGAAATAAATACATTATTGTACATATCATTATACGTTATCATATAGAGAAGATGCCAGCTTGGACTTTATCAAATTTGACCTTCATTTTTCATACAGATTATAATGAAAATGACTATAACTTTACATAAAACAGAGCTTAATGGTGCTGTTACAGTCCATGATCTGTCTTCTCAGGTCTACCAATGTTTGCTCTTGACTAACAGTCTCAGTGCTGTTTTATGTTCCAAAGCACTCATGAGGAAGAAGGGTCAGGGAAAAACATAAACACTAGTCACATACCAGATTGATTAACTGATTACCAGATTCCATCATATATTTTCCTTTGATCCTTTCACCTTCTCTGCAAAGGGTAATAGATTTTGTTTTTTTGAAAATCTGAGCTAACAGATAAGAATTTTTGTGCTTCAGAATTCAGCATTCATAGGACAAAGGTATACAAATTATTCCATGTACAATAAACACAAATTATAATTATTATATAATCTTCAATTATATAATGATTGAAGATATTATATCTTGAAACAGTATTATGAATAAATACTTTGAAAACCCTAAAAAAAATCATCTCTGATAAAAGCACTTAACAGTAAAAGTTTATCAGTTATATTTAATTTAATAATTAAGGAGTCATTTTAGGGTCTCACAGCATGCATGGGAAAAAGAAAAACCACTGATCTGTATTTAGCACCATTCTAGTAAACATGACAGCTAAGTTTCTGTTATAATTCCATCGATACTATGAATTCTATGAGCATTACTGTGACTGTTTTATGAACAAAGAACCCAGGCTTGATACGCTGGGCATGTGTTAATAAGAAAGAGCCAGCATTGGAGAATGGAGGCCGTTGGGGGTGGACCTGTGCTTTAAAGATCTTTAGCTGGCAACAACTTTTCCCAGAAATAAATTCAGTCAATGTGGCTATTTGCTCTCAGCCTCAAGAACAGATCCCAGAGGTCATGGCTACATTTTTATTTTTGATCCCAGCATAGTACAGGTGAGTTCCTCTGGGTTTTATTTGTATAAACGATTCTTCCTTCAAACTAAATTACTGTAAAACACTTACCACAAAGGAAATTGCTAACAAAATCATTATCTACCTCAGTACAAACTAATGGGATTACTTTCAGGAAACAGAAGCAGCTGAATTATATAATAGAAATATTAGTTTAAAGGGTCACTGGATGTCAGAATGCATCATTTTACAGAAGTGCCTGACACACCACTCATCAGAATTATGCCGCTTAGAACACCAAGTGCAACGCCACGACCCAGCAAGGTTCCCTTCCCCATGCTTCATTCAGCTCCAACCAAGCAGTTCATAACAGGGGGTGCTTAATCTCTTTCTGAGGCAAGTCCTTCCTCTTTCAAGGAAAAACAAAAACAAAATCAGAAAGGACCACTTAAGGACACCCTTATTAGCAAATAAAGCCTCTGCTTGTTAAACAGACAACCAAGAACCTCCATTAATATATAGAGATATGCACAGATGTTAGATGCAGGCAGGGGGCAGCTTAGACTCACAACCTCATCTAAGAAACAAAGATACAACCCGAGGAAAGGGTTTTCCCAATCACTGCTGCAGAAACAGAGCTGAGAGCAAACTATGACCTGTTCTCAGCTTCGGTGGAACTGCGCACAGAACAAGAGACTGCAAAACCATGGTCGCCATTCTCCAGGCTCATTTAAACATACACTTCAGCTAAGGCCTTAGTTTATACATGCAGAGTAAAGAAATTTCTGGGAAATATCTGAATTATTGATGTGTATAATTAGCGTATTATTTGCAATACACTAAAATACTTTCCAAAGTATACAAAACATTCAAAATATATCAAATCAGCATACTTAATTTCTTATTGATTTTATTGAGCTCTACATTTTCCTCTACACCCCTTCCTGCCTCTCCCCTCCCCTCCAACTCTCTCTCATGGTTCCCAGGCTCTCAATTTACTCAGGAGATCTTGTCTTTTTCTACTTCCCATGTAGATTAGATCCATGTATGTCTCTCTTAGGGTCCTCTTTGTTGTCTAGGTTCTCTGGGATTATGATTTGTAGGCTGGTTTTTTTTTTTTTGCTTTATGTTTTAAAAACACTTATGAATGAGTACATATGATAATTGTCTTTCTGGGTCTGGGTTACCTCACTCAATATGATGTTTTCTAGATCCATTCATTTGCCTGCAAATTTCAAGATGTCATTATTTTTTTCTGCTGTGTGGTACTCCATTGTATAAATGTACCAGATCTTCCTTATCCATTCTTCAGTCGAGGGGCATTTAGGCTGTTTCTAGGTTCTGGCTATGACAAACAACAGCATCGTTTTAAAAAGGCCATGGTACCAACATGAGAGCATGCACCCTTAAACCGAGTTCTAGGGATACAGTGGCAGGTGCATCTCTGTGACTCCGAGGCCAGGCTGTCTACATAGAGAGTTTAAGACCAGCCAGAGCTACAGAGTGAAACCCTGTCTAAAAAATAAGTTTTTAATAAAAAAAAAAAACACAACATCATAAGGAAAACAGAATATACCCTCAAGAGGTCAATTGAGATTATTAAGCAATTATGATTGTCAAAAGAGGTATCAATCCTGCACAGAATACTGATATTAGCAGATTAATAAATTATAGATTAGTAACTATCATTCTATACACAGAATCCACAGATGCAATCTACTGTCTATAACATATTAGACATAATGAAAAAGTTCTTGACACGGAAAAGAGAAAGAAAGACACTAGCTGTCAAACGGATTTAAATTTGAAAGTTTTCTTTATCTGAACTGAGGAGTAACGTGTTTCAGACAGGAGTGCAGTGGAGGTGGCCAATGGTTACCTGGCACACACTGAAGAAGTCTTGGTTCAAACCCTGACACCACATAAAAGGACTGTAACCCAGGACTGTAATCCCAACACTCAGGTGGGGAGGCAGGAGGACCAGAACTCTAAAGCCATTCTTGGCTACATAAAAACATGACTCAAAGAAGAAAAGACTAGAGTAACAGCCTAGCAGCGTACACAAGACAAAGCGTGGACTAGAGCAGTTTAAATTTCCATCAACCTCTGGGATTTTCCCCCTCTGTTACAGAGCTTTTCCTCCATAGTATAACAGCTGCAAGAACATAAAATCTCCATTAAACTTTTTATACCAAAAGAAAAACTGGAAGAAAAGAAAAGCATGTACTAATTTGTTTTAAAAGTAAATTATATATTGTTTGGGTTTTAATTTTAAAATGTGTATTTCATCCCGAATGAATTGCTTCAACTCGCATCCAACAATATGCATAGTCTAAAGCATACAGTGCATCACAACCACACAGAAACCTCTTGAGCTGAATCTCCCACAGTGAAACACACAGAGGACTTGAATCCCATAATGCCCTGTATAGCTGAAACTCAGGAAAGACTCAGTCAGGCACAGGGAACCTCGGGAACGGTTTGTAGTGGTGAATACTAGCAAGAGTTCAGATGTCTATCAACAATGAGAAAGAAGAATTGTGAAATAGCTACACAAAAGAACAGTACAAAGCAATTATAGTAACATTAGTTTCACGCAGGAGAAATAACCCTCAAGTACATAATAGAAGGTGAAAGAAACCAGATACAACAGAGTACTTACTATTTAATTCAATTTCTACACATCTAAAAGCAGGCAAAACCAATCCATGGAGAGGTGGGACGTCTGGATGAGGCGCTAACAGGAAGAGAACACACAGGAGCCGTGCTCCTCATCCTGCTCAGTGAAGAGGTTATGGGAGCACAGTTCTGGAGAAGTCTATCAAGCTAAGGGGGTGTGTGCATGCTTCTACCTGAATGGTTAATTTAAATTTTTCACCTAAAACATGAAGTGTTGCTAAGAAAGTTCCTGAACAGTGGATTCATTACAGCTCAGAAAAACTTACTTTCTGATGATGGCTCTCCCAACTAGTTACGTAATCAAGTATCTATTTAACCTCTCAATGATAGTTTAATGGCCAACAAATCTCAGATGTTCCATCTTTTAAAAGACCCTAAGAGTGGAGGCCATCATCTGAAGACCACAACTAGAATAAAATATTAATTCATGCTACTCAAATAACAAATATTCCTTGTGAGTCTACTAAGTAAGGAACATGGTTGTAGTTATAGAGAATAATAAACAATATACTGTAAGAGGGAAAGATGAATGAAAAGTATAACTCTCGTTATACTTACTCTAGTTATAACAAGCAGGCACGCACACCAACTGAGACTTTGAACCAGTCTGAGCATGCCCGGCTGAACACGCATAAACACAGAAGGGGAAATAATTTGAAATAGCTCTTTCGTTATGCTCAGAAGTAGAACTATTCCCAGGATTAACACTTCTACATAGGTCTTCATAAATAAATCTTGATAACATATGAAATATTTAAGCATATCCTGAAACCACAAAGGAGAGAGCTGGGACCAAAAAGGCAGACTCCCCAAAGAGAAGGATTAGCCTGGTATTTTAGAAAGAGCTTTAGGTAACCAGGGCCATTTTTTGAAGTGTTAGAAGAAAGATTTGATGTTGGATTGTGAAGTGGAAAATAATCTTGGAAACAACCTAACTTTGATTTACAAGATCCTTCTAGAAATTTGTTTTGTGAATAGAGATTAGTAAGTGGGGTTTTTGAAATATATAAAAATATTATATATTTTAAAGTATTTGTTGGTTTCACATATACACAAAGATGATAAAGGTCATAAAAAATCTCATTCTGGTAATAAATTTGAATTTTGTATTCGGATGCTATGTTCTAGTGCTTTTCAGCGCTAGGACAATAACACATAAATGTTTATAGCAGATAAAATTTCAGATCTCTCCCCATTGGGTATTTTGTATGCACTTTAATTATTTTAATTTTTGCTGTTTTAAAGCATGTAAGAATTTTATGTAAGTAAAGATTCATTTTCTCAAATAGAAAAATATGCCAAAACCTCCAGAATTATGTGGTTTATTATTAGTGTATTTGATTACTCTGCCGGAATTAAAACTGCCCGGAAAACACTGGAAAATAACCAGCTCTTCCTAAACACCATTCCCTGCTCCTTCTAAGTTCTCTTGGCCTCGTTATTCCGGAAACAAAGGACCTTAGCTCAGAACTCTCTCTGCCGCCCTCACACTCAGTGCCTTCCCTGAGCAGAAGGATTGCCGGGAGGGACTGTGGAATGGCCGTTCTGCCTCCCATCAGCAATGGAGAGCATTCTCTGTGTTCTGAAATAAGTGACACCTACTGAACCCAGTGTTGTGGGATAAATGAGCGAATGATAGCCAAGCCAGCTTACGGCTAAATCCCCTGAGACATAATGAGGAAGGAAGATTGGCAACATGGGTATTTTAACAGTCAGTTGCCAGCTAAGTTCCTCACCACTATAAAGAAATACCTGTATCTTTAATATCCGACATGACTACATACAATGTATCTAATAGGGCTTCCTTAGCTCACAGTCTGGGCATCTCGGGGCCAGCTCTGAAAGGCACCACCTGATTGCACCACATTATGGTGATGTCATCACAATGGGAAAATGTGCAAGAAACACATCACAGCGCAAGCCTGGGCGCATGGCAGCAATCATGCAGCGGTTGGAGTCGCTCTTAGGAAAATTCTTCTCTCAGGAACTAATCTCTAGAACTAATCAAGGCACCTCCTGCAAGGCTTTACCCTTTGAAGGTCTCACCTTCCAATGCACTGCCACCGTGAGGACCAAGCTTCCTATAAGAGTCCTTGGGAACAAGCTATAGCCAACCAGAGCCTGAGGCATCCCTTGCTACCTGAAAGGCCGGCGTGAAGGGGAACAGGCCTAGATGAAGTTATGTATCTTCCTATTCTACAGAGGAGGAACACTTCACCGTCTCAGATGGTCCAACTGTATATACACCTTACTTATACAAACCTAATGACCAGGCATGGCCTTTAACCCCTGCCCCTAACTACCACCCCCAACAAAGCTCAAAAGTGTACACAGTACATCCAAAGAGACATTTCAATCCACTTACTTCTCTACATTTTCTTTTTCTGTGTGCAGAGTAATTCACTTTCTCTCTGATTCTTGAGAGTCTCATTTCTATGTTTGCCTTCATCCTATCCCTTTCTCCACAGAGGACCCGGAAACAGTTCCATTCTGCTATCATCCTATTTCGATCCATCCTGTTGACGAGCACTGACTGCCTTGCCAACCTCAGCCAACGCTCCCCTTTCGCTTTGCCCTGGTGAAGCTGCTGTATTATGGTGATTATCACTTCTTATGCTTCAGTATCTTCCCAAGCTGGAACTCAGGAAACAGACTGAAGTCACCAGCGCTGGGAAGAAGCAGAACAGAGAAGGGGCACCACGGTGTGACCGGTGCATGCTAATTGGACACTCAGAGGCTCTTCGTTTCCTTCCAGTTCATCTTCAACAAACTGAAACATCAACAGAGTTATTCAAAGGTAAGGTCGCCATACGCTAAGTCAGAAATTGATACAACTGTTCATAAACAGCCAATTATCTTGGGAAAGAGAAAGGAGCGTAGAGGGAGAGAAGATAAAGAACTTGAATACGCTGAAAAGTGAGAACAGGTCTGCAAGGTTGTGAAAATAAAGCACCATCCAAATCACCAGGGAAAAACACCTAGAGGGTGAGGTGCTTTAGAAATGAAATGAGGCAAAACCTCGGAGTCCCCAAACCCAGGGGCTTACATAGGGTGCAGCAGAAGTGAACGTGATAGGCACGCGAGACGGCTGTAGGGATAACCCCGAGTATTTCATATGTCACACTGGTTTTTTCCTACTATTTTCCTGAAGGAAAACAACACGCATGAAAATTGGAGAGCTCCCAAATAATCAGTGACACAGGAAGTTCATTCATGTTTAGGATTCAATCGGTTCCTGTTAACGAAGGTTCAGAGTGCCAGGCATGAAGTATTACTAATGTAAGCTTAGGTAAACGGCCCAGCGGACAGACTGCAGGCAAGTTGTTCCAGCTGTACTTCATTAGGAAGCACAATGCACTCGGGCTCCCGTCATGGTGGTCACCTGAGGCAGATTTGCTACCGGCAGGCACTCCGCAACAGCAGCTGTCTGCAGTAAGCCCCATGTTGCAGGCTCATTCCACTGTCTCTTGGGCTTTACCGGATGCTGATTCCTAAAGGCCAGATTTAACACTTGGGGGAAAAATAAAAGACGGCAAGCACTACAGAGGGAAATAATGCATGGTATCTGATTATTTCAGGACGGCAGCATATTACCGGAAACAGTTACCACAGGGACTGTGATCTGTAAATGTCCCAGGTGGAATATGACAGAAAATAATGTGCAGAAATTAAGTTGACTTGCAGAGCATCAGAGGTGGCACCGCGGAGATGAGGTGCGGTAGCTCGGGCTTGTGGTTCACAGGTCTAACCTATTGACAGCACTGGGGCCCCAGCAGAAAACCAGGACTGGACACGGCCCGTCCCCACTAGGACGCTTGCTGCAGCAAACAGCACATGGGAAGGAGTCGCCAAATGGGGGGAAATTTTACCTCTTCCCTTCAGAGCAAACTAGACCACAGTCTCCCAAACTAACAGAATACATCAAATTCACCTTCTGGATCTCCACAAATATTTGCCTCAGTTTTCTGGTCCTGATTAAATGTCTGCACCGTATTCGACTGTAAGGCATTTTCTGTCTTCTCAGTGATGGCTCTGCTCTTGTTGCTGAAGGCATAGCTGCACTTGATTAATGCCGTCGAAGCCAAACACAGGACATATGCACAAGACCGTTGCGTGTCTTGCTATGGAGGAGCAATGTCCAGCACCACCCACTAAATCAGGTCCTGGGGAGTATAGAGCAGATGTCATCTGTCAAAAGGACGTACTGGCACTGATTCGGAGAGGGCCGAAAGCCACGCTGACTCGGAAGCACGCGGTCCAACCCCTGTCCAGGGGAAATCTGCCCACAGCGAGGGAGGATCCCAGCACTGACACTGGACAGCTGGTACATGCAAACTCTGTGTTCAATATATAAACTGAGCCTGTAGTGTCTACCTATGTGATCAACTCAAAAATACAAAGACACGACTGAGTTCAAAGCCTTTCTTCCAAAGTTATAGAAAGTGTAACTTAGATAGTTGAGGACAGTGCATTTTCTTTTTTTAATTAATTTATTTATTTATTAATTAATTAAAGATTTTTGTCTCTTCCCCACCGCCGCCTCCCCTTTCCCTCCCCCTCCCCCAGTCAAGTCCCCCTCCCTCGTCAGCCCAAAGAGCAATCAGGGTTCCCTGCCCTGTGGGAAGTCCAAGGACCACCCACCTCCATCCAGGTCTAGTAAGG
>NW_026067983.1:5114250-5288839 GCF_014885135.2 Alexandromys fortis | reverse complement strand
CTTCTGTTGAGAGATCTCTGTTCAACTCAGTGCCCCATTTTATAATTGGGTTGATTAGCCTTTTACGGTCTAGTTTCTTGAGTTCTTTATATATTTTGGAGATCAGACCTTTGTCAGTTGTGGGGTTGGTGAAGATCTTCTCCCAGTCAGTGGGTTGCCTTTCTGTCTTAGCAACAGTGTCCTTTGCTTTACAGAAGCTTCTCAGACTCAGGAGGTCCCATTTATTCAATGAGGCCCTTACTGTCTGTGCTGCTGGCCTCTTCTGTGCACAAGCAGAATATTCTGAGCATAGAAACAAAGTAGATTTCCCCTACTAATGTCTGCGTCCTTTGGTCTTCCAAAACCAGCAATCTGTTCCTAAATGGAAGGGTTTTATCATCTCCCTTTTGACAACAAGCGCCCTTCACATTCTATTCTCTGACAACTGGAGTTTTAAGTCAGGTCCACACTGTGACACTATGTTGTGTCAGCCAAGGCAGAGGACAATTGTTAAAACAATGTGGCTCTTAAGAATGTTAACTAGAAACATGAGTGTTAACTAGGTGATATTAATAAAGTCCTTTCTATCTCAAAAAAAAAAAAAAAAAGATGAGGACGAATGATTAGGGAACAATGGGAGGGGAACAAGAGCAAAGCTGTTTCTACGATGAGATTCTAATCGATCCAAGCTCCATGGCGGGCCCACCGGTGTTATTTCTTCCCATTTCCCTCTGCTAAAATTTTTACCTCTCAGGCAACACTTAGTTAAATGATTTCATTGAACTATTTCTTATAAATTATGTATATGTTAATCTCTCCCACTAGATCACATTTGCTGGATGCTATATTCTCAGCCTTTCCCTAACACAGGATTTTTTTCTTAAAAGCAATGAACCACTTATCAATCCATCTAAATGGTGCTCTAATACTCTATTTTAATACAGCATAAACCAAACGCTAACTTTTTAAAGTAAATTAAATAAAGGGAGATGACAAAAATGTCAAATAGCAAATTAAAAAAGACTCTATCCATGAATAAGGTCATTTCTTCCATGAGTTCTGAAAGAAAAATATTCCTCAGTAACAATAGTGGTATCATGTATAGATCTAGACATGTATGACGATCTTCTGAAACTGGCAAGGTAACACAACTACTTCTCATAGCCTTACCGTGTTCTACTTAGAGAAAATGAATCTTTGCTACCGACATCCTCCTTGACTTTGACATCGGAGCATTTCACTAATGAAAAGCAAAGAATTTATTTTTTCCGCCATTCTGTGTGCATATCACAGAGTCCTAAGAAAGTTCCTAGAATGAACCTCAAAAAACTATTTTCTTCATCAAAACTTCTTTCAAGAATTTATTTATTTTTCCCCAGGAGATTGAGTTCTGTGTGTACTGCTTGATACTTTCTAGACTAAGGCAAGCATACCAAACACATCATAGACTGTCTATTTCCACATACGGTTTCCTGGAGACTTCAGTCATTTTCCATGAGGAAACAATAACACGGGAGCTGGCGCCATAGACTGGAGCAGAAAAGCCTCCAGACAATTTTCTGCAGCAGAACATGGGATTATTATTTCAATTCTACTTTCCTCCAAGCTCATGGTGAAACAACAAATTAAATAAAATTTATTGCTAATATTAATAACAATAAATCACCTGACATGAATGAGCACTTATGTTGGGCAGCTGCTTTTGGGTATTAAGAGGGTAATCGAAATGAATGAAATATAATTTCTACCCTCCATGAATTTTTCATGAAAGACTCAGCAGTCCAGAGCATCAAGCTAGATGTCTGCAAATGCTATTAATTAAAGTACACAAGTGACTTTCTTTAAATTCCAACTGCTAATGTTGGGGGCTTTTTTTCTGCTGAACTTCAGTCGTGTACACAATTATTTCTTGATTCTCATGGGGCCCTAACAGTCTTAATTGTACAGATGCTGAAGCATCAGATATTGTCATCTGAGCAGGATTTAACGGCAGAAGAAGGTTGGTCCATGACGGAAGCGGGATGGAGTCATCAGCTTGAGGAAAGACAGCAGACGCCCGATAGGTACGAGAAGGAGGAGGAAAAGGCAGGCCTACCGGCTCTCTGCCAGCCTTGAAGGCAGCCTTCTGCCTCAACCTTCTCTCTCCCTTTTCCTTACAGCCTCCTTGATTTGTAAACCATAAATAATACCTCTTTTTGAACACAGAAAAGTCAGAATCCCCGTGCTTCACCCATTAAAACCGCAAGGCAAATCTCTACCACACGAACTCAAGACTGTATTTATCCTACGGCAAATTCTACTTAATAGCAAGTCAAAAGAATTACTGCACTGTTATAACAAACTACTGGTCATTAAATGTCTGTGCATATCCATATTAATCTAACCTGTCTTCTGTAATTATCAATATTTTATGTTAACAGCAATTACAAGGCTATGAATTCCTTCAAGGCATGGGTCATCTTAGTGTTCTAAGAGGCGTGTGGTACCCAGTAGGCAATCAGTGTATTACAATGGGGTAATAGTCCTCCCTCAACTGAATGAGTGAAAGGAGTTGGCTAATGATCTGAACCTCGCACAATCATCCTCCATAACTGTCACAGTAACACAGTAGATTTCATCGGAAGGGTCTTATTGGTTAAAAACAGGCTGCAGCTGAACCTCAGTTTCCTTCCACTGCGGTATTTTCATTATACCATTATACAAAAGCAGGCTATAATAAATATTTTTCTCTAGATAATTCAAAACACTGAATTGGCAGTCACCACAAGGACTTCTGCTTGTTATCTGTTTGGTCTATCTGTGGTTGTGCCCGCGACCACACTGTCCTAATGTCCTCACACGGTTTCCAGTTACTCGTGTGAGAACAAGGAGCGCCGCACCTGCTGGGAGCATATGAAACGGACCGTGCATTCAGAGTCCTCCACGTACTAGACGAGGTGAGGCTGCCAGCTAGTGCACCGGAAGAGAGGAAAGCACAACCAGAGCGGATGAGCGATCAGAATCCTAAAACTTTTAGTCACGAGACGCCATTGAGTTCTGTGTAAAACTAGAAACACAACACGTTTCCTCAACTCACGGTTGCTGCGATACACCAGGGACATGGTGTCCGTGATCTCGTCCAACTCCGGTGCTGGTGGTAACTCTCCCTCCCATTTCGGCATTGCAGACAATCCCAGATTAAAGATGAGAACTAGAAACTGGAACAATTCATCACCGAGTTCTGCTTTTATTCTTGATAAAGCCTTTATCGTTTTGACCCGTGCAAAATTCAAATGAGCATTAGGTGTAAAACTGTTCACGTAGTGGCTATAGTAACATAGAATGCAAAGAGAAAAGCCGCCCCCTCTTCTTCACTGGATCTAATTGTCTCGTTATTGTCATGAATCCCAAATGAGTACAGCACACACATGATCCATCTCCGTTTCATGTGTGCTGTGCCATGTATTGAATGTCTATCACTTCATATATTTTGCTCAATGTTTCAGGACAGCAGCTAGACAAAGCCTCAATACTTCTTGTTTGATTTATTAATATAAAATTGGATCTGATTGGATTACAACTTCTCATTGAAATGATATTTGTTGACTTAAACATCAGTTTTGCTTCAAAGCAATGGTACTTGACAGGAACTTTTATACTTCCTTTTTCTGTGCCATTTTTAAAAAATAGCATTTGATATCAACCTATGTCCCATTAAGGGCACAAGAATATCCATAATGCTGAGATACATAAGTAAAAACATCAAGTCAGGCTGTCAGTCACACTTTAGAGTCATGGCATAAACAACAGAAACATAAAATCAACCGGAACAGTAAAGCTTGCCAGGACAGGGATGAAACTGTTACTTAAAAAAAACATATGCATAAACTACAAAGGTAGTGATGAAGTAGACAGGTATACCAATAAAAAATATATAAAACAGAGAATCAGGAAGCCATGGCACACGGGAAACACATTAATACTAGAAATAATTGTACTGAGCAAGATAACACATACCAAAGTAACATAACTCACATGTTCTCTCTCATATGTGGATCTCAGCTTTGTTTTTAGCTTGAGTGTGTGTAGAAGCCAGGAAACTTGAAAAGGTCTTCTGGGGGTAGGAAGATTTTAAGGGGGAAGGGATAGCAAAACACAGGTGATAAGAAGGGAGAAAAGGGAAGGGGAAAGGGATTGGAAGGGAAATGCAGAGGAAGGCTTAGGAAAAAGATACCTATGTTTGAAAATGCTATATGAAGACCTACTGTTACATAAGCAGGTGTCTCTGTGTGTGTGTGTGTGTGTGTGTGTGTGTGTGTGTGTAAATTTTAAATGTAGTCACCCTGTACAGGGAAATTATGTTCCTTCCAGAGCCAAAAAGTTATCAAAACAAAAGTCTAGTGTAAGGCGTGGGATACCTCCCTTCTAGCTGATGGTCAGGGCCATCTCACAGACCCGAAAACAATATGGACTATTGTGTCTGCTCTTGTTATCAACGTAAACTTGTTGGTAAAAACCCTATTGCTTAAGACACAATATATTTGGATCACGAGACATGTAGAAAGCAAAATGGAACTGAACTGGGAGCTTCTTCCCTACCTGGTGGCATTCAAACAGCTAGAAGGAGCAAGGCAAGCCACTGGGTGAGAAAAGTCACTGCCACCACCCAGCTGTGAAAACTGTAGTCTACAAACGATCACTCTGGCAGATATGCCTATTGGTGGACAGTGGCAGAACAGTGTTATGGGGGTAAATACTGCTTTCTGGTTAGACCTATGACCTGCATCAAAAGGATGGAACCCGCATCTTATACTGTCAACCTGGCCAAGAATCTGTGGCTGGCTGGAGAGGCCATAGGCCCCTGTGGAGAAGCTAATTTGGCTAAATAGGCATAGGATCAAACTTTATCTTTAGTGAAACACAAAGCCTCCATCAAAGAAGCATCTTAAAAGGAAAGAAAAGAAAAAGAAGACTTTTTTCTATTTTATTTATTCCTCATTCATATAGTCCATCCCAACTACATTTCCCCTACCCTCTTCTCCTCTCAGTCCCACAACCCCATCTCCCCTCTCCCCAAGAAAGAAGTTTCTTTGTGCAGTGGGAAGTGGCAAACACAGAGACTCACTCACAACTGGTCAAAATACAGGGAAATGTGGGTGTTGGTGGAGTTCCTGGCCCTAACTATGACATCAGGATAGCTGTATGACACACCATACATCATCCTCCACCCCTCATCCCAACACTTGGGACAGACAGACTTTAACAGTCAGAGGTTGGGAAGGACTGTCACAGATCACTGTCTTCAGGACAGGACGGGGCCACTGTCTCAGGAGCTTACAGTAGCTGAGCTGTGCACATAGAACCTACACAGGATCAACTCCAGAATGGAGGGGCGGGAGGCTTACAGAGGAGTTATCGGAGGCTGATAGCTCCTGAATGAGGAATGCTTTTTTGAATTTGTACCTACACGTTAAATATTCAGTTTTCTTCTGAAAAATAATCTGAACCTATCCAAAGGTATGTTTAATTGAAAAAGGATATACAAAGAATATAGTCTGTTTTAATTTTGCTTCATATTTCAAAAATTAATGATTAGGTCTTACTATTAGATGCCTTCAATTTACTTTCTCCTGGGTAGTTTTAAATTATATACATATAACTTAGGTATATAATTATATATGATATGATATTACATATATAACATATATATGAGAATAAACAGTCAATTCTGTTAGGAAAATCACACGAAAATATCTGGTTTCATAAGTAAATGAATGATAACCAGAAATAAAAACCAAAAGAAAATAGTTAGGTCCA
Organism: Alexandromys fortis; assembly: GCF_014885135.2. Taxonomy (NCBI): domain Eukaryota; kingdom Metazoa; phylum Chordata; class Mammalia; order Rodentia; family Cricetidae; genus Alexandromys; species Alexandromys fortis. Next base: position 5,283,064 of record NW_026067983.1, on the reverse strand, counting down.
TGAGGTTCTTCATCAGATATGCTAAAGAAAGAAAACATGTACCCATCCACAACACTTAGAGATGTATGAAATAAAAATGTGTCTCTAATATTCAGATCCTCTTCAGTGCAGTCAGCTTGAGTCATACAATATGTTCAAATAATGCCTTATTAGATAACAAATCCTAAATGTCTCCTCTTTAAAATAGAGTCAAAATTTTCAAAAGTTATTAAATAAATCTATCTCATATGTCTAATAAAAGTGGTGTTGCTTATTAAAAAAAATAAACTTTCTAGATTTATTGGAATAAAACTCGTGGTTAAAACATGAAAAGCAGGAAAATAAAATAGGTATTTTATGGTAGGGTTCTGAAAGTAATTATGTACATATAGGAAGAGTATTATCAGATGGTACGGAACTTAACTTCATAACTATGAAGCCTTCTAGCTAAGGGATTAATCACTAAACACTGCCAAAAATGGTTTGAGTTTTGTTTGTTTTTTGGTTAAATATACACAACTGTGTCTTTAGTCACACTGTTAAGATATAAAAGACATTTTAAAACCTTTTTTTTAAATACCACACAGCAATGATCCCTTAGAGGCAGCAACTTTAGATGGTGCTTAAACAATGATATTTTTCCAACAATAACAATTTTCCTTAAATTCATTTACAAACCTCACCAGGCAGCATGAGGCATGATTTCCTGGTGAGCAGCTATAAAGTAGAATTAACTACCCTCAAATGACTATGGGACTAAGTCAGCCATATCAGATTAAGATGACCATAAATGCAGCTGAAAACATGCTAATTTACACAGCCCCTGATCATGTTTAACCACCACATTAAAAGCCCTAAGTGCATTCTCTACATGCCGCACTTGGGTTGTCTTCATCTTCCTGCAGCATTCACAAGCTCTAGGAATGACACTGAAATATTTTTATTAAACAATGTGATTAAATCCATCAAACTGATTTCATGAGATAAGCAATGCCAAAAATATTTAGTCTTAAGCAACATAAGATGATGTGGGATTCTCCTCTGTATGCTGTGAATACTAATGGTTAATAAAGAATCTGCTTTGAACCCATAGTAGAGCAGGGCAGAACAGAGCTAAGTGGGGTAAACTAAACTGAATGCTGAGAGAAGGAAGGCAGAGTCAGAGAGAAGCCTTGTACCCCACTGGAGACAGATGCTAGAACTTTACCCAGTAAGCCACAGCTTCATGGTGAAACACAGATTAATAGAGATTGGTTAAATTAAGATATAAGAGTTAGCCAGAAATATGCTTAAGCTATTGGTCAAACAGTATTGCAAATAATATGGTTTCTGTGTGGTTATTTTGGGTCTGAACTGCCGGATGGTCAGGAAACAAATTAAGTGGCCTCCCTACAACTCTAAGTCATCAAAATGAATGCAAATATGTATACTTAATATGTGTAAGTATACATACATATAAATCCCTTCCTGTGGGGCACATTTGCATTCCCCAAGCATCTACTGAAAAAAAAAAGGCAACAACCAACACCTGGAATTACTGCTGTCATTACTGTTACCCCATGCCCACTGCAACAACTCCATAGGTATTGATTTCCACAATTGCCACACACTTTTCACAAGAGATTCTCTTAAAGTTTCTGAGCCCTCTCATTGGATGTGGAATACAGTCTTCACTGGCTGCCAACTATTTCTCTTCTAGCGTCAAAGTGCACAAACAAAGCTTGATGTTGCTACGCTTGTAGGGACCTCACTCTGCAGACTGTGACTGGTAGACTTCCAATAGGTCTGCATGCAGCTTCCTTCCTGAATTCTTGTGTTTCATGACCTACACCAGTTCCTGTTGTTTGTCCTACTGCTCCATATCCCTGCTCCTGAAAACCCAGAAACCATCAGATGCAGATAAATTATTTACTTCCCTAGTTACTAAGTCAGCCCCCAGGAGCTAATGAAGATCTTTCTGAATTCCATACTATATGCAATCTTCAAAAGGCAGCAAAGTATAGAACAGAAGAGACCAGTTCTGACCTGCCAAGGAAAATGCTCATGAAGCATCAAATTATTCTGAACTCCTCATAACACAAGCATCTTTTTGTTTCTATAACTACCAAGCTTCATCAAAAACTGGAAACTCAAAAGCATACACACTTGTGAACAACTCAGGAATGAGCTAGACAGACATACTTCAACATACCATGATATTAATACTAAAAGGTTCACCTAGACACCATTATCCCCAAGAAAACTCTGTATAGATTAAACTTCTAAGGTGTGCACACAAAAAGTAAAGTCTTCCAGTGGCTACAGCAATATGACCAGTTCTACCAAGACTATGATCTTATAAAAACCAACAGAGGTATCTGGAATTGATGGGAAGATAACGTGTTTTTATAGAAACATGGATAAGGATAAAATCAAAACTCCAGAGAGTAAAAGAAGCCACTGCTTTCAGCAATTTATTAGATTTCATTTTAGTTCTTTTATCCTGTGTGTGCAGACTGGCTGCCTCAAGTCCATGTCAGTTGCATTTCTCAAAGAACACGCAGATAGCTAGAAAAATCTAAGCCAGGTAGTTAATTTCCTGACCTTCTTGCCAGCGAGGCTTAGCACAAGAGCTAGCGGGCCAGGAAGACAGACCAACATAACTTTGGAAGGCAGAGCTGACACAGTGAGGCAGAGGTCACCTGCACTTCCCCTGGCTGTTCTCACTTCCACGCTAACAAAGAGAATTTTGATTTTCTGTTGCACAGGTCGCAACAGCCAATTCCTACACTCATGGGTGTTAAAAGCTAGGACCACAGAATCCATAAAATCATTATAAACCATGGCACACTGGTGATCCTAGATCCAGTAGTTAGGAAAGGGGTCTCTGCCTTCCTTAAATGTTGCAGAACCACTGATTTCCTGGCTGGCATCCTCTGCAATAAGCTGTCCTTCTCCCCCCACAGAAATGTGCCCACTGGATGCAGCAAAAACTAAATGAGTATTATGCTTGCATGCTTGCGCATTTCGGAATCTGTTTGCTTCATAAGACAGTGCTTACTCTAGCTGATAAGGGTCCAGGGGCTACAGCCACGGCTCAGAGCTAAAGCACACTTGCGGTCCTTGCAGAGGATTACTGGAATTCAACTCTCAGGACCCTGTAACCCCAGCTCCTGGAGATCTGAGAACTTCTTTTGACCTCCATGTACACTGGCACACAGCTATAAACATACACAAAAATTAAAATATAGTAAGTCTTGGAGTTCAAAAAATACTTTTGGGGGAACTGTTAAGAAGAGCAAACAAATAAAACATAAATGGGAGGGAATAGAAAGGAGGAGAAAGATAGAGATGTTGGCTTCTTAAAAAATTATGAAATAACTGTTATTTCCTAAGGTTTAGGCTTCTTTGGTGCTATTAAACCTACGAGATTAATAAAATATTTTAATTTCTGTTTTATTGATTTTAAATATAAATAATACCTTTGTTCACATTCCTGTTAAAACTTTAGACATACTCCATTAATATCAATGAAAATTTTCAGAATCAAATTATAACTTTTCCATAAATGTAATGACATACCCAAAAGCCAGAAAGTACCTTGTAGGATACATGATTCCAACACCAACTGTACAAAATAGCCAAATAACATATCTACAAGTTCCATTCCCAACCTCTTGTAACCTCGGCCGACTAAAGATGGATAGAATGACACAGTGAGCCTCTCAAAGCATCTGCTTCAGTGAAGTGGGAAGACCATGGGGATCTCCAGAGATGGTTGCCAGGCTCCGGCACATCTCCATATGAACAAACTGTCTTCATCTCCCCAAGCACAACAACACATCACAACAGACAGTGCGAAGGCAGACATGGGAATCCAGACGTTCCTATTATGTCAGACTTTAAAGACGTTTGCAAAGATGTAAAGAGGGGCCCCTTGTATTTATTTATCTGGTGAACATTTTTTCATTTTAAAAAAATCTTTTTTGTATTAACATATGACTACCTATTAGTCTTATTTGAAATCATAGAAGTATTTTAAATGCACTAAACTTACGTTACTCCTAATAAATATTGGTAAGCCACATAAACGAAAGCTCTTTTAGGTCTTTGATTTCTATGAATCCACCACCACTGTCCTCTGGCCTCCATTCCCATGCTATTGTGCACATACTCATAGATGGGCACACACGTGTGCACATACACACACACTAAAAACTTAAAACATATGTAATAACAAAGTCCTATAACAATGTCAGAATTCCTTTAATAAATAATAAATTATGGTTAAACAGAACCGGTTTTCCATACACATAAAATACTACGCAGCCTTTCTAATTGCTGTAGTAGAGAGAACAATGTATTGGATCAATGGATTTAAATACTATTTTCACAACTTATTAGCTGTGTGGGCATCTGGTCCCCATTATCCTCCCTACTACCAATGGGACAAGCCCAACAGCAAGCATATTCAAGCTAAAACTATTGTACTTTGCAAACATTCGCCACCACTTAATTATTTGGGATTATATGGGGTAATTTCTATGTAATTATATACACTTGCTAATTCAATCATTGGGGAGGATTTTACAGCTAACTCCGAGTACCACATTCTCTTGCTACAGTTGCCATGTAACTGCACATAGCTAAATCAAGCACAGAATTCCTTAAGGATCATATCCATCTAGCTAAGTAGAAACCACCATCTCTGGGAGGGAGGGAGGGAGGGAGGGAGGGAGGAAAAATGGAAGGAAGGAAAGGTTCTTCATTCAAATAACTGTGTTGTTTCAAAAATGCCTTTCTTTGTCACAGAATGCCAGAGTTGCCTTCAGTGAGACATGTTCATCTAGGACAATGGTCTGGATCACATATCTTTGATAAAAGCAGGTTCACTTAGGAATAACTGATCAAGCATCCGAAGCCTACAGGTTCATGTTCATCACTAACAAGCTCTCAACAAGAGCATTCTCCGCTCCATTTTATTTCTTAACTTTACAAAGCAGTAAGTGACACAGTCAGGCTTTAGGAAAGTCAGAGAGCAATGGCCCCTTTTTTTGCTCCCAAACCCCTAAAGAAGCTATTAAATGCCATGATAGTTAAATAAAACTGGCCAAATGGGCTCACAGGAATGGGCACAACTGGGAGGTGTCGGCTCATGTGAGGAGGCAGGTGTGGGCAGCTCTGGGGTCTCAGAAGCTCAAGGCTGCGAAGCAACTCAGTCTTCTGGGGGATCAATATGTGGAACTCTCAGCTGCTTCTCCAAGCACCACGTCTGACTGCAAGCCTCTGTGATTCCCTCCACAATGATGGACTAAATCTCTGATAGTGTGAGCCTGTCCCAACTAAAAGCTTTCTTTTATAAAAGCTGCCATGGTCATGTTGTCTCTGCACAGCAATAGATGCTTTTCTAGTCAGACTTTCAGATGACATCTAAAGTGTGTGTGTGTGAGTGTGTGTGTGTGTGTGTGTGTGCACGCACGCAAATGTGCGGTGTATGCACGTGTGGGGGTGTGTCCCTGTGAGATGTAGATATACACATACTGATATGTATATATGTATGGGGTTGTATGTGTGGAGGCAATAGGTCAATCAGTGTTTTCTGTCTTCTGTGATGATTCTCCACCCAATACTATTGAGACAAGTTCTCTCGTTGAGCCTGGAGTTCATCAATTAGGCTAGTCTCTCTGGCTAGGCTGTGTGGCAAGCAATTTACTGACTGAGCCATTCCCCAGTTTAACATCTGAAAAATTTGCCAGAACTTTAAATGACTACTAAACACACAGTTTCCAATATGCTCTAAATGCTGCCATTTTAAAACAGACCTACTCTATCACTCTTTGGGGGCCACTAAAGGAATAAATCTAAGTGACGAGACAATTTTATACATAATAGCATCCATTTTTCTAATGGACGTAGGAAATCAACATTGTTTGATCTTCTGTTGTTACTGAATTCATTTCAGTCACTTTCCCACAGGGTTTTCACTAAATCGGGTATATTTCCTAAGTTAATCAATCACTGAACCATACATATCTATCATAAAAATATTACAGGATTTCCACGTAAATACAGGTATATTTCCCAAGTTGATCAATCCCTGCACCATACATATCTAGCATAAAAATATTTAGCTTAAAACAGAAGCTTATCATTTTAGAACATTTTTAAACTATAATGTTCATGCAACAAACATATTAGAAATGTATCTCCTAAATTCAAATAAAATATAAGGGGCTGGGGAGGTGACTCAGTGGGCAAAGTGCATGCTGTCCTTTCAAATCTGACCAAAACAGTTTCTTTGTGCAGTGGACAACAGCCAACATAGACACAACTATTCAAAGTGCAAAGAAGAAGTATGTCTGGAGCACTCAACCACAAATAGGACATGTACGTCACAGCCCCTTCCTAAAGGCTCAAAGACCATCAAGGAAGAAGGCAAGGAATGAGTGTCCAGGAGGAAAGGAGCAAAATGGTGTCTTCTGGACTGGAAAGAACCACTGCACCCACTGCACTCACTCACTGCATTCCCTCACTCCCTCACTCACTGCACTCACTCACTGCACTTACTGCACTCACTCACTGCACTCCCTCACTGCACTCACTCCCTCACTCACTGCACTCACTGCACTCACTCACTGCACTCACTCACTGCACTCACTCACTGCACTCACTCACTGCACTCACTGCACTCACTGCATTCACTGCACTCACTGCACTCACTCACTGCACTCATTCCCTCACTCACTGCATTCACTTCACTCACTGCACTCACTCACTGCACTCCCTCACTTACTCCCTCACTCACTCACTCCCTCACTCACTGCACTCACTCACTCACTGCACTCACTGCACTCACTGCATTCACTGCACTCACTGCACTCACTCACTGCACTCACTGCACTCACTCACTGCACTCACTCACTGCATTCACTGCACTCACTGCACTCACTCACTGCACTCATTCCCTCACTCACTGCATTCACTGCACTCACTGCACTCACTCACTGCACTCCCTCACTTACTCCCTCACTCACTCACTCCCTCACTCACTGCACTCACTCACTCACTCACTGCACTCACTGCACTCACTTATTGCACTCACAGTACTACTCCCTCACTCACTGCACTCACAGCACTCACAGTACTATTCACTCACTCACTCACTCACTCACTCATTCACTCATCTATGACTCTTGTAGAAAAGAAACAGGATGATCCCAGAACCTCACTGACCAACCACAGGTACACATAGTGAGTTCCAAGTTCAGAGGCAGTCCTTGTATCAAGAATAAAGCTCTCGGGAGTTAGAGAGAGGAGATGGCCCAGCCATTAAAGGTTAAGCTCACAAACAATGCATCAAAATGTTTTCCACAAGAAAGATATGTGTTGCCAATCTCTAACCCCAATGCCCCCACAATAAACACACACACAGACATACACACATATGTGAGAATATGATTGCTTGGTCCCCACTTCCATCTGCGCTCATCTCCCCAAATACCTTACTCCCATTTATTTCTGTAATTGCTTATTTAGCTCCCTACATACACATTATGTGCATCATAGCTGGAGATTGCTCATTTGATTCCCAGTTGCCCAAATTGGAGTAATTGTACATAACTATATTAATGACAACACTGCTTGGCCAATGACTCGTGCCTATTTCTAGCTAGCACTTACACCTTGAATTAAACCAGTTTTATTATTTTGTATTTTAATACAATGCTCGTGGTTTGCTACCTCTTGTTTCTTGGGCAGCTACATGGTATCTGCCACCTTTGGTAGCTACATGGTGTTTGCTTGACTCTGCCTACTCTTGATCTTTATCCCTTCCAGCCTGGCTATATTCTGCCCTGCCGTAGGCCAAAGCAGCTTTATTTGTTAACCAATAAAAGAAACACATATACAGAAGGATATCCCATATAATCTCCCCTTTTATGTCAAATTAAAAAAAGGTTTTAACCTTAATATAATAAAATTACATATAACAAAACAAAATTCAAGCAAGAATTACACTTACAATATTTAGTCTCTTTTTACCTGCCAAAATTAAAAAAAAATATATTCTATCATCTATTTTATCTTTATGAGTCTAAAGTTTTATATGTAATTTATCTTTTATCATAACTAAGGAAAAATAAAATTATAACTATCTATTCTTCAACTCCAACAAAGACTCCAGCAGAATATAATACTACCTAAGTAAATAGAAGTAGTACATTGTAAGCAACTTCCAAAACTCTAGAATTGACAGAGACATCTCACTTCCTGGACAGTCAAAGTTCTTCTTTACAGTTGGGGTATCTATCTATCTTCAATCTGCAGGCCCATAGTACCTGACAGACTTTGCAGTGAAGCAGGAAATTTGAAAGGCTGTTTTGCCTAGATCAGCAGTTTCTCAGTCACTTTCTTCTGTGTTTTACAGAATGTCTGACAGACTCTTTTATGAAGCAGAAACCCTATAGAACCATCCCATCACTGGGAAAGTTCAGCAGTCACTTTTCTGTGGGTACTGTAAGTCCAGTTCATACAGCATACCATCAAACAGTCTAAGCAAGAGCAGTTTCTTACCCAAATGCCTAGCCTTCTCACACTGAAGTCAAATTCCATAATGAGTTTCTTCAATGCTCATCAACCTCTCTGAAGAATTGGTACTGCCAGAAGCAGACATGTCTCACTGTCAAGAAAAGTCTAAGTTCTTAAAACATTTTAAATGCCATATTCTGTAGGTCTTTGAAAGGTCTGAAGAATACCTATTCACCTGAAATGTATTTCTACATATCTAGAAAACCTAAGTAACATGACGACAAGTTTGACTATTATAAATGATTATTAATCTGTAATTTTTAATTACATATTATATTTTTAATGAGCTGTAAAAGCATANTTTTAAATGAGCTGCACAAACATAATACCTTAAACAAGAGGAGAAATACATATACACAGTGTTACAAAATCGACCTTAAATTTGTGTCAGTAGACCAATATTCATACCAATGCAAAGTATTCATTTGTATATCATATCCCCCACTTTTTGTAAGAGAGACGCTGATTGTCACCATTAACAATCTATAGTTAACCTCCTTTAAATGAAAACAGTCACTTATAAACAATATTTGGGAATTTGGGCATAATTTTCAAGACTACTTCCTGCTTATTGTTGGGAGAAGTATTCATAGGGTTCACAGAGACCTTTTGGAAGATCTTGTTCCATCAAACCACATTATCCAGGAAGGAATTTACAGACTCTCATTTCCTGTGAAAACAAAAGCAGAACCTCTTTTCCAAAGTAACATATCCTTAGACTCAAGTTTTGAAGTCAAGACACCTTTCTGTTGGTTTAGCTTAGCAGTCCACAGAATCAAGTATCTCTCTGCAGTCATTCAAAAATATATAATAATAAACACAATCCAGACTCTCTATGTATATTCCATCTTTATGTGGCTTATTTTTCTGTGTTTGATATGAGAAGGCTATAGGGAAATGGGCAGGGCCCAGCAAAGTTGTAGATTCAGACCACGTTGGGGGCCAATTTGTTGGTACACAAAAGAGTTCCACAATAGCTCAGAATGGAGTATAACAAAGGTTTATTTATCTGGGAATAAACTCAAAGAAAGAATAGTGATCTGCAGCCCTCTGCAAGCACTGGGAACTGGAACTGAATCCAGCAGCCAAGAGGCCTGTGTATGCTTTTCGTCTGCATTTATAGCACATGAGAACATGCCCAAAGTGGGCCCATATCTTAGAGGCTATTGGCTGAAGGAGTTCCCACAGCAAGCCTCCATGTCTCTGAAAACTCTAGATGACCCTTGCACTAGCTAATCCCTACCTGTCCTTCCAGGCTGACCTACATGATCTCCTACAGGAACCTTTCATGTACGAGTTGCACCCTCCAACCCATAAAATAAACAAAATTGATCTTCTTCACACCAGCCATAACATACACTCTGATGACTTGGGGAAGGTGTTTTGTGAGAATACTTCTATTTATTTTCAACTAGACAGGATATGTATATACACATATGTAGAGTCTATTTTTGTAGTTTTGGTGAAGCTACATAAATGGACTTAGTCATATTTTCTTTATTAATAAAATAATAATTACAGGATTATGCCAGGAAGGTGGTACTGAATTAGGCATATAGTGACATACATGAATAGCAGCACTGCTATTTGCTGTAATTACCTTTTTTTTAATCAAAATCATACCTGCTATAACAACATTTCTTGTATTAGAACTCTAAAAAGTCAGGAAGAAATCTTAAGACATAAGACAAATTTTAAGTGAGCATGTTTGGCCTTTTCATTGTTGAGCTTTTGAAACTTAATATGGTATAAAGTTGATGCCGGTGTGGCCTCTGCACAGCCCTTTGTCTCCTTCCTTCCCAGGACTGCATGAACGATGCAGAAGACACAAGTGTTGACCTGAATCTGCTCAGGGTCTGCAGCACAATCTTCCAACCTGAATATTTCATCTCTAGAAAATATTTTACTCTTGCATGTCTCCACAATGCGATGTTATCACGTGACAGACATTGTTCCCCATCCGTTACAACTCCTCATTTCATGCTGCACTACCAAAGCAGTTGCCATCATACCAGAAGGGATAGCTATCGATATCACCCACTCCAGAGCTTAGCAACAACATGGAAGAAGAGGCAGAACGGATGTAAGGGCCAGAGAATGGGAGAGGAAGGGGCATGGCGATCATTAATGGTATAGAACGCTGACTCTTAGTCATGATATGGCTACTTACTCTTGAGCTCACAGCAGCTGTGATTTGCTTGCCTAAGATGTCCACAAGACTGGTCCTGTCACTAGCCTGTCGTGGCAGGAGGGGCTCATGTGGCCCTATCACTCCCTGAGCATTTATACGCAGATAAAGGTTGATGGGGGGGGTTGAGATACTTTCTTTAATGGTATAATCATGGGCAACAGACACATAGTCCAGTAAACAACTCCACCTCTTCCTGTAAACAACCCTCATAAAGCTCACTGGGTCACAAACAAAAGAAAACATGAAAGTAGAATACGGACTCCTTGTGAAGAAGAAGGGGCTTAACAAGAAGAGGGGGAAAAGAGAGTAAGAAGAAATAAACATGACTGAAGCACATTTACATGTTATACTGAAACCATTATTATGTATAATGTAAGCTTTAAATAGATAAAACTTTTTAAAAACTTGCTTAAAGATGAAAAAGATGGCCGAACAGCTTATACACCTGCGAGCAACTGTGAGGGACAGAGTCCTCAGAGCCCAAAATGCAGCTTTCAAAGCCATTCTTTTCTGAAAAAAGAACAATGAATTCTAGAAAAATGGTCGATTCTAACTGGGCAGAGGAAGTACACAAGCAGCCTGTGCTGACACAGTTTGTTATTCCAGAAAATAAGGAAACTGTCAGTGAACAATAGTTGTCACAAGCATTCAAAATTATAGACCACTGGGCAGGGGGTAGACAAACAGTTTCAAAGACAGAAATAAGAACCAAATTTTGAAGCGAGTAGAATACTGAGTGCTGACTGCTGAGCGGGGAGGAGGCACTGGTGGTGCTCCATCTCTGTGCAACCATCACATAAAGGACGAATCAGGGCAGAATTTCTAATCAACACAAAACAGAGAAACGTCTGCTAAGAGCATGCATATGATCTCCAAGGGTCTCCTCAAGATTGCTCAGCAATGGCAGGGGGATAATTTAGAGGGAGGGAGGGAAAGAGAGAGAAAGAAAGAGAACACAAGAAGTGCATTTCTTCCGATACTCTGACATTGCAAAAGCTTAAAAATAATGATGAAGAAATTGTTACAGATTGAAGACCAACAAAGACTATGAAAATAGGATGACCAAATACAACACATGATGCTATGTGTTACACTACAAAAAATACAGGTGTGATACCGTATGTCCTGATTAGTGCACTGACAAAACAAAGCATGAAATCTAAGTTAGATCACAGCATTTTCATCACCACTGAGATTACTGATGTTGGAAACCGTACTGTGCTTATGTAAAAATATTTCCCACTCCTAGGAAATTACAACAGAACATTGAGGGTGACATGAAAGCAGTATTATCTGTAACTTCCTCTCAAAGAACTCTAAGAAACACATAAGTGTGTATGCATACTATCCTTAGATATCTCCATTCTGTCTCATCCTCAGATATTCTCTCTCTCTCTATATATATATATGTGTATATGTATACACATATATATGGTAATTATATAATATATAGAAGGAAAGTATCCTTACACCATGTGAGACAGCTCACATGGTAAATGAAGCGAAAGTATCAGCACCAAATAAATCCTGGCCTTCAGGATTTAAAGGTATTCTGTATACTACTCCTTACAACTCTCAAGCTGAAACTATTTCCAAATAGAAAATTTAAGAGAAAAAAACTTAAAAGGGTGATGTCTCAGAATATGTCTCCTGTGAGAAAAGCAGAGGAGCAGACGAGGAAGGAGAGTGGATATGTGAGCTGTGGATGTGGTCTCAGACTCATGACTATTCCTCTTTGAGTCTTCACTGCGAGTTTCCACTACACATAGGTTGAGTATACTATGGAAAGTATATAAAAACACTGCATTAGGAAAGAGAATAATGAAAACAATTAAGGTCCTGTATATTGCTGTCATAATTGTGTCAAAACTAACAATCTGAAAAGCTCTTACAAAGCAAACACAACAGAACACATCCCAGTAAAGAACATTTGGGGCAATAATCGTCAATTTGCTTTGATTCTTCTAGCTAAATGTATAATATTGTTTTTACAGCATGTTGTTCAGCATTCAGCTGTCATTTTCTTCGTCAATTTCATATTAATTTTTCTCAACAGAAGAGTTTTCTATTTGAAATGCAAAAGTACACAGCTAATAAGAGTTCAGACATCGTTCTAATGGTGTAAATCGTCAGAGTCACACATATGACAAACCCTACTACTTCCCTTCTTCTCAGATGGGGAAAAACAAACCCTCCACCACCGCTCCCACTGCCCAGACCTTACTCGACTCTAGGATGGCAACCACTGTACTTCGCTGTGTTTACACACCTCTCTAAACCGAAGATCTGACTAAAAAGGCTCTGTCACTGAAAACAAGTTTAAAAACCTGGTACTGCTGAAAAATCCAGTATGGCAAATCACAGCTATGGTTCTCATTCACTGTAGAAATGAAAGGGGAAAAAAGCCATCCTAGAAAGGAAGTAACCTGTTCGATTCCCTTTTCCTTTGACCATTCATAAAAGAGTATTGCTGAGTATTTAAGGTGTTACCCGAGACAAGGGAATAAAGAGAAAAGAGTTAAAATGCCTCCTATCTGTTACATATACAATGTAATACATATCTTAAAAATACAGGGTACACTGTTGCCTAGTTCCAGCCTATGGCTGGGATGAACCCTTCTGAGCAAAGGCAGCCTCAGGAAGGGCAGGGTTTATCTCAGGTCACATTTCCGGGTCAAAGTCCACCAACCATGAATGAAGACCAGTCACTGGATGGCTCTCTGACTTGCTCAGACATAGCTTTTTTTTTTTTTTTTACACAGCCCAGGAACAATGGCTGAGGAATGATCCTGTCCACAGTGGCCTCATCCTTCCTATATCAGTCAGTAATCAACACAATGCCCCATAGACATGCTCACAGGCCCGTCTGATCTAGGCAATCCTTCATTTGAGGTTTCCTCTTCTCGGGTAACTCTAAACTGTGTCAAACTGACAACAAAATCTAAGCAGAGCAACTATGTGGACGAGCAGATGATCTTCACATAAAAATGGATTTTTCCAGCTTCAACCCATAGCTGGATGGATGAAGTGGATCAGCATCCACAGAGCCTTGCTGTCTAGCTCATCCTGCACAAGAGTTCCACTCTCGTTTATTTTCTCACTACATCACTTAGGGGGAAGGATGAGCCTAACACATGTTCTCCTACTACGCAAACCAAGGCTGCTGGAAGGCTGCTTCTAGAAGCTCCAGAAAGCCCTGAGCTGACTCCGATAGCTGTGAGAAGGTGACCATGTGACCTGCGCTCAGCACTGTAGACACATGTCCTTAGGACGTGGTGTAGCAGGGAGGGTCTGCACATGGTAGAGGCATAATCAGGCCGGGACTGTGTGTGCACGTGTGTGCATGCATTGGAGTTCAGCCTACCCAGACCTTCCTGCTAGCTGGTTCTCACCTGTACAGTGCACAGCTCTGCAGTTTCTCTCACACCCTATGAACATCCTTCATCCCATGTATGTTCAAGACTGTTCTAAACTGGTCTTTGCTTTGCTGAAAACGACAGCAGCAGTAAGTGTGGAGAGTGAAAGATAGAGCTATGGGCTGGGTGAGGTTGTGCACACCTTTAATTCAGAAGGCAAAGGCAAGTGGACCTCTGTGGAGTCAAGGACAGTCTGCTCTACAGAGCAAGTTCCAGATCAGCCAGGGCTGAACAGAGAAACCTATCTTTCAAAAACACAAAATGCTGCAAGATGGTAAGATTACATAATTGCGGCAACCTCTACTCTTTATAATTTGTTTGGTATGTTAGAAAAGATACTTGATATAGGATTCCCCTCTGTATGCTGTGAATATGTTTTATTACCATTGGTTAATAAAGAAACTGCTTTTGGGCCTATGGCAGGAAAGAATAGAGCAAGGCCGGAATTCCACACAGAGATAGAGGAGAAAACAAGGCAGAATCAGAAAGACACCATGTAGCTGCCAAAGGAGACAGACACCAGAGAACTTTACTAGTAAACCATGAGCCTCATAACAATACATAGAATAATAGAAATGGGTTAATTTAAGATGTAAGAGTTAATAAGAAGAATAAGCTAATAGGACAAGGAGTGTTGCAATTATTATAGTTTCTGTGCGATTAATTGGCAGCTAGGAAATGAACAAGGACCCTCCGTCAACAGATAACTTGCTGAAACAGTGTGAAGATCTAGAATCTTGTCCTGTCCAGCCTTCCCATCATACTTCAAAATCTGAAGTATGGATTTACTCTGATTATACTCTCCCTCCCTCCCTCCCTCCCTCCTTTCCTCTTTCTTTTTTCTCCTCTCTCCCTCGCCATCTCTCTCCATAATAAACGATGAGATGTGTTAATCAGCAAAGTGTTTACTTTTCATCTATAAGATGTTATGCTCTATAGAAGACCCCACTGATTCTTTTTAAAAAAAATGCATTTATTTATTTGTTTGTTTATTATATGTGTATGTGCATATGCCATAGCACATGTGTGGAGGTCCAAGGACAGCTTGAAGGGATCAGGTTTCTTCTTTCACAATGTGGGTCCCAAGGATCAAACTCAGGTCAGTGGCTTTGGCAGCAGACCTTGAGCCATCTGCCCAGCCTCAACTATTTTTTTAATTTAAACGTTATCTCTTTGTGTGGGGGTACACATTGGAGGTCAGAAGACAACTTGCAGGAGTTAGTTTTTCATTCCACTGTGACCCCACTGATCCTTAATTAACATTACTAATAATATAGGCCTTTTCCAAGTCTTCTTTACATGTCTGTCTGTTAGATATAGTTCTAGTCTCTATTTCTAAGTATACTGGATTATACACAAATCCAAATTCTAATAGGACAAATAAGGAGAAATAAAACCTCCCTGTTTCCCTAAAGGAGTGTCACTGTACATCTGAAAAGTTTTGGCTGGAAGAAATTGGTTAGAAATATTATTGTTCAGTAGGTATCATTTCATTTCTAAGATCTACAGGCAAAGCAATGCCTCTGCTAAAGGCTTTAATGTCTTATAATACCCCAAAATTCTTCCAAAATGTGATTTCCTTCAAGTTTTCAAATGCATAAAATTCTAGCTTTATGTAAAAGCTCAAAGTAAAAAAGAGTAAAAATATCCCTTCTAAAAATTTATTGGTGATTTGATAGACATATTTCACTATATATGCATAAAATTGATTAGTGTACTTACTAAGAAATACATTCATAGCAGTAGTGGAGTTTCAACTTTCCTACAAGATCTAAAATTACTGGCAGCAAAGTCAGGCCAAGGATATTAAATTAGCATTAGCCATGGATTGGTGTGGGTAAAGAAACAGTAGGAAGTCACATCAAAAGGTCAAAAGTATTTCAGTATGCAAAGTAGACATCTATAGAAAAGCATTTCTATTAATTCATTAATAATTAAAAAGCAGAGCCATATAAATCAAGAAGACTAACATCATTAAATACATCTCCAAGAATGGTAATTATTTAATATTAGCATTTATCAAACACTAACCATATTTGAAAGGCTCTGAGATTTTGCTCCCTTTGTGGAACTTTGATCTCCTAGACCCAAGCTTGAACATACTATTTGTTCTTCTCCCCTCAAACCAATTCAAATTCATAGTGAACTCCATCTATCACAAAAGTCATTATGCTAAGGTCTTAGACAGAGAAGACTAATATGAATTGGTCCCTGGTCTTGAGCACTCGCAGCCATGAAAACTGACTCAATATATTGTGATATATGCCAGAAAAGAATTGTGTCAAACTGTGGTTGGCAAGGAAGCAATTACTTTTGTTTAGAAGCAGAGGAGATGTTACAGAGAAAAGATGAGATATGGGACCTTTATAAGGACATCTAAATATGGAGACTAATACTCATATATGTAATGGACTTCATAGTTAGGCAGATGTGAGTTCCCCGCAAAAGCCCTCCTGGCCACATGGAATTGAGCAAGTTGTTTGGAAGCCTAGAAATCTCCAACTTCTGCCATGACAATAAGGAACAGTTAGATTCTCTGACTCTTAGCTTCCTGGTCTTTGAAGGGAGTTAATGGAGTTACAAGGTATGCTCTTTAGTCCCCTCTGGTTCTCACATGTGTCTCTATTGGACATTAAATTATAAAACTTCATGTATTTGTTGATTGTTTACATTTAGCCAGTATTTATAAAGCAATGGCCGAGGCTCAGACATGTGGGGTACATCAGGGAGCAAAATAGATTTAAAAGGAAAAAAGGCCCTGTCGGTGTAGAGTACAAAGGAAATATTAGGTTAAAAACGTTTAAATATTCTATTGCCTCCTTGCTTAAACACTTTCTCCCTTTTAGGGCAGCACTAGTAAATTTCCAAATGACCACTGACATATGGGAGAATTCTCAGTGATGATGCAGAATTGGTAATGCTGCCGTCAAGATCCGGATCCCTAACTTCGTCCTCATCCACAAGCCTTGGCAGCTTAACAAGAAGACAGCACATTAATGAGGCTCCCTCAAAACCAATTAGAAGATAGTCATCTTTGCCTCCTAATTTAAAATCCCAAGCTTTCTTGAGAACTTAGACAAACCAGGTAAGTTTTATTTAATGATGAATAAAAGTTCTGATCATAAAATATAAAACCTATAATATCACATCTTTTTCAGATATTCTAGCTCTCTATATGGTCATTTTCATCCTTGCCAGACTATTTTATAACAGTCTCTGTTTAAGAATTTTGTATTCAATATGAGACATCAGCTCTTTCAGGCTCTCGGTGGGTACTCTTCAATTGCAATGTTCAAAACAAAAACAAACCCTTAGGAACATCTGCATAATGCATCATTCAAAAGGACTAAACACGGTATGTCTAAAGAAAAAAGGTCCTATGTAACTGAGGGAATGTTCAGGGGACACGATGACCTGCATCGCCACAGAAGTGACATGCACAGACTGAAGTCAAGAGTATCTGCCATAAAGTTCGGTCGTGTCTTCAAAGACAGAGAAGTCAAGTCAAAAGATTCCTGGTGAATTCATATGGCATATACTAGAAAGCTTCCATTCTGAAGGGTGTGACGAAGCAGGTGTTATCTGCAGTAGAATATGTAACTTCAGCTTAGAAACAAAACAAAGCAGACTGCGCACTTTTACTTTAGATGTATTTATTGTGCGTGTGCATCAGTGTTTGAGGACACGTGAGTTCCAAGGCATGCGCGGAGGCCAGAAGACAACTCTGTGGACTCAGTGTGTTCCTAGTGTTCTTTTTTGGGTTCCAAGGACCAGAGTCAATCATCAGGCTTGTGTGGCAAATGCCCTCACACGCTGGGCCACTTCACCAGGGCCACAAACGTTATTTTCACACTGGCATGTATAACTGCAAGCAGCATTCTCAAGCTTCCCTCGTTGCCCATAACTGGAACTCTCCAACCTGGGAAACTCATACGCACAAAGGACCACGATTTAGGGCAAGAGAGTAATCACCCGGCCAACAATTCCCAATGTTTCCAATTTGGTCAGGAAAACATAACCAGCACTGTATTTTTCTGCCCGAGCTACACGGAAAACTACAAACAAAGCACCAAGCAAGAGTGAAAACACGACAACTTTAAACTACAAGCATTTGTGTTAAATAGGCCTCTTTAAAAAAGAAACACTGGAAACACCTGAGAGGGCCTCTTTTTTCTGTGCGCCTGTGAGTACAGAACACGTGTCCCTCGTCTACTCCACGCTGCTGATGCTGCCCACTGCCCTTGCACGGCCATAAAGCAAGAGCCCTTAGAAGGGAGATGGACTCAGGGAAGGCAGGAAAAGATAAAGAAGTGGCAATCTGGTGACATGGCAGAGGCACAGCAAGTCTGCCCTCCACCTGGCCTCATTCTGGCCTTCTCCACGCATCTGCTCATGAAGATCGTGCTCCTTTCTGGTTTTCAGTGAGACACACATCCTGTAATGTCTAGGCCTCTGTCGTAACAAATTAAGGTGTGAGCTCCAGAGAGAATCAAATCTTTCCTGGATCTACACTAGCACCAACAAGAGCGACCACTCAGAGCTTATCCCTGTCACACATATACCAACATATACCACTGAGCCTTCCCCTACACACACACACACACAAAACCACTGAGAGCCTTCACCTACACACACACACACACCACTGAGAGCCTTCCCCTACACAAACATACACACCACAGAGAGCCTTCCCCTACACACACACACACACACACACACACACACACACACCAAGTACCTTCCCCCATACACACACCACCAAGAACCTAACCCTACACATGTGCCACTGAGACCTCACTCCCAACACATACACCACTGAGAGCCCAACCCTACACACACACCACTGAGACCTCACCACCAATACAGACACGCCACTGAGACCTTATCCCCAACACACACACACACGCACACACACACACACACATACACAGCCTACCTTCAACACGTACACAGCAACACTCACAAACTGTGTCTACCTTCTGTGAGACCATCAGAATGACACAGCAATATCATAACACTGTGCCCTTTCCTTCCGCTTCTCATGAGCCTCAGAGAAACTGAGGAATTCAGACCATCTTCTATGCCCACGCTACTCTGCCACAGTGACACACACAAAACAGGAATCCCAACCTTGAAAACTGTATTCTATCCATGGCTTCCCCAAAGTATCTAATATACTAGCAATTCTACTCATTTCTTTAACGAAAATGTAAGCTTTTGGAAGGACATAGAGGGAGTATTTCTTCAATGAAAAAAATATCCAAGAGCTGGTTGGGGGGAGGGGCGAGGGGACGACAGTCAATTTTCTTTGACTTCATCCGTTGATTTGTGTTCATCTCTGAGGATGAGACAGTAACTCCACATTGGACTCACGTAAAATTAATTACTCAAAAATACAGATGTCACCAAAAAATATGTGCAGCAATCCTGCAATGCGCTCTAACTACAGCAATGCTGCCTTCTGCACATATGACAAAAACTTTTCATATAAAATATAAACATGTATTCTCAAGTCAATAAATTTCTAGATATAATTGCCTACTAATTACTAACAAAATGTTTTTAATGGTTCACAATGCATTTTTTAGAGTCACACGCACCCCACACTCATCTTAATGAGCATATGTTTTCTCTCTGTAATATAGACTATCTTTAAGCTTCAAAACATTCACTCATTCTAATTTCCCAAAGTGTTAAAACTTGCAAATTCCCCTTCTAATAAGAGGAGTTGGAAGAATGTTTCTATATAGCGGCATGTCCACAAAGTCAGACATGGTGATGCCCCCTGCCACTCCTGGCTCCCAGGAGTCCAGATCGTCCTTGCTGCATAAGCAAGGTTAAAAGCTCCCTGAGCTACATGAGAACCTGTATCAAAAAATAATAAAGCAAACTAAAATTTATAACAATTTATTGATAACCGCCAAAATGTGTAAGACACTAAGATATTCTTCAATAAGTAGATAAACTGTGTCATACCTATATAATGGAAAGTTGTCCACTAACAAAATAATTACCGACCAAACCAAATATGACATGGAAGAATGTTAAACGTTAGGTAAAAGAGTATATTCTGCCTGATCCCAATGACATGATATTCTTGAAAGGGCAAGGCTATGGAGAGTGCAGAACAGAAGGTTGCATGCTGCATGGGGCTGCAGCAGCACGTGTCAGTATGCATGTGTCAGAACATGCCAAATGAGCAAAGAATAGAAGATGGACCAAATTCTTCTCTGTGGAGTACGAAGTGGTTAAGGGTGAGGCTGGAGTGACAGAAGGAAATGTAAGCTGTAAAAGCTATTTGATCCCCTCCTGGTCTGCTCAGGATGTGAAGACCAGTGTAGGGAGGATGATTTCCAACATTAGATTTATCACAACCAAAACAAGACGGAAAAAAAACATGAGCAATAAATCCCTAATCAACTTCATTTCCCTATTTCAAATGCTACAGATCATGGATCAGAGTTTTTCAAGTATCCACAAATCTACATATCAGGACAAACAGTATGCCCGGATGAAGGTGAGAAGCACTGGCTGATTCTGTTGTGTTTCCTGTCAAGCATTTTCCACAAACACTCAAAAGTTCAGAGAACAGTAAAGTAAGAGGACCATCACATGCTCCTCACAGGACATTTCCTAAGTTTATCTGAAAATATAACAAGGAGTGGCTATGAATTAGAGGCTGCCAGCGGAAAGGTTAATGTAGCAGAGGACACCTGGACCACACACTGGAATGCGGGCAGGGGGCTTTGCTGGATGCGTTGAGGATTGGGTGCAACGTTCATAAACACAGTCAACAAATGTCCAGCAGTAAAATGGGGAATCTCCTAATATGAGAGAGCAAACCATCACTGCTACAAGGGAAGTGAGGTAGAGGCCGGACAAAGGGCACCTGCATCTTGGTGACTCCAAGCCCTAGGAGCTACCACTCATAAGGCTGCCAAAGGTGAGATTTTAATCTGAGTCTTTATCTCGGCAGTTTTGGTTATAAGCTGTGCAAATGATTATAAATCATGATCAGAAACAAACACACCCTAGTTTTGGGGGGATCAAAACCTACACACACAAAAAAAAATGCCTTCAAGGGCAGAGGGGTAGAGGTAGAGAAATTCTAACATTACACAGGCAAGCACGAAGAGTTGCTTCCACAGAGTCTATGCCAAATTAATTCTTCCTCTGCTGGGTATAGGAGCTCATAAATTCCAGTGGCTCTGCCCCCTTGAGCATGAATGGCAAATACCTGGAAGAGGAGCAGGGATTTAAATAAATGCATTTTGAGGTTAAGAAGCTCACTTATGACATGAACAGCTCGTACTTTAGAAGACAGTCTTTTGAGTCATATTAAAGTTACAAAGCACTTTCACCCTGATTTTCCATAAAAACTAGGAGAGACATTTATAGGAATGTACTGTGCTTTTTACACCAACCGTTCTAAAACTGTTCAATAAGGGGGGGGGCTACTCATTAGAAATTAAGGCAAAGAGTAGCTGTGAGCTTTGCAGTGGTTACTAACACTGCCATTTCCTCTGGGAGTTGGTCAATGTAAACAAATTCTATTTTACAGAAACAGAAATGCTAAGAGTGGTTTGGGAGCAGATAAGGAGATGCTACATTCTGTCATTACTACACTTACTCTGGCCCTTTCAATGTTCCCTTTCAGTAAGGACTCCAACGGGTCATGAAAAAGGGCAAATCTTCATCATAGAGACTTCAAATGATTTAAGATAAATCTGCTCTGACCTATGCAAGCACAAGGCAGAGCTTTCAAAATGCTCGCATGCACAAGTTAGTGTCCTAAGTGTCTAGGAATGAATACTGAACAATGCAAATAGGCAACCTGTTGACAACGCATTTACATAAATGAAGTGAACACTCCAGTAATAAATTCACATCTGACCCATTTACCTTTCCTGGTATTGATCATGCTGTAGCTGTTAAGGTCAGGGGCTAAGCTGATGACAGTAAACACTTAGAGAGGGGAGAATGGTATCCTCGGAGACTGACAATAAGAGGAGAAAAAAATAACTCTATAAAGTCCAAAAACTATAGGCCATAAAACATCCAAAATTAGAAGAAGTGGCAGGACTTGAGGGTTCTACAGTTGGAGGTTTTTCCTGTCTTGTCTGCTATAATCCTTACATATGACAAGCACATTGGCAAAACAGTACTACTCTCAAGTATTCACGCAAGAAAAACTATCCGACGAATCTTATCAAGCTAGGGCCAAAAGACAGTCAGATCTTGAAAGTCGAACAAGATGAGCCATAAGGACAGTAGCTTGGGTCATGCATCAAAGGTAATAGGCCCTGAATGCATGAGGCTTACCAGGACAGAACTCCTCCCTCTGACCTTGTCACCAAGTGAGGAAGGCAAGTGTTGGTGACTGCTTGTACAGAGACGTGCACAGCTTATCCAATATGAGTCCCAGCCGGCACCAAGTTCAACAAGCTTCTGAAATGAAATCAGATAAAACTACCACTAAAACTAAAACACTTTCGCATCAGATACACTGACCTTACGAGAAGACCTGAGCCCTTTCTAACGAATGCTTACGATTTCTAGCAGCATACAGGCCACTGCTAAGCAGAGATCATGCATTTGTGTATGCTGTCTCCCATCTAGTTAGGAGCTCCTCAGGAAGAGAACCATACTGGATCGCTAACTCAAAAGAACCCCAAGACAGAAATGGTGACTGAGGTTCTCTCCATTTGTATACTAGTTCCATATTTACCAGGCAAAACAAATAGACTTGTTGAGTGTTGTACAGATTTCTTAAGGAAACCTAGAAAGAACCTTGAAAATATGAATTCACTCCAACAGTTCAGTCAGTTCTTCTATAGGTAGAAAATGGCACACAATCCCAGCAACACAGCCACAACTTTGTAAACAGACTTCCAGGTAAACTGATATGTAATGGATTATGAGGGCACTCTGAAATGTGAGCATCCTGTTTCTATGAGCTTATCCTATCAGGTGAAACAAAAGAGCCCCAGAGGCAACAGGATAATAAGCACATTGGAAACAACATATCTGACTTGAGATGCATTGCAACGTGGTTCATCAAGATCCTACCTGCTCAGGAGCCTGAAGCAGAGGATCACACATTCAAAGCCACAGAGTTGGTTTAAGACCACCAGCCTAGGCAGCTTATTGAGATCCTGACTCAGAAAGTTCAGAGAGCTGGGCACAGAGCTCAGTAATAGAGCACTAGCTAGGCATGCACATGACCCCAGATAATATCCAAAGTGACTTGGATTCAAACCCCATACCAGTTACAAATTCAGTAACCATCAGGAAAGTACATATCTCCAAGTCTCAACTGTCAAGTAAGTATGATGTGCTCCCAAAGACACTGTAAGTCATCACTAAGTCCGTGTTAAAGAACACACGCACAGCAATGAGGTATGAAAGCTAACAGCAAGAACATATGCGCAAATTCGGCATGACTTTAGCTAAACATGGATTATACAAGTAAAACAGCCTTGTACTCTATATATGACAAATGAGACACAACTCTGCATCTATCAGGATGCCCAGGATTAGATAATATAGCGTTGATGTGTGTGTGCAGAAGTGGAAACTCCATCCGCTCTTGATAAGCATGGAGAGTGGTCAGCCACTTTGAAAATCAATTCTCAGCTCTGTAAATGAGTGTGTGTGTAGGAATGTATGCGTGTGTGCATATATGTGTAGCACATTCGCACAGACACATGCATGTAGAGGCCAAAGGTCTCTTCCTGTATTGTTCTCTGCCTTAGTCCTTAAGACAAGGTTGCCCACTGAACTGGAAGTTCCCTGTGTATGGCTGGCTGGATGGCCAGTGAGCCCTTAGGATCCAACTGTTTCTCCCTCACAGTACCAAGGGCATAGGCAGCTATCACAACAGTTTCCGTGTGTGGGAATTTGAACTCAGGGACTCACATTTATGCAGTGCCCTTACCCAGTGAGCCTCCTCCCGTCTCAGAAACAGGCATTCCAACAAAACTCATATGTGAATGCTTAGCAACATTTGTTCAAATTATTCAAAAATAGAAACAAAGCAGATGTCTATTAAATGGTAAATGGATGAATAAATATGGAACATCTACACAATGAAATATTATTAAGTCATAAAAATGAACAAAGCAGTGATATATAGTACAAAACGAAGACTCGAACACATTATGCTAACCCACGTAAGCAGGCACAGGAGTATAAATGATACAACTCCATTCTGTGAAATGCTCTAGAGAAAGGTCTAGAAGGCAGAGGAATGGTTGCTAGGAACAGGGAGTGATAACAGCTTGGTTGCCACTAATAAAGAACCTGCTGTTCCATTTGGGATAATTAAAAACTTCTAGAATTGTTCTGATGAATGTTTGTATTTTCATATTTCTGAATTCCACTTTCACAGCCCTGTATCTGCCTCTATGACATAATCAAATAATCTACACCCCCACCATGTCTGTCTAGTCTCTATTTGCTATTCGCTCTAGCAGGGTGTTCCAACCCTTTCTCCAGAGCTGCAAAGCTGGCGGTTTGCGTTAACACATAAAGTGAGGATCTTAATCATATGTGTTTAATAATAAGACTATCCACAATAGTAATATAACATAACTGGCATTACCATCGTCCCTTAATAACTCTAATACTTAACCAAGCTGCATTTACCCATTTTTATTTGAAAGTTAAAGGAGAGGAATAGGGAATACACACTAAAAATATTTCAGATTAAATATGGGCATGTCAGCAAAAAACTCTGTAATTCTAGAGCTTAGCAGGCTCGAAAAAAAAAAAAAAAGAGTTTAAGGCCAGTCTAGGCAACATATTGAGACACTTTCTCAAAAACAGTGATTAAAAATTAAAGGATTATAATAAAGCAGGCAATTAATGAAAATAATTGGTAGCTGAAATTTTGTTTATTTCTTTGTTTGTTTGTTTGGTTGGTTGGTTGGTTGGGTTTTCAAGACAGGGTTTCTCT
Source organism: Alexandromys fortis (assembly GCF_014885135.2). Classification (NCBI taxonomy): domain Eukaryota; kingdom Metazoa; phylum Chordata; class Mammalia; order Rodentia; family Cricetidae; genus Alexandromys; species Alexandromys fortis. The sequence continues at coordinate 5,257,956 of NW_026067983.1, read as the reverse complement.
GTGTAACAGTCCTAGCTGTCCTGGAACTGGCTCTTTAGACCAGAATGGCCTCGAACTCACAGACCTCCACCTGCCCCTGTCTCCTGAGTGCTGGGATTAAAGGCCAGTGCCACCATCCAGCTAGATTTTTTTTTACATGGCTTCAGATGTAAAGAAACTAAAAATTAAGCTGTGATCAATTTTTATTTACAATTTAGTCTTTCAGAAAATAGATAAAAATTATAAAGTAATTTAGGTCAAAAGCTAAGCCCAAATGTATAATAAGCATACCATTTGAATCCATGCGGATTTAATTTTATTAAATATCAACTCTAATGATTCAGTTGCTAATTATACACTGGCATTCGAGGCACGCCAATTAAAAAGTCTACAATTTGGTAGATTCTAATCTACTCATTAAACATTTCGTGATTGTCACAATATAAAGACCATAACAAGATTTCAAACGAAACTGTATATTATTTGAAAAATGACTTTTGTTGTTATGATAATGCTCATTCTCATTATTATTATACTTACTTTCAAATCATCTTGAGATATTTTCATTATGGTTACTGAAGGAACTTTTGTAGTTATAACCAGCAAATCAACCCTTTCTGTTTCTCAAGTAACTCTCCTAAATATTCTATGTTTCATAACTATTTTAATGCCTTACTGAAGAGCAAAACTGAGTAATAGTCAACTGCATTAACAAATTGATATCTACAAAATCTTGTAAGCAACAAATCAATATTTTTGTTCATTAGCACAGAAAACTATCAAGCCTGTGTCTATTAGTTTTTGCCACATGAAATGGTATATCAACTGTTACAGAACTATGTAAAGGTGAATATAAATTTACTCAATAGTTGACTGTGATCTCTACAAATCCAAGGTAGTGAACACTCTTGTTTGTAGTTATCCTGCACAAGAAACAGGTATACAATTCCACAATAATATAAATTGTGTCATAATTACTACAGTGTTACAATAGATCTTTCCAGACTTATGGATATTTAATTAAAATGGTTTATCAGAAAGTTAATGAGACCATTTTGAAATCCATTTACTGAAATGCTAATGAGACAGTAGAATGCAATCTGTTTATTAGCTGAACAAGACAGGCAACATCCGTACACAGTAAGAGAAGCCCATAAGTGCCAGTAAAACATCACCAAGAGCTTTCCCAAGCCCTCGCTACAATAAGAGCCCCGTTGGAGACAAGAAAGACCACCATACACAGCATCATTCTCCACAACTGTGTAGACTTTGAGCTTCAAATGACAGTGAGAATGTACATTCTACTCAAGAAATTTCCTTGATGGGCATTATGAAACCTTATAGTTATATAGTATGTATTTAAATGAAAGCCATGTTTAAACTGCAAACTAGGTCAGGCTGTTTACAGCATAAAATACCATTTTGTAACATTGTATTGTAGAACAGACAGACCTATATTTGATCACTACACCTCAGGAAATCATTGCAAAATCCCCTGACCACATGAACACAAAGGGGAGGACCCATGTGGAAAGGGAAGGGAAATGTCAGTCATTGTCTCAACTCATGAAGATAATACTAAAAGTTACAACACTGCCAATCTCAAGATCAGGAAATTATTCAGAGATATCAAATAGTACATAATACCAAATTCTAGATTAAAAAAAGTTTAACATATATGCCAATCATTTGCTTAGCAATACACAGGAATCTGTTTGAAGATTTAACAAAACCAGGCAGTCAGTTCAAGACTGGGTTTTTTAAATGAAATAGCTTTTGTACACAACTTTCTCAGAGACTTCACTAGACATTTCCTAATGTGAATAACAGAATTTACAGAGTAGCAGAAACAGAAATTTAGATAAAAGTGAAAATTTAGGTATTTAAAAACGTTCATGCCACAAAGCATGGGAGATGACAGCTCAGTGAATAAAGCCCACGGCCCACAAGGGTGAGGACGCGGAAGCCAGGCAGGCATGGCGGCATGCCCATAATCCAGGCCCTCAGAGCCAGAGATTCCACCTCGAGCTGGCTGGCTAGACTAGCCTGAACTGGAAAGCTTGGGCTTCCGTAAGAACCCTACCTCAATACATAAAGTGGAAAGCCATCCACTAGGATACTCAGTGTCAATTTGTAGGCATACACGTGCACATGCATGCACACAGACACACAGACACACACACACACAGACACACACACACACCGAAAAGATGGAACACCACATAAAGTGCTTGCGTCAAACCCAAGAAATTGAGTTCCACTGCTGCAGCCCACTTAAAAGTAGAAGGCTAGAACTAAAAGAGGAAAGAGAGAACCCCACGAAGTTGTTTTCTGACCTCCAGTTACACAGTGTGTTGTATGCATGCCCACACATACACATTTCACACATACATATCATAATCTATATTAAGATATTTTTAAATGATAAAATGCATATGTTGCAAACAGCAACTCTTCTCTAAGGCCATTTAGTATTATAAATTATCTAAATAAAATCAAAACAATAAAAACAGAACCAGATATTCTTCTAGTATGACTGCACAAAGCAGTCCACAGAGTGTGACACAGTGTGACTGTAATCTGTCAGGAGCTGCTGCCTCCTGCACTATACCTGTCAAAAGCCAGTTATGAATCAGTGAAGGCTTACAGAGCCTGAACTATTTGACTTCTGCTAGATTCTGAAGGAGAGACAATCATATTCTCCAGTTGTCTACCTATCGATGATCCTACCAGGCACCGCAAAGGATAGTTCCACATCCAAGGTCACAAGGACAACCATGGTTATACTCAATGAGTCTCCTAAGCCATCAGTGTCAGAGAGAGGCTTACGGGGATGGGAGGGAGACAAGAGGAGATGGTAGGCACGGGGAGTAGAATGAATGTATTATATACACAAGTAAAATTCTTAAATAACAAATTTAATGTTATAAATATGATAAGAATTGTGTATTTTCAGTAGGAAGTAATAGTTGTTAAATTATTAACATACTACAGGCATCTAAATAATCTGAAGGCACTTTAGAGTACTGTCTTTTGTTAACACTGACCCCAAAATATATTTTTTATTTGTCGTATGGATGCCCTGCCACAAGAATTTTAAACACTTAGCAGGAAACCCTTTTTTACTTTCGTTTTTCGAGACCGGGTTTCTCTGTAGCTTTGGCACCTGTCCTGGAACTAGCCCTTGTAGACCAGGCTGGCCTTGATCTCACAGAGATCTACCTGTCTCTGCTTCCTGAGTGCTGGGATTAAGGGTGTGCACCACCACCCCCCAGCAGCATGCAGCACTTTCTATACTGAGAATCAAGTTATATTAAATATCTTTAATCTGCGACAACAGATATATGTCTATTGACCCCTACAGCATGCTCCGGCCAGTCAAATACCAATCTATTGTCAATAGAAGAGCAATCTAGTGCAGACGTCGTCCTCAGACAGGCTAGCAACAGCACTCAGAGGAAAGCAAGACACAACTACACACTCTTGTGCCAAGGACAGGCTGGGGCCTTAGATCCAGTGTTTGTCTTTTAAATTTTTAGGGTTTTGAAATTTAACTTCTTAAGTTAATCCACCGCTATTAAAAAGCAGCAGACTGGTAATCAATAATACCTTTACTAATGGCTATTCCCCAGGCTCCGTTAAATAGAAGCATCAGAGTTATGCAAGATGGAAATGCCCAATTAGGCTTTCCTGAACCAATTTAGCTTGTCCAGCTATTGAATATTTTGACAATAAATATATAAACACTCTCGAGTTTGAGAGAGAAAAATCAGTTCTTTAATTAGCAATAAAGCAGACCAGAAATGAGCCATCTGGCTTCTCTCTGACACGTACTGCGAATCCACCATGTTATGGAAAATAACGAACCTATCACTAGAAACTGCTAACCTCAGAGCATAAACTTAATTTCAGCTCCCTTCGCAGACGCTAACAGAACCCGTTTCTCCTAAGTACTTGATGCTACGTGGAACACAGCAAACATTTCGTGCTGTCTGTCTGCCATGCTGTCGCAATGAAAGAACAAATGTGAACTCCTTAGTGGAAAGGAACTGGATGTGAGGCGAAAGAAGCCATGTTTGTCCCCACGGGCTGGCATTTTGGCCGCAAAGGCTGTCCTCACACGGCACACACTGCGGTAGCTGGCTAACTAGGACGATTAGAACACCACGCTCAGACTCTTAGCTGCTCTGAACCTGAGTCATCCAACGGACGGCATGCCGATCATCCGTGCTGCATTGGGCACTGAACATGTATGTACAGAAAAACAGAGCACCCTTGTAAGTGCAAAAACAGACTTATGTATCTGACTGCCGCTTGCCCACATCTGCTTTTCTCAAGCTGTGGTTGCTAGCTGTGTGGTCCATAGAATCAGTACAGCTCATGACAGCATTATAATGTGAATTTAATATATAAGATAGAACACTGAAAGTTACCTCCTGAAATACAGAACTGCTTGCTAAACAGCCATGGAGCCGTACAGTTCAGGGGAGTGATTGGGTATGGTGGAGCGGTCCGGTCTGGTGGTCTCAACTATGTCCAGTCATGAGCAGAGAAACTGTGTGGAGCAAGGCAAAGAAGTCTTTGGGGAGGAATGGCCTTCAGGCTGGGACTATAGTAGATCCACCCAGCAAAGGACAGACGCCTTCCGCTCCCGGATCAACGTGCACAGGGTAGGTGTTCTTCCTGCCGCTCTCACTAAATCTAAGATTCGCTTGGGTTCACATTTAGAACTAGAGTGTCAAGACCGGGTTGATCATCTAAGATCTGAAGGGGGGTGAAGTGCCAGATCCCTGTGGATACACAGTTTTAATGATTTCATTGAGTGTGATACCAAAATTTCTAAAAGCTAAGAGCAGAGATTCAATGGCGTAGCGTGCGGGATGAAATGTGGCTGCGGGGATCACCTGTATCCTGTACAGTGTCTGCCTGTGCACACGGGAGTAGAGTGCAGATGAGAGTCACTGGCTTGCTCCACAACCACTACATGGCCCGGTGCCTTGGCACAAGACCCTGCTGTCAAGGAGCCACCTCCACAGTTCCTGCTTCTGCAGCTAGAGAAGTTAGCACACATAGGCAGGGATGAAGGTCCTTGTCTTTGACTTAAGGCAAACAGAAGGCTCCATGTCTCTGCCTTCTCTACACTCTCCTAAAGTATTTATGTATTAAGCACTCCGTTATAATCATTTGTTTAATTCTGACTCCTCTAGCAAATCAGATAAGGTTGCAGCTCCAGGCTGCAGTGTCTTGCCAAGGTCGCTCCCTGCTCCGCGTCACAATTTCGCTTCTCCAAAGCTCCGCCAACACTCTACAGGACAGCAGGAGGGCCAAGCAGCACTTGCCAAAACTGCGCCTTTCTCAGAAGAAAGGAAGAAGGCTCAGATGGCCTTTGTGTGATAGGTAACAATTGGAACAAATTTGACGCCCCAGACCAGAACCCAGGGAAGAACCTCCTGAATGTAGCCAGTGGCCAGGAACTGGGAATTTTTCTTCGAAGCAGGAAACAAAGAGAAGACACGAGCAGGTAAGAAGCAGCCACCAAGTACGTACGGGGATTGAGGCTAGAGACAGAGCTAAGCAGGTAATCCTGCCCTTCATATTAGATGACCTTACATGTAGTTTAAAGCTGGGTAAAATTAAAAAATACATACATTGGGGCTGGGAGAATGGTTCAGCAGCTAAGAGCTGAACCAAGTTGTTTGATTCCCAGCATCCATATGAAATGGTTCACAAGTACCCAGAAGTCCAGTGCCAGGGGGACTCATCACCTCTGACCTATGTAGGTACTGGTATGTATGTGCACATACCCCCACACACAGAGACATTTACTTGTAATTTTTAAGATAAAAAATAAAAGTAAATCTTTAAAAATAAAGTATATAAATTGTAGATAATAAATATATGACTATGTTAATGAGGACAAAGTACACTGTAAAGTATTTGACAGGATAAAATGTACATCTGAATATTGACACTGTACACTGGAAGAAAAACAGTCACAGAAAGTTGGGTGAGTTCTGAAAGCCTTTATTTATCAATAAACCATGAATAAACGCCTACTGTGTGAAACTCACCGGCATTCCAGGAGATTTCCCATCAATCCTGAAATTTTTTTTTCAGGTAAGATAAATAATACAGTAAGTAAAATGTATAATGTCAAATGGAGCTATTAACCCCAGAGGTCAAACTCAGACTCAGGCACTGTAACTTTAGACAAATATCCACCTTGCCTCCTTAGACAACTGCACTGGAACCTGTGGCATTCTGATTAAGTCAGGCTGGCAGACCAGCCATCACGGGGGACCCCCCTGCCGCCACATCCCTGGGGCTGAGCTTACAAGTGTGTCACCACAGCTGGCTTTTCTCATGGGTGCATAGGACTGAGCCCAGTCCCTCACACCTTTGCAGTCAAATACACGATTAATTAACCTGCTCCCCAGACTCCCTCTTCCTCTTTTGAGAGGAAAATGGCCTAAGTGACTCATTATGGTTCCATCATCTAAAATTCATTTTACTCCACTGAGTCTGTGCTATCAGGAGACAGAAAATGATCTGTAGAGAGCTTCTTAAGAGGAGGGAAAACAGAAATTGCTGGTTCCATAACAAAATCACTTTCATCTAAAATGCGACTTTCCTAGTGAACTATCTGCACATTTCAATTAATTACCCAACCAGTGAGAGGCAAGACTCGGTTCAGAAGGGTCGCATGAGAAAAACAGATAGCTGACCAGTCACTCCAGATTACATCTACACTAGACCAGTCACTCCAGGTGACATCATCACTAGACCAGTCACTCCAGGTGACATCATCACTAGACCAGTCACTCCAGGTGACATCATCACTAGACCAGTCACTCCAGGTGACATCATCACTAGGTCAGTCACTCCAGGTGACATCATCACTAGACCAGTCACTCCAGATGACATCATCACTACCTGCAGGACAACAGGTATGTGTCGACAGAGTAAATGCCTTCTCTCTGAGCAATCCATGTCTGTTCGCAGTGTACACAAGCCTCATACGTAGCCTTTCGTCTTGTAGTCACTCATTCATTCATTCAAACATTAACTGAACACCTACAGTAAGACTAATATTTCATGTATAGTATTTTCCATTTGAAATAGAGTAGGTATGCATCATTGTATAAGTACACACATAAATATGCGAACATATCAATTATATACATTGTCCTTATGTAGTACTCTTTAGGGACTAGTTCTAGATTTATTAAGTATTTTATTTCTTGTATTTGTGTCCCAAGTGGATGTGTATATAAGAAAAAGGTACAGCTTGGTCTATTTGTGGAACTCCCAGCAGCTTAGATCAGCCTGTCCCTAACGGTTGCCTCGCCCAGCCTTAATACAAAGGAAGGAATTTAGTCCTACCTCAACTTGATATGTCATGCTTTGTTGATACTCATGGGAGGCCTGCCCCTTTCTGAAGAGGAACAGAGGAGAAGTGGGTGCCGCGGGGAGGGGAGATAAGAGGGAAGTTGGGGAGCAATGAAAGAATACTGTTTTATCCACCACAGACTTGTAGCCGACAACTATATTTTACCCTGGAGAAAAAATTCCAGTATAAAACAACCTCTCCCCCAGAAAGAAAGAAAAGTATTGACAACCTTTTTCACCCACAAACAAAAAGTCAAAAAGAAAAAGATTTAACCAAAATAACACAGGAAGCCTGTGTCTCAACTCCACTAACTGTCAATTTGATTTTGCTTTAATGTTATACCATTTATTCAAATATAGCCAAAGAATCCATACACCTATAGGTCATCCTGCAAAGTAAGAAAACAGTAGTATTTCTATTTCTTGTTCAAACACTCAAAGAATAAAAGAACTGTTTTCAGAAACGATGGGGCCCCTGCAGACAGATTTCCACACGGGATTTCAGGCCTCCTTGTGACATGCGGCGCAGAGCGCTTTGACGGTGGCTACAGACGCAACGGCACAGAAAGGCTTTTAACTCTGGCTCATTTCCTCCAACCACCATGCGTCCATTCTAAATTACAGCCCTCAGAGCTACAGATCCTTTAGAGCCAGCTTTTAAACCTGCTTCCCATGCCATCGTCACAAAATAGGAACACTCTGTTACTCAAAAATAAAAGCACAGAGCCATTGGACACAATAACGGTTCTCATTACTGCAAGCCAATAAAGAAGGGTCCGCAAAGAAATTGTTTCATCCTAATAGCTCTTGCTTATCAAGCTGCACAAAAATAAACACAAAAGACAGCAAGGGGGGAAATGGCTTTAATGATATAGATGATTATTCAGATACTATCTCTCAGGGAAGAAATTGCTAAGACATACTGTGAAGTTGTAATCATATTCCAAAAGGAATCTTACGCTAAACAATAAAATTCTGCTTTTTGTATGTGGAATAATATTTTTTTAACTAAAATTCAAACAGTCCCAATTTTCACTTGAGACTTTCTTTATCGGCATATTTCATACTAGGCGTAAGCTGAGAAGCCAAGTCACTTTAATCGTTCATACATGCTATCAAGAGGGAAGTCATGGAGGAGGCAGACACATAGCCCTCACATACCTGAGGCCCGTCTCACTGGTTCATACATGCTTACTATCAAGAGGGAAGTCATGGAGGAGGCGGAAACACAGCCTTACATACCTGCGGCCCACTGGTTGACACTATGAGTTATTTGAAGTTTTGAGGAAGAGCAGGAGAAATAGTCAACCTCTTGACTGTGGTTAGCAGTGCAGGGCAAAAAAAAAAAGTGCTCTTTGGCGAGAGACAATGGCACCCAGGATAAAATGCTGATGCCAACCATAAAAGCTGGGCTTGGCCGTTCACTTCTGAAACTGCAGCACTACTAGGGCAGGATGGAAAGTGGAGACAGGAAAGTCCCCAGAAGCCTTTGGGCCAGCTCACCAATTGTTTGTTGTTTATCTCACCAAGAGACCCTGTCTCCAACATGGCAGGAGGCAAAGACCTCTACAAGCTCACTGCGGCAGGTGGGTGCCCATGCTCACACATACACAGAGGCATAAAAGACACACACACACACAATAAAAACACACAAAGAATTTCTTCTTAAAGTAGCCATATTGAGTGTGATATTTCCTGCCCAGGAGTTGATGGCCAACAAGAAACAAGCTCCATGGTATTTTTGTTGTTGTTGCTACTGCTGCTCTTTTGTTTCTTATTTTGCATTTTATGGTTTTTTGATTTGTTTTTGATTTGTTTTTTTGTCCCATAATGCCTCATCTGAGATTTTTTTTTCCTCATAGATCTTTTGCTTATACATTATGGCTTCTGATTTTGCTTTTATAGGATTTCTGTGTGTAGAAATGTGTGTTTCCTATGCTTTTTCTTTGTCTCCTCCCTTTCTTATTTGTTCCCCCCATTGGTTGCTTGTCCTATTCTGGTTTGTTTTATTTTACTTTAATATTATTATTAGTTTTGATGCCTGTTTGTTTTCTAATGAGAGAGAGAAAAAAGAGTGTAGATTTGTATGGGTGGGAAGAGATAGGGGAGGAGAAATCACAATCAGAATATATGGTATTAAAAAATATATTTTCAACATTTTTAAAAAAGCAAAAGGTTAGGAATGTAACACAATATTTGCAGGGCATACAGAGCCTTGGGTTCATCCCCTTCACTGCATAAACTGTATGGGCTGATGTACCTTTGTATCCCCAATCGGAAGGGAGAGGCAAGAGGATCACGGCCACGCTCACCATGCACTGTGCATCTTGCCTCCTGGCAGAGCAGGCTGATCGGAGACAACTCTGAGAGCCACATTACCCCCAGAGACACCCCTCGAGTTAGCTGGGCTTTGTCGACACCACTGTAGTTTAGCTTTCTCCTCTGTTTAATCTCTTGTCTCTGCCCTTCCCTTCCCCATGATCATGTGACGTGTGGCCCAAACTTACAACCCAGCATCTCCAGGCATAGCAACTGGAGCTCAAGACCAACACAGTTCACAGTTTTCCCTCGTGAGTAGGTGACTTTATTTCTGACTCATGGGATGCTTTTTTCAAATGAATTCTGTCTCTAACTCTGATCCATTTACCTTTTCACGCTGTGTGACAAAGGAATTGTACTCTCCCAGTCCCATGTTAGCCAAATATAAAGAATAATCATTATTTAAACAGCAAATTCCCCTCTTATGGTCCATTAGCTCCTGCTGTTCGTCCCTGTAGTGAAATTGAAATATAACAAAACAATTTCCATGGCAATAGATAATAATCTGGTAAATGTGTGTTTCTGAATTCAGCCGCAGAACAAGAAGAGATTAGAGGGCTACAGCAGGGATAGATGTTTGTTTCCATGTGTATATATTTCTTGGCACTACATTTTAAAACGAGGGAAAAACAAATGCAGACACACACAGTAGAAAACATGAAGAGTGAAACTAACTTTGGACTCAAGTTGAAAGAAAGAGAATAATAGTCAGCTTGTAACACTTTTACCACCAAATATATTCAACTACCATTACAAGCTGACCATATAAAGTTGCCAGTCTGGCAGGTTTTATGTGGAACCTACTGCTTACTACAGAATCTTTTTTAATTATCAATATATCCTACTGTTTTCTTGTTAGCAATATTATCACCAAAAAATTAAAGATTTTAAGAGCCTAAAGCATCACTAGAAAGTGTAAGAATGGAGGCGCTGACGGTGTTGTGGACATGGGAAGATCTCTCACTGGCCACCACTCTGGCAGTGTCTCACACACAATGAAAGACGCAAGTTCAGGGCCCTGAACATCACCCTGTGATGGCAAGTCTCTACTGCACATGCTCTTTTCCCTACCTCCCTAAGCTCCATGGTCACCTGCAAGTGCTCTGTGCCATACAGAGCCCCATGTTCCTGTTACTGTAAATGTATGCTTTAACCACATCATCCAGAAACCGATGTTTTCAGGAAATGGCTATTAAGGGGATACTCTTTCCAGTAAAGAGAATAGAATCTCTAGCCTGAGTGGGACAGGGTCAATGACATGGCTTAGGGATCAACCCTCAAGAAAATGAGACTATCCTTAAGATGGCCAAAACTTGAATCTGCTTCTCTGGTATTCTGGTCTTTCCCGCTCTTTGTCTGAGGTCCCCATCTAAAGGCTCTTTCTCCGAAGGCCATGTAGTAAACTCAAATGGCGTGGCTCTTTCCTTTTCTCTTCTGTTCTCCTCCTCTGGGCACCTGTGAGATTTGGGGATTTCATGGCCTCGAGGTTTCCTCTCTTAAATTGTTACAGAATTATCCTTGATTGTTCATTTGAGTCCATTCTTAAATTATTTTATTAATGAGATTAAGAACCCAGGAGAGGATCTCTCCCAAATTCCAGTAACAATAGTACATGAGTGTGTTCTCCCAACTGTGACACTCCGCAAACCCTAAGGCTGTTGTGTGGAGGTTTCATTTACACAGACACAATTAATTAAATCATTGGCAAGTCTCCTACTCCTTCCCCTTTCCCAGGGGTTGAGGGATGGAACTCAGAGTTCCAAACTGTCAGTCAAGAGTAAGTGTTCTGGCAATCAGCCCTATGCAGAAGCTTTCTAAAGACCCTCAGGATAGAAGATACTAGGTCCATCATCACTGAAAACTCCAAAAGTTTTATGAGTTCAGAACCAGAAATACAAAGAACTTTACAGTATACAAAGACCTAAATGGCTTTCTCGATAACCCAATCTTTAACATCTCTGTTCCTATTTTCTACTTTTCCGATGGCTCTGGTTATGCAAGACCTGGCTCCTGCCGCTGCTCTCAGGAGTAAACTCTCCACGGGAAATGCCATTCTGTCACCATCACTTAGTTCCCAGAGGATTTGTAAATAACATCCATCTGCATGGATGCGCCCAAGACTACAACTAGAGTCTTCTCTTACAGCTCTGCCAATCAGTAATGATGGCAATAGTGAATGAGCTACTTCACCTCCTTTAGACCCCGTGTCCAAATAAGAACAAGTAGGTTCTTTAGGGGGATGATTTATTAAAAGCATTTCATCTCAGACTTCTCATATGATAGAACCTCTGTCCCTAAAAACCAAGCTAGCATGCCGTGCCCCTGGTCCTCCTACTGGATCATCCTCTCCCCATCATTTTTGCTCTCTCAGATTCCTGCAATTTCTGAGATAATGACTGTCCTTTAAAATGTCCTTGATTATTCCTCTGAGGGCCTTTTTAGGTGTCCAATCATCTGTCTTTCTAAAGACATACCTCTTTCCCCCGTTCAAACAGTGGTGAACGTGCATCGAGACACCAGTGGGGTGAGCAGGAAGTTGGCAGTGATGTGGGGGACGTGGGTGTGGAGACAGCAAGGCTGAGCAGGAACACACACACCGTTAGGTCCGACTGCACTTCTTCTAAAATACAAAGTCTCTTTAATAACCTTTCTTAGCATCATTGTTAAACTTTACTTCTCTAGTTTCCATAGTGATCAACAGAGCTAACGGAGTTTCTCTATCATGTTTGAAGGAGAGGAGGGAGGGGAGGCTACATAGATAAACCTTCCTCACACACATTCTGGAGAAAATGGTTTATTTTGATTTATTTGGCCCTTTTTCTTGATTTAGTTAACTTTTTAAATGCTTGCATCAATATTTCTTTTTCTTTCTTTCTCTTTGCCCTGAGGCTGGCCTACACTTCATCCTCATATAAAGACTTTCAACTTCTGGTCTTCCTGCCTCACCTCCCAGTGCCAGGATTTCATACATACACAGTACACTGGATTCATGGTGCCAGAAATTCTTGACCCTAGGGCTTCATGCACACCAGGCACACACCACAAACTGAGCTGTATCCCAAGCACCAAATATTAACATAATTTTAAAAAGCATTTTTGAGTGAATATTTGCTTTCCTTGTTCAAGATTTCATGTCATAGAAGGATTATCTTGATGAGAATTCTTAAAAGATTTAGCCTATTCTAAATTTAATCTCTGTCATGAGTGAAAATTAAGTCTGCAAAATAAAATACAATTCTGATTTGCTGGTGAATGTTTATGCATGAATGCTAAGGATGGTATTTTTATTCAACAAATATTCTCTGTCAACCTATAATAATTGTTCTGGGGGAAGCAAAGGCAATTACAACTAATTTTCTTTTCTACCTCTAATGAGCATATACCTTAATAAGAGAGAGATCTGTGCTCAACTAAAAGCTTAACTAAAAATACAAAGCTGAATAAGATGTTTTTCAAAAAAAAAAAACAAATTCTATTTTTATACAAAAGAATTAAAGGATTGTAATAAAAAATAAGCAGAAATGATTAAAGTAATAACAAACACTTTTCTAAATTTCACTATACTTCTTATACTAATTAATGAAAAATGCCCGAATCCTGGCCCTTCCAATGACACATTTGACATGACTGTCCCGTCCCACTCCTGGAAACACAGGCTGCATGTGCGTGTTGGTGAGTGAATGCCTGCTGTTCACCAGGTTCAGCAAGTACAAGGTCAAGACAACTGAGAAAAAAGTCTTCATGTTAAGCTGCTCACATGGTAAACTATGAACCAGATGCTCCCCCACAAGGTCAAAACAATGTCAGGCAGTAGAGCTAGAAAAACCACAGGTGACAGCTAACGCAACATAAGGGGCCCTATCATACCACTGTGTTAAATAACAGCTCCATGAAAAAGGTTCTCTGGGAGCTTTCACATATCACACATTCATGGTCTAATAGGAATAACAAGTTCAGAAAGTAACTGCATTCATTTACAATTCCGTCATTCATGTTTATGGTAAGACTAAGAAAAGCCTCTGATCTGAAACTCTTAGGATACCATCATGGCCCCTAATGCCCTTTATTCCTCCCTTCGGGCTTACCTACGTGGAAGAATTACATGGAGGCATCCCTTCCTTTCTTTAGAAACCTTCAGTTCCCTCTTGCAACAAAGTCAAACTAAAAGCACACAGGATGCCATTGGTTACAACGTTCTGCATCTACATCCACAACTTACTCCTGGGTACCATCCCAGGAGAAACATCCTGTCCCATAGTGCCTACACAGTTTCCCATAAGCACACCTGTGCTGTTTATGCCCAATCTCCAGGAACAAGTCCACCTGCTCCAATTCAAAACTCCCAGCTTAACTCAGGTACCATTACCTCTGAGAAGTCCTTCCAGGTCACGGAAACCCGCACTACCACCTTTCATACTGTAGCCATAACTCTCGCTGTCAATCTTCCCAGCCCCTCTGGAAAATCCATACATGTACATAATATACTTCCCACATACCCACCACTATTTTAAGGCACATAAACTGTTTTCATACAAGATTACAAATTTGAAAGCCAGGTGTTTTGCCTGTTTATTTTGTACATCCCATAATAATTAGGATATTTACAGGGAATAAAAACTTAGCTTGCATTCTGCATATAGAATTTTCATTACATCTAAATGCAAAATATTTGTGTAAAATCAGCGGTGGCAGCTTGAAATTTTTTGAATTGCTTACAGCTTTCGCCCTACATGCTATTCTAATGCAAACTTAGAAGAACCCCAAATGCACCTGCTAATTTGTTTTCTGAGAGGCGACCATAGAGTTGGTCATAAAGACCTACAGCCGCCATACCTTCACGACCCTAGCTCACAGCGCTTTGTCTCCTTGGGTGGAAAACCAATGGCCTCCTAAATCCACGGTTCCTTCTGCAGTACTTTAAAGAACAAAGGATGTAAGTATTCTATGAAGACATCTAAGCTGCCAAGGAACCGAGTTCAGTGAGGCACAATTGAATGGAGAACCACTAGGAGCTGGGACGTCAAGGGTGTTCAGTCAGATTCCTGAGAGCCTTGTGGCAGAAAGCATTTGCACAGTCACTACTTAAGTGACAATGAAAAATTTTATTGCCTAATGATCTCATTTAAAACACATTAGATTTGACAGACTATAAATGCATTCAAATACAATAGCACATAAGGAATACTAATTATGGCTGCCTTCTTTCACAAATAACAAAGGGCTTTTGAACACACCTCTAAAAGCTGTAAAGGCCTTTGTCAAATCTCCCTTTCCATGTAGAACTCACACTCAATCGTAAATGGAGGTGAAACTTGTCTATTAGATGAGATGGAAGGAGTCCGTTTGAAATTCCTAGGGTTGGGAAAGAACACCACTTTATTCAGAAGGGCCCCATATTCTATAAATAAAATTTATTCTAAATTTTCACATTTGACAAAGATGGTATTTCAAACAGCAGCCCACAATTCCCTAAAGGAATGATGTCAATTGGTATTTCTTAAATTAATTCAGTGACCTATGATAATATGAGTTCTTGATACATAATGTTCTTCAGTAGGCAATGCAAAAATTTCAAAACCAAATCTGGTGTCTGAACTTCAAAGAACAACCACACACACATACATATATGTACATACATACATACATGTATGAGTTTCTTAATTGCTACTTCACCTCACATCTGTTAGGTATGAGGACATAACACAATAAACATTAAACCAGCCCTAGGTTGCCAGAACAACTCCACAAATGACATACACACATCATCAGAATTCATGGGAATACCTATGCAGACATCTGCCTGCACTAAGACAGTAGACACCTGTACAATTCTGCTCACCAACAAGGGCTGAGTTGGTTTCATGTGTGGTGCATGCACATGACTCTAAGAAAATGTGCAATGTTACTCCTTGACAAAGATTTCAAAGGCCTCAAGACACAGATACTATCAAGGTTTCTCTGAACTCTTTCCATTACACTAAGAATGTAGATACCAGCAACAGAAAGAGGATGTAAATATTCAGGCACGGAAAGTTCCAACATTATCATTTGAGCAAAAGGAAACACCACCTAAACATCGTGATCTGAATTTCACATTCAAATGTCTACTGAGCTGGGTGCATTGACACAATGCCACTAAGTATAGAGAGTGGCTACTACATCTTCAGAGATGTTCTGTGTATGAAAAAGATTAGAATATTGCCTACATGGAGTGTTATACAAATTATTAGTCCCTTTAAAAATGCAGGCAAAGTAAGGAAGAATGCAAGTGGCAAGCAGGTCACACTCTTGAGTTCCTAGTCTTATATCTGTTGGTCATAGTAATATCAGAAAATAAACATTAAACCCTGACAGCTTCTTTTTAAGTGCCTAGCTTGATTTCCCACTATTCCTGACCTGTAGGTATGAATGAATCTTATGACCAAGCTAAGGTTTGGGTTTGCCCATTTTGCAGGCACTGTCAAAGTCACAGGTCACTAAACTAGTCTTGGCAGGTCAAATCCAACCCATGCTCTAGAAGCTTTGCAAACAAAATTTTACTGAAATACACTTCCCTTAATTATTGTCTAGAGCTCCATCTGCAACAGGTGCTCAAGACCATAGTCTCAATTTTAAGGTTACTGTGTTTTGGGTCCTTCATAGAAGAGGCTTGCCACCATCTAGGGCTTCTTCAAGAACAAGTCATAGCCTAACAGTGCCCCAACCCTGAGTCCTGCCCTTGACTGTGTTTCAGTTGTCAAGCCACAGCCAATCTCGAAGATCTAACAGGCACACAAATCTAACACATCCGTCAAGCCACAGCCAGTCTCAAAGATCTAATGGGCACACAAATCTAACAAATCTAAAACAGCAAATCGAATTTTCTCCCACACTTCCACATTATGCCTCTGGAGATTCAATACACAGTTCCCTTTGCTCGTTTACTTAAGACAAGTAAAAACTGGCCAAAAACTTGAGAATCTTCCTCAACGAGTCACATAGATAAACATTCTATATTCATTTACCTTCTACTCAAAGTAATAATCCTACTGCCAGATGGGTAGAGACACCTTATATCCTTAACACCAGAAATCGGGAGGCTGTGTTAAATATGTACGAGGACAGTAATTTCATCCTAAGTACCCTATAAACATTGTCCAATGAGTCACCAATCCGCCACACCACTGAGCTCACCTATCGGCCACTGAAATAGCAATAAACACAATGTTTGCTATAAACGTCCTATTCAAGCATGATCCTGCATTGATTACTTTAAAAAGACCAAGAATGGCCATGATCTAAACCCCCAAGTGATCATGTCATGGAGACACAGCACAATTGCTCCAGCCTCATGTGTTGTGCAAGCGGCATGAATCAACATGCAACACACACACAAACACTGAGCCCCGAGCTGTCCGGAAGGAAGATTTTTGTGTTCATAAAACTGCAAGCACATCACTGCTCCTGCATCTTCCAGTGACTGAAGAGCGGAATGGGACGAGGTGAGGTGACAGGGTATTTCATCTTCTTCACATGATGTTTCAGCAATACATTTCACATGGCAATAATAAACGGGTATGAATAGGGAATTTGGTGACACTAACTTCTGTGGATCTCCCAGGAAAACGCTCACATTAGAGGTAGGTCTAGACAGGAGAACCGACAAATGAACCCCTGCGATGGAGCTGATACTTCTGAAAGGGGTAAGTGATTGGCAAGTCTGTGCTCTTTCACAACAGTGTGTTTTAGCACAGCTAATAAAACGCAAGGCACCGGCAGTACGGAAGGAGGATGTGTAACTGAAATCACCTTCACCTTCAATACCTTTGCCGCCGAGGCCTGAAAAGCCTGCCTCAGCACTTTCTGTCTAAATGATATATCGATGCAAAGCTAGAATGAAAATGGTGCGGAGAATATGCCATTTATAACTGAGAATAAATGTTTCTAGTTGCTGACGAGATTCTGCCAGTTAAACGGCTTTTGTAGGGCACATTCTCCCTAAGTATTTTCTCTATCACCCAGGAAAGTCTGGAGTTCACTTTGATTCCACACTATAATTAAACAACGCTTTTGCATGTTGGTTAAATGAGTTAATAATGTGTACGTTTATGAATCCAAGTGGAGCAGAACCATTCCTTATTTCAAACTGAATCCCGGCTCTCAGCTCTCTTAGAGGATGGCACACCCACCTAAAGAGCGATGAATCAATACTTACAACTCACTATGAACATCAGCCCGTAGCTAAAGCTGCTGATCTATACACCAAGCACACTAACTAGGTCCCCCTAGGCAGCATTATAATTATAAATTATAAATATAAATAATCCTCGCATTTCAGCGTGTGTGGTTCGTGTTCATTCCCCAACACTGCGCATGCTGTCCCAACACACTCACAGAAAGATTACATCATCTAGACGGTCTCTCGATGCTTAAGAGAACTTCTGCTGCTTTCTAGGCATTTTTAGGAGTTTGTACAACATTAAATACTCTTATTGCAGCCATATAAAGAATTTTTTAGATCTCTGGAAATACAATCATACAGTACACCTGCTTCAGGTGTTTAAGTAAATTCAACATTCGAAATTAGAGTACATTCATTACAATGAATTGGATCATAAAAAATAAGTATGTTGAACTTCCGAAGGATTGCCCTTTCCATCCTGTACCATACGAGGAAAGCAGGAAAAATACATACAGGCTTTTCAGATCCAAGACATAATGAGGCAGGGAAGCCTACTGGTTAGGAGAGAGTAACAAATTTATCAACCCTCACGACTGCCTGTGTTTCATCCTGAGTTTTTATAAGGAAAGAATATAAAAAGAAGGATGGAGAGACAGGGTGAGAGATGGAGAGAGGAAGGGAGAGGAAAGAGTGAAGGAGGAAGGGAGGGAGGGAGGGAGGGAGGAAGGGAGGACAGGAAAAAAGGAAGGAAGGAAGGAAGGAAGGAAGGAAGGAAGGAAGGAAGAAAGGAAGGACAAAAATAAATTTCATTGGATTAAATAAGCTAAGAACCAAAAAATTTATGGCCATAGAGCACAATGGATGGTTGTGATATAATGAAAATATATTATTACAAGAAAAGTATGATATGTAAAACGTCCCAATATCATTTGAAAGCATGTTGTGATGGGTTATTATTCTATATCGCAAACTCTGGAACAACATACAAGAAAATAAAAGGAAGCATAGCCAGTATTGGATATAAAATACAGTCAGTTATAGTTGGCTCCTCATATCGAAGGTTCCAAATCTATAAATTCAAGCTGAAAATGTTTTTAAGTATTTGAACGGAATATATTTGCACTATTTCCCTTGTAATTATCCCATAAATAGCACGGCACAGCAATCCTTACATGATATTAGCTCTTGCCCATGCTCCAGGGAGAGTGTGAAGTCCATAGGAGGAAACAGACTTCACTCACGGTTTCAAGTTACTGCATTTAACAAGGGGGGAAGGATTTTACAGGCCTAATTAACGTTCTGAGGTTCCAGACTTTGAGTTTATTCTAACTGAAATTACTCTTGTCTAATTGAGTTATTTTTCCTTCTTACAAGAAAAGCTTCACGACTTGACAGTCTTCATAGGGTCCTGAATAGAGAACTTGGTGATACTCGGGCAAGAACCTGAGGGTGGGCACTCTAGAGAGCGCCATCTCTGCATAGCGATAATGTGAAAAGGGTGGCGCCCAAAAACAAATTGGACAGTGCCAATAAATTGATTTTTAAAAGTTAATCTGGAGCCAGGTATGGCTGAGCACACCTCCATTCATTCTCAGCACCGAGCTGGTGCAGGTCCAGACCGTGCTGGGGTAGAGCATGAACCACGTATGAACCACGTGAGGTAGTGAGATTCAGCAGTCGCGGTCTGGTCTGCTGCCCAGTCTGGGTTTGCTGGACGGAAGCACAGGTTGGGGGTCATTGGAGGGACGGTCCTAGCACTGGGATGCCCTCCGGAGTCACTGTCTTCTCAATGCGCTAACTCACCTGCAGACAAATGAATGGCCTCCCAGAGACAGCTGTGACAAAGCAGCTGCTGAGCGCTGAGAAACAGAGTTTCAACTCTACGCTGCTGAAAGCTAATCTTGAAAATTCCAACCAAGGAATGTCAGCCAGCACAAGCTGGCCAAACCACAAGCCCTTACTTATCAGGACCATAGCTGAAAATGCATATTCATTACAGTTATAGGTGCACCATAATATTTTTTCTAACCCACCCCCCCCCTTTGATGTAGAACTTCTCAGAGCCCAGTGTTTGTAGGTCATAAATCTGAAGCAACGTTATCACTGCTGAGGACTCCTGTGTGAAGGTGTCTTTCCCCATACTTCAGTTACCAATAATTAGAACAATTTCTTTCGGCATAACTACCAGAAGGACACCTATCCTTCAAGTCTATGTGTGGAAATTTATTACAAAAGCATTGATAGATGCAGAAGTAATCAAGCACTAGACTTCTCAGGGATGGAGACAGTAGCTTAAAGCTGTCCGCAGCAGCTTCAACACAGTTTTCTAAATATTGTGATGATCATGTAATCCCACACTGAAGTCTAAAAGCAGTTCGGATTCCAATTTCATTATGAATACACTTTGCAGACTCCTCCGAAAAAGGTCTAAGTTTCAAGACTCCAAGTTTTTGATCTTTTTTCTGAGGTTGGCACATTGTGCCTTGGTTAAAATAGACGTGTATTAATTAGTCACCTTTGCATTTTCAATTCTGCCCACTCTATGTGCCACTGAATGCTGGGGCATAAAAGGATGAATATGAAATGCAACTCTCCTGCCTCCTCTGGACCAATCTGGTATCTATACAGTTTTCAGCAGCTGGAAGTCTGCCATCTTACCAACAGTAACCCAAAGGTCACTCTGCTGCCTGGATCTCACCAACAGTAACACTAAGGTCACCCTGCTGCCTGGATCTCACCAACGGTAACACTAAGGTCACTCAGTTACCTGGATCTCACTAACAGTGACACAAAGGTCACCCTGCTGCCTGAACCACATCAAGAGCCCTACTGGCATCAGTGAAGTTAATCGAGTTACAGCGATGGTTATTCAGACCATGAAGGCTTTCCCTTCAAGAAACACTGAACAAAGTGCTGGCTTGATTATATCAATTTATTTGAGAAAATAAACCAAGATTTCTGTCATCTAATTACATTTTAGAGGATGCTCTAAATAATATCAGCATTTGTAAAACCACCTTTCTGGATTACAAACATTAATAGACAACATGAATATAAAAATATACAGTAGCTAAATGCCACTTATACAAATATTCTCAGAGTTACCTGTTATTTATATTTCATTTCATACCCTTTACGCTTCATTAAACCACACTTCAATAACATAATATCTCATTATTGTATTGCTGAAATATTCTCAGCCTGAAATTATGTCAAATAAATTGTAAATCAAATTTCTGAAAGCCATAGGTAAAAATCAAATGAAATGCCTAATTTCACATAAATGGCTGAAACTTAAATGGATTACATTTATTTAATTGCCTAGGCACACTTGTGAAATGCTTTGCCTTGCTGCCTCCTGCAACCGTAGAACAATGTTACCCCAATATATGAGCAACACACTGGCAGTCAAGGAAAAAGTCAACTAATGAAAAATTAAATATATGCTAAATAGATTAAAGAACAAAATTTATACCTAAGATATGCATATTCCATTTTTTTGATTATGTCCTAATACAGTTATTAAAAACAAAGACAAGAGGCAAAATAGTTCTATATTCTATGGGAGCAAAGCTGCCCTACCTCCTTCATTGGAAAACCACTGTAGAGCTCCTGGAGAAAGAAAATGCAACAGCGGCAGCTGATGGTTACCATTCAGCAGGTCTGAATTTCCATGCAGGAAAATGAAAGGTTTTATAAAAAGCAATTCTGGTTGCACAATAAGAATGCACACAATTTCACCAACTGCAAACATAGCGGTGGTCTGAATGGTACCATGGTCTGGGGCTGGGTTAGCTTGCTCTGTTTGGGTGGTGGTAGAGGTACTGATGCCTGAACTCAGGTCCCCATTCACACCAGGAGAGCTGTCCTAGAATAACTACATGTGTGTATTTACGTTTATTCTTTCTGGAGATTGGCATGAACTGCCTTCATAAAGAACGCAAACCCAATACTTAAGCTAGCCTTGCAGAGATCACAGCCAGTGACATGCAGAGAGCAAGCCACATCTCTAGACCCACTTTTCTCTAGCACTTTGCGAACTGAGGGAAAACATAAAAACTCCCAAAGCTCAGGGGCCGAGGACAGCTATTCCGGAGCTAACTTAAAACGGCCTACAAGGTTTGAAGAACAAGTGAAACCGTTTTTTAGGGGTGGGCAAGACAAGGTTTCCTAGTTGGGGTGTTTCAATTGCTGTGAAGAGACACCATGGCCACAGTAACTCTCATAATGAGGTGGCTTCTACCTTCAGAGGTTTTAGTCCATTATTATCTTGGTACAACATGAGCAGAAATCACGCTGGAGAAGGAGCTGAGAGTTATACATCTTCACCCACATACAACAGGAAATGGTCGGAGATATTGGGCGTGGCCTGAGCACATATGAGACCTCAAAGCCCACCTCCACAGTGACACACTTCTTCCAACAAGGTCATACCTACTCCAACAAAGCCACTCCCTACAAGATTATGGGGGCAATTACATTGAAACTACAACACAGGGTTTCTTCACCTTATAGGCTTGGCTGGCCATGAACTTACCAAGAAACATGGACAAGTCTTGAAAGTACAACAATCCTCCTGCCTCCTAAATTTTGGGAATATAGGCATGAGTTACTACAGTCAGAATAAGTGAAATATTTTTCAGAGTTAACTTTACTCATAACCAAACAGGGAATGACCTCTGACAGGCTAAGGCAGTGGACAACAATTAGTCTAGATACTTCAGTTTAGATATTAATCAATAGAAAAATATTTTGTTAACATTGAGTAATCTGTTATATGAAATACACTACTGTGCATGTTGAAAATTTTCTACATATATTCACCATGTGTGAGTGTGTGAGTGAGTGTGTATGTGCGTGTGTGTGCCCATGCCACAGCATGCCAGTAGAGGTCAGAGACAACGTGTAGAATTTTTGCCTTGCACAGTGTGGATCCCAGGGATGGCACAGGGTCATCAGACCGCGCAGCAAGCACCTTTGGCTGCTGAGCCATCTTGCCAGCTCTAAGATGCTTGTCTGTAAAAGCAAGTCCTGACTCAGTAGAAGCTACTGTTCAGACAGGAAGCAGCATCAGTAGGACCTGATGGCTATGCATCCCAGGATTCCTAGCATTTAGCACATGTTACAGAGAAAGTGTACAAAAGTACCTGTTCTACCTAGCAGGGATGAGAGGAACAAGGAGAGAAGAGAGAGCACAGAGGACAATAGCTGGGTGGATGCAAGATGCTATTAAACCCACCTCCTAGCACGTCACCGCAGTGTGTGTAGAGAACACAAGCCAGGGACTACAGGAGCTAATAGAATAGATTGCAAGGAACAGAGTCCACTAAACCCCAGGCAAGATTTCAGGGGAGGAGGATCTATTTCTCTATTAAGTAAAATATAAAACGTAAATCTTACACGATGCACCGCAAGGCCTGAGCAACACGTGCAATTCACTGCGTCTGCACTGGACCCTGCATCTGTGTCCAATAACCATGTATTTATGACACTTACCCATAGCATTAAACTCTAGGAATACATGATAATGTCATATATTCCAAAATGTTTTTCTTCATTTGCACTGGTTAGACTTAGTTACAGGCTTTCAGTACTTCATACTATGTCGTTTAAAAATAAATATTACACAATTCTAGCATCAGAGCAACAGAAACAATCACCCTATTTTGAGTTTATGACCTCTGAAAATGTTGTACTTATTTGGACGACAGAAATTTGTGATTTTTGCAAACGACTAAGCAAAAACTTTTATCCAGTGGCTTCCAGGTTTATAGATTCCAATGCCATTATAGGCAATTACAGGGCTTGATGGAACACAAGGCACATGTACTACTGACAGTCCTCTAAATCCACGTCACTGATTATTTCACGGAGTCCTTGCGGCCTGCGCTCAGCCATCTCACTCTCAGGTCTGCCAGCCACCACTCCGGTTGTTTATCTGATGCACTCACCCTGGCCGTAACCACACAGTGGCGGAGCATTGCTGGGTGTGCCAGGCGCCCTTGGTCCAAGCCCCACCACCACAATAAAAACAAACAGCTGCACCAATCCTTCACCATTCTGTTTGTCACTTAAACTTTGCCATGCTGACTCCTTTAAAATGACATAAAAAAGCACAGCCAAAGAAAAAACCAGTGATTTCACAAGGCCTGTGGGACAGAGGCCAATAAGGAGGGGATGGGACATTACTCCTGAAGTAAGAGTAGTTGCTCCGTGGCAAGATAGAGGCTCAGGGTGTGCAGGGCACATCTACCAAAACCTGGAAAGTGCTAGATGAAGATTTTGCATATCAAGGTATAGATTTTTTTTTCTAGAAAACACCTTCAGCTGTTACTGAACTCTAGTTAATAGCACACACAGCACGGGCATTCAGGGTGAAGCGGCTGGTATCTACTTTATCGTAGAGTGTAGGGAAGCAACAGGCTGAGGTGGGATGATCACGCATAAAATGCGAAAATGTGTGGTCAGGGACAACTGATACTTACTGTGGAATTCTTTCAGTCCTGAGCTTACTATCTTTAATAATAAATTATAATTTCAAACTGTAAAAACATTTCCTAAATTGAGTTACGAGATACTGCTTTAACCTTAAAATTACCCACTCTAGTAACCTTAAGACTTTCAATCACGATTTTGGCTACTCCTTACTTGAATATTTCAAGTATCTAGAAATACTGACCCAATCAGTTAAAACTGGTTAAAATCTTACAAAATTAATTATGTATATAATTTACTTATCTACCCTTTCATTCCAAGAAAACTTCTCAAAATCCTTCTATGAGGCAGATGTCTGTAACTGGTACAGAAATAATAATAATAAAAATAGTTGTAACAGTGTGCTATGCACATTAAGTGCCAGAGAAATCTGCCAGGCAAAGTGTTTTCTGGGCCATAATGAGTGGGTACGAGTTGGCCAACTGAGATAAACGGATCCCAAAGAGGATTGGAAGCTGCGGCAACCCTGTGGGTAAGTCTGTGCTGCGTAAAACTGAACTCATGGCTAAGGAAGCAGCTCGTTTCTGCAGTAGTTACTTTACAGATACAAATCCAGGTTCATCAGAACTCTCCTTTTTGTTACATTACATACTTCCAGAAGATTCTGCCATAGTTTTAATCGTCGCAATAAGAGAAGCATCTTTTGCTCGTCACTAAACCATGGGTATATGTAAATAAATAAAAATATATTCGTGCTTGATCTTATTACTTCTTGGGGTTTGTTCTACCTCCCGCGTACTTGGAGAAACATCACTGCAGTGTTAACAACCCAAGAGTGAATCCCAGAAGCTGTAAGGTCACCTAGGCCAGCAGTGAACTAAAATGGCGGGGTTCACATGACACCTCAGCTCAATACAAAATGCATCAAGGAATTGTCAAAAATAGTTGACTAAGTTCTTAGATGTTTCAAATGTTTTAAATCTCTTTTTTCAGAGTGTGGGTAGTCCCCTGCCTCAGGAGTAGTTTTTTCTTTCTAAACAATTTAATGTCTAGTGTCTGTGAGTTTATGGAAACAGAGCTTTCTGATTGTGCAAGCTACGGTGTGCTGGTTTAAGTGGGGTGTCCTCTACACTCTCAGGCATTTGAACACTCCCTTCCAACTGACTAGGTATGGGTTGTGAGGTTGAGGAGGCGTGGCCTTGTTAGAAGCACTTCCCTGGAGGCAGGCTTTGAGAGTTTAAAGACTTGTGCCTCTTTGTGTTAGCTCTCTCTGCCTTGTGTTCACAGTTCAAAGTGTGAGCCTCAGCCTCCTGTTCCAGCCTCCACACCTGCGGCTTGATGCCATTGGTCACCACTGTGACCCTTCCGTGTTCTGGAAACATCGTCCAAACAGACTCCTCCTCCTAGAGGCTGCCTTGGCTGTGCTGTTCAATCGCAGCTATAGAACAATATGAATACAGTGGGCAATGCCATGACTGTCTTCCTCGTACTATGGAGGTGAAAGGAGATTAAATAAGACACGCAGCACTCGGTGCTTGGCATGGAATGAAAACGGCAACTGACGGTAGGAACGGGTGCCACACGTGTGTCCAACAATATCACACAGAGGTGCTATTGTTCTGCGCTGGGCGCAGAGGTGAGGCGGGATTCATCGCAGCTTTTCAAGCATTATGGATCACTTGGGTGACCAGCTTGCCTTCCATTACCTTCTTTTCAAACCCAAGCATCCTACTTCACTGTCCATCTGGACTGCCTCTCTTTGCCAAGTTCACCAGCAAAGACCTCAGAATCCTTTTATCATTTCTCTCTTAGGAGCTAAGGTTAGAAATATCCCTAGACCTTTACCTCAAATAATTCTTTTTAAAAAAAAAAAAAAAAAAAGCCAGGGATTGTATTCAGCCAGAGATTCCGACTCAAAAAGCTTTTCAATTTGTTTCCAACCATTTCTGCTGGTAATTTCACATGATCCCTAAGCTCAATGAGATATTTTGTTCTTCGAGACATGGGGATGGAAGAGAGCTAGGAAAAATAATATTTGGGTACTTTTAAAGACTGGAAATATATTAAAAAGAAAAATAGTATTTAAATATTTGACCGAAGAAATACCTGAAGATTTCCAGCAGGGGAAAAAGGCCATACAACGTGTGGTAACTTGAAAGAATATGACCCACAAAGGGAGTGGCACTATTAGGAGGTGTGGCCTTGTCAGAGAAAATGTGTCACTGTGGGGGCGGGCTTGGAGGTCTCTTTTACTCAAGCTTCCCTCAATGTGGCACAGAGACCACTTCCAGTTGCTACTTCTCCAGCGTCTGCCAGCACGCCACCATGTTCTGCCATGATGATAATAGACTAAACTCTGAACTAGAAGCCACCCCAATTAAACGTTTTCTTTATGAGATGCTGTGGTTATGGTGTCGCTTCACAGGAATAGACGCCCTAGCTAAGATACAATGTCAGAACACAGTCCAAGAATGGAGTCACGCAAGATTTCTGAGTGCTTAGGGGAAAACTCCCAGAAAACAAGACACAAGTCTTGGGACCTCAGTTTCTTCAGAACACAGACTAACTCTTGGAATGTGGTGCTGTGCTTCTCCCAGGTGTAGTGGATAGGAGTGAATTTACTTTAGCTGTTGTTATTCGTGTGCCTCTAGGGAAAGACATGCTTTTGCCACGCGCAGTTTGTCTTTGTGAATGACCCTACGGACAGCTTGAACTCATGAGAACCTTACTCGGGTGGTCTTTCTTAACCTCCAGGGTACAAACTGTCTGACGCGCTGAATAAAGTTGGCTCCAGCGTGAGACTTTCCTTTTGTCCACCCCATTCTCAGGTCCCGCCCTCCCAAGTTCGTAAAAGACACCATGCCAGAGAGAGGGCTCAAGGGCGAGAGTAATCTCTGTTCCTCCAGAGGACCCAGGTTCTGCTTCCAGCCCCATATCCAGCAGCCAACACTCCCCTGTAACTCCAATTCCTGACACCCTTTACCGGTTTCCAAGGGCATGCGCACACACAGCATACATGGACACACTCATACATACACAAATGAAATTTGTTTAAAAGAGATAGACTACCTGACTTGTCAGTGCACATGAGTGATACTGCTTCACAGAAAGCTTCATTGCTGTATCAAGATCCAAAGAAGTGCAAATTGGACATTGACTTTGACATGTTGTTAAGTAATTCAGCAGAATAAATCGCAAACAGGAGGGAAGTCTACCGCAGAGTGCAAGCAAGGTCTGTAAATTCAGGAATATCTGATACATAATCATCGCCTTACGAATCTCCAAGCTTCTCTTAAGAATAAATGTAGCCCCACATCGGGGGAGGGGGGGCGGAACAAGGAACTCTTCCTGCATGTGCTAAGAGCAAATACAGAGCACGGGGCTCAGTTTCATTAGGAAGTTCATAGCACTGGCGCTTCCTGCCATGAAACACGTTAGACGTTAGATGCAGACCTGTCTGTGTCTTGTTTGAAGAGATGCTAATGATACCTGGTTAAAATCTGAGTGTGCTGCTAATACTGACCTTAGCCTTTCGGTCTTCGTGGTGTGCGCTTCCTCGGAATGCCGGCTGTGTAACAGCAAGGCACACCTACACACCACATGGTAGCCTTGTAGCATCGTGTGCATCTGACCCTTCATGGCACCTTCGTTTGTTGGCAATATTCTAAGAGAGTGATTTTCTTTATTGTTCCCTTATCTTGTATTTCAATCATGGAGAAAAAAATGGGGCAATTAGAACCTTATTTCACAAATCAGTCATTCTGCCTTACTTGTCTGAAACAAAATGGGTTTTCTGTTTCATATCTCAATGATAAAGACACAGGCCATAGAAATGAATAACTGAAAATGTCAAAAGAAATAGAGGTTTCAATAGTAATTTTTAAAAAATGCTGAAAGACAGAGAAAAAACAATTTGGTACAAAAAAAATATGAATGACTAAAAATAACTGGGTGAACATCCATAGTCCTAAAACGCCTTTATAAGTTGTTTATGATGTAAAATAAATCTGTCACTCTGAAAAGAAATGAGAAACTTTTGGTAAAAGGAATGAAATTTGCATTTGAAAATTTTTAAGTATTTTTGATAGAGTACCTTTCTGAAGAAATGGCCATGTACCTAACAATTCTATTTTCACCCCAGAAAATCTCATTCTGCCTTCCTGTGAATCTGTTTGGGGTTAGAACTACAATGGTGTAAAAAGTACAAAGACACTGCAAGGTCTAAATCAAGCCATATGACTATCCACCCTGTCAAATCTATAAAGGTTTTAGAATATGTTATTACACATACTTGCACGCATGCACACGTGCACAATTTTCAGCACAGAAAGATGGATAAATGCATGTCTTCATGCATACATAGCCAGTGAATGAATACATGCTTTAAAACTTAATGGGAGAAGGTAATATTTTCAAAAAGCATACAATTTTTTTATCTCTTCTTTCGCTTTATGGGGAGAATACATAAATCCCAAAGGATTACAGGGAAAGGGATACATGCTAACACAAGTAAAACATGTTGTATGGGCCAGGGAGAGTCTGTGTGTTAGAGCGTGGGCCAGGGAGAGGCTGTGTGTGTTACAGGGTGAGCCAGGGAGAGGCTGTGTGTGTTATTGGGCGGGCCAGGGAGAGGCTGTGTGTGTTACAGGGTGAGCCAGGGAGAGGCCATGTGTGTTAGCAGGCATCGGAAAATCAAGGCCTGGGAGATTGGCAGCCGGAACCAGCAAGCGTCCCCCATCCAGGCTCAGAACTGTCCAGCGTGCAAACAAGCAGCGGGGGCCAGTCAAGGCACCTGATGGGAGCAGCGGGATCGTACCTGCCCACCACGAAATAAAAGCAGTGAGAACCGACTGTCAAAAGGAAAATAAACAGCGGCATCCCTGCTCTCATATTTATTAAGGAGTCCCTTTCACAAGAGAGGAAGAACTGAGTGAAGGATTTAAAGATTCACACCTAATTGAGCCCCGACCCAGCTGCCACCATCAGTGTCTCCAACTGTTCAATGTGGCCCTCAAATGGTGACGGAATCTCAGAGATGCTACCTTCCTGGGGATCCCTCTGAGCTTTTCACGAGCATTTATCACGATGGCAAAATAATTCCATATTATTTTTATGCTTTATTGTACACATCAGCTCACACTTTGAGGAATACAAATTCAAAAACCAAATGCCCAACAGAAGGGTGATCTCAGTACCAAAGGGAACATGTTATACCAGAATGAAAAGTCTTCGGGTGAAGTTGAAGGCAAAACACAAAGAAAGCTGTGCACACCTGTGGACCGTATCCTCGCTGTTTAGGGGCCACCTCCACGCACATACAGAGGACAAGCACATACACTTGGGGGGAGGGGGCACACTGCATTTCTTACCCATCTAATTTTACCTTATAAAGTCTTATTTGAGGCCCTAATTTTAATCAGGGGAGCAAAAAAAAATGAGTACCATGAAAAATAAGAATACTGGGAATTAATAATAAGGCAAGGAAAAACACTTAATAGTTTCACTACTTTTGCAATCTCTCCCTGGATAAGCTAAATGGCTTACACCCGCTCATCACGGGGATGAAATTTAAAATAACAAAGACTATAACGTAATTCTTTCTCTCCTTCCTAGCAGGAGAAATAAAAGTACAATTTATAAACTTCCCTTAATACTTATTTCTTCATATGTATGGATGTCTTATTTGCACGTATGTCAGTATACCACATGTATGCCTGTGCCTAGGGGGTGCAGAAGAAGGAATTGGATTGTGAACCTCCATATAGGAGCTGGATATCCAACCCGGGGCCTCTGGAAGAACAGCCAAGTGCTCCTCACCATTGAACTATCTCTGCAGCCCCAACTTATAAACATTTAAGGAAAATAAATTATATTATCAAATCTGCCCTCCCTCCCACCCCCAACTCTCAAAGTCTGAGTTCATGAGAGCCTGTAATTCTCAGGATATGTTCTGTTACTAACTTAAAAAGAAGTAAACCAACTGCATGTAAAGTTATTCCCTACACAAAACCTCCTCACTGTGCCACATACTTCAATCTACAACCAATGTCCTCGCTGAAGCAGAGCAAGCCTTAGGAGCCACACAGCGGAGTAGTAAAAACAAAATGTAACAAAAATATTTAAAATTGGTAGCAGCTAAATGACTGAGCACTGTCCTGGATGCTGGTGCGTGAAGTAAGACTCGACACCAACTTGTGAATTTTCTTGATGCTTTCCCCTTTACTCCAGGTAGAAAATGGACAACAGATACTACTAGATTTGAACACACCACACCCATGTTCATCAAGGATGAAAGTGCTCCACCTTGGTAGGAGATATACAAAAGTCCTTCTGCAGTATGTGGCCAGGAACTCTCACACGGCACAGCAAAGTCCGGGAAGACCTGGAGACAAATGCACGGTGTGCAATGATACTGCCCACCACTAATGTACTCTGCTCTTGCGAGGATTTCGACACACAAAGGGTAACTGTTATGTATTCAGGAACAGGTCCTTTTTACTTTCTGGATCTATTTTCTTATATAAAACAAAACATTTTTCTCAGTTTTATTTACTTCTAAGCTCTGTAAGCAATAACAAAAGCTAGTGGCTAAAATGTACATGCAGAAGGCCAGACCCAAAAGGTCCTTCCTTACCTATATACACTTGCACTACCTATAGGTGAAGGGTAAACCAAAGGGTATTACACACACCATTGCAGATACACAAGTCTCTCTCTACTGAAATTAGTATATATAGCATAAAGCCTAAACACAGAAAAAGGGTTTCTATACAGTAAAAGTTACAGTTACTTTTTAAATAATCTGTCATTTCCTTTTAGCACATACAGAGTGTATGGTTTGAATAGGTACGGCTCCCATAGACTCATATCAGGAGGTGTGGTGGTGTTGGAGTAGGTACGGCCTTGTTGGAGAAAGTGTGTCACTGTGGAGGACGGCTTCGTGGTCTCATATGCTCAAGCTAAACCCAGTGTGGGCAGTTCACTTCCTGTTGCCTGTGGATCAAGATGTAGAACTCTCAACTCCTTCCCAAAAACCATGTCTGCCTGTATGGCGCCATGCTTCCCGCCATGATGATAATGGACTAAATCTCTGAAACTGTAAGCCAGCCCCAGTTGAATGTTTCCTTTTATAAGGGTTGCTGTGGTCATGGCGTCTCTTCACAACAATAGAAAGCGGATGGAAACGGGGAGTCCGAGGTGAAAAAAGCACAGCAGCCAGCAGTCTCTTCCCGTCTGCAAACACGCCCTTTCTACAGCACATCTGCCAATCCTCCAGAGAACAAAAAGGTCCAGCTTTAATAGCAGTGAGAGCCGGAAGTGTTTCCTTGGAAATCTAATTTAACATACACAATCTCCTTTGCACGGGATTGTTCTGTTCCCACAACGCTGTACTGTTACAGACATGCTAACGGAAGGCAAAGCCTCTCTTTTGGACTGCCATCTGCTATCTAAGGAAGCTGCAAGCCAAGCAGAGGGTACTGAGGTCAAAGCAGGGAGCTTCAGATGAATCCTCCTCCAGATTCTAGGAAGACTAGTTAAAAAAATCTGTCAGCTGCTGAACAGCAGCCCCCTTCCCTTTCCAACCCTACACCCTTAAATAGAAATGACAGCCCCCTGTCTCCCTAGGCATCTGGAATTTAAACGTACTGGCCTCCAGAGATACGAACTGAATTCAACAAACATTAATTTCTCTACTCTGTGCCAGACACTAAGACAACAAACAGAAGTCAGAAGTAGTCCCTGCTCCCAGAGGAACCCCTGGCTCAGGAGTGCATCACTTGGCAAAGGGGGAGAATGGATATAACATCCAATCAGAGTGGCACCAAGCAGTGCAATCAGCCCTCCTGTTCCTGGAGCAGGAGCAGAATAACTTCAAACTACAAAGTTCCCATACCATGCCTCAGTATCCCTGCATCGGCTAGCAATGCATCCCCCACTGAAGATCCTAATGCCCGGCTAATCGTCCACCCAACACTGGCTCACTAGCGTCCTCCCTTCTGCTTTCCCTGTCTCTCTTCCTACTGCAGCTCCGACTGGTTTCAGGTACTCTCTTTCCCGCAAGGGTTCTAGGGCCTTTAAAATACCCACCCACACCTGACAGCTCAGAGAAAGAGCCTAGTTCCGGCAGGGAAGAAAGCTCAGGAATACCAGAAACTAAGGGCAACAACAATGTGTGAAATCCTGGCGCCCCGCAGGTAATGGGTTCTGAACCACTTACCACAGAATCAACAGAATCAAGGCTTGTAAGTGTCCCGTGCCTACAAGGGGATTCCTTCCTAAGAGCCACCTGACCATGTTCCACACCTCGGCAGCCACAATCTCCGTGTCCTTCTCTACAGACGATCACAGCCAAAATTACTATCGGGTTTCAGTCACTGAGGGCCGCTTAGAGCTATGGACCCAGCTACTTCATCATTTGCACCTGACTGATTCTCCGGACGTTTCTTCTACTGGGCCTCCTTCTGTGACCCTCTGCTCCCAATAAACTTTCATCAGAGCTGGGATATTGCACAAAATAACCCTGAAACCACCCATCAGATGAAGAGTGGCTACAAGGTGTATCTCTAACCTTCAGTAACGGCCCCTGCTAATGAGAGGACATGGGCCCTGCAACGCTGTGTGGCGCTATCACAAATGCTCACCAGCTACCCACACAAAAGCAGTCTGGTAGAAACCAAGGCTGGTGGCAGCTTATGAAGCGTGTGCTTTCTGGAATAACAAACATCAACACTAACAGGAGTCCCCCAAATCCCATGCCAGCAGCTCCTTGAGATCACAGACAGATAGGCTTGCAACTTCAAATTGCCTATATAGTCCGCTGATGCTGTACAAGGTAAATCCTGCGAACTGAAGACCAAAGCAAGGTGGCTCAGTCATCAGCATAATTTATCATATAAACGTAACAAACAAAAGTCCCTAGGTTGACAGGGATCAGGTGTCTGTAAGTCTCAGGACCTTCCAGAATCCCTGTGCTTCACATGTGTTTTAGATGTACTGAGGAATTTCACTTCACTTTTCATATGCAGCACAACGCTCTTAAATCAGTTAGTGAGGCATGCATGTAAGAGTACCGCTTGGCTTTGCTTCTTTCAAGACAAGGTTTAAGGGTTCAATCCACTCCCTTGATTTTAAAGGGAAGAATAACGGAGCCCATAGAGGAGATTCCCATGGACCCTCACAATGGACTGCAGACAGAGGAGATTCCCGTGGGCCCTCACAATGGATTGCAGACAGAGGAGATTCCCGTGGGCCCTCGCAATGGACTGCAGACAGAGGAGATTTCCGTGGGCCCTCGCAATGGACTGCAGACAGAGGAGATTCCCGTGGGCCCTCGCAATGGACTGGAGACAGGACTGTCTGGAAACTTTCTGGCATTGATGCCCGACCTCTTCAGATGGATTAAAATGGTCTCAGATTACCAAGGAAGTGAGCATACTCTAGGAGAGTCCAAGCAGAACTTGCCCCAGTAAGCAAGGACAAACCATAACCTCTCTCTGATTCAGAAGGAGCTGAGGTCCCAGGATACCTGGCAAGCATGCAGGACTTAGTACGGCCAGGCACACAGAGCACAAACATGTCTCAAGTCTTCTTGAACAGATCTTAACATAGAACACATCAGCGTTCTGTTTTATATTCTCTCCCCATCCACAGTGCCTGGAACAGAATGCTGCCCAAAATATCCCAGGTTTACACAGGTTTACACATGTTCCGACACAACAGGGAAAAGATTGAAATTACCAAAATGTCAGGTTGTTATGCTCAACTAAAATACATATGGCTACTCCTACTCTTTGCCTTCTATTTTTAAATGTGGGTACCAATGCAAATATTCTGAGAGTGTGTGTTCGGTTCTTTCTGTCCAGCCACAGTGGAAAGAGGTGAGGGGCCAGAATCTGGTTTCTCTGCAGTGTGAAGAGACGTCCCATGGCATTGCGGATGGGAAGCTGAACTGGAAGAGCACAGAGTGGGCACATTCTGTAGTATCAGTTTTTAAAAGACGAAGGAGTTTCAGTGGATGTTTAATTGATGCTCTTCATCGCTTCCAAGAAATATTATTGCTACTAGTCATTAATATTTAAATTTTATGCTTTTGCTTACCTATTATAGCATATGTTCCCTTATGTTTTAAAATATTCTGCTGATACACAATACATTATGTTGAAGCTCAGCTAATGCATTGTTAGTATGTACGTGTGTGTAATGTGTTTGTACATGCACAAATCCACATGACCAGGAAAATGGAACAGCAGACCATCCACTTAGATCATCTTAAAAGTAGCAAGTTACCTTGGTAGTCCTATAAAATATCCTAGTGCATCTGATTGGAAAGATGGGCTATTACCTAATCTGTCTGTTGCTTTTAATAAGATGGTAATGGTCTCTACCTCTAAAGGTTCTAACTATGACAAAACAAATACTGAACACTTATGAAGTCATTAGAATAGTGGCTGGCACTGCTGTATCTCTGAATAAGTGCTAATTTTTAAAATCTTTTTAAAGGTTGTTTTGTTTGTTTTTCTGTTTTGTTTTGCCTTGCTTTGTTATTAGACAGAGTCTCTCTGTTATGTAGCTCTGGCTGTTCTGAAGCTTGCTATGCGGTGTGTAGACCAGGATGCCTGGAACTCATAGAGATCCACCTGCCTCTGCCTCCAGAAGTGCGGGGATTAAAAGCTGCACTACCACACCCAGCTTTAAATCATTTTTAATTTATCCTTCCTTAATAAATTGCCTGTAACTCCAAGAGATCGGAGGCTCTCTTTGGGGCTCCATAGGTACCCACACACAGAGCATTACACTCACATTGACACACATCAATGAAAATAAATTTTAAAAATAAAAGAAACACTTTCAAATATTATCCAATAAAGGCCACAAACTGATATTACATAATCCATCACTGAGATGTTATGTTATACACACGAATGTCCAAATATGGATTAGTTAGTACAAAAACCGTCCCACGTTTTCTACGGACACGGCAACAGTAGAACAAGCAGAGAAACCAATACAAGAAATGACCACAACACAGCCATAAGTGGAGTACAAGACAAGATACACAAGTCTAGATGCTACAAGCTAATGGTG
The DNA here is from genome assembly GCF_014885135.2 of Alexandromys fortis. Taxonomy (NCBI): domain Eukaryota; kingdom Metazoa; phylum Chordata; class Mammalia; order Rodentia; family Cricetidae; genus Alexandromys; species Alexandromys fortis. The sequence continues at coordinate 5,222,588 of NW_026067983.1, read as the reverse complement.
CCTTTTCATGCAGATTTACAAAGCTCTAGTTGCTCATGGGCAGGGGTACTGGGAGAACTATCTCCAGAGGATCCCGTTACCAACCAGTGCCACGTGGACCACTTTCCTACTACCTGTGGAGGGCGACCTTTATACATTAACAAGACGCAGGTCTTTGCAGTTCATGTCCGCACCCACCCTGGCTATACAGGTGGATAAGGCTTACTGAGGTGATCTTTATTACAGTCTGCATATTGGAAATTGAAAGTCGGGGGCTATGATTTTACAAGCTGCAAAGATATGCGCATTTCTACCAAAGTAGCTTTGTTTATAAGGTTTTTTGAAAACTAGATAAAACAGAATTCCCAGAGCAAGACAGGGTTGTGCAAAATTGCCATTAAATTCCTGAGAAGAATATGATTCAAATGCAGCCGAAATCCTTGGTAAAGTTACATTTATTTCCAATATATCTTCCCTGCCTTGGAACACTGATAACTCGCTGCTTAGCTTCCTACAACGTGCTTTATTATTTCCCATTGCTGAATAGGAAAGGACAAAAAAGGGAACATCACAGAGAAAATGTCTGAATTTTATTTCAATCTTGAAAAGGTGTGTCTGCTCACTTCCTATTCCTCTGCCGAGATCTCACTCAGCAAAACCAACTTCAGGCTCTCCAAAACTCTAAGTGACAGGTAAGAAACCTAAACAGGAGGTTGCTATGACGCTCCCACTCAACACCCCATTCTTCCCCCACATTCAGGCCCTCAAGCAACATCCTGACCCTCACACACACTCGCACGCATGCACACACGCTAGCTATCAGCACTTACCGCATTCTCATATAACAGAACTTACATATCTAACTAAGTAACTGCTTCTTCTTGCTAGACATAAGCTCCATGAGCTCTCACAAGAGCTAGAACACACTGCAGGTGCTCAGTAGCCCACTGGATGGTTCTGCTTTGCCGTTCCAATCTCCCCTACGGAGGCAGCACTCCACAAATAACTCCTGTCTCTTATTCATTTGCATGTAACTTTTCCCTGCTATGTGTTACTAATATGAGTAAGTTCACTGTTGTGACATCAGAGACGGCATAAAGCAATCCCCTCCCCGACCTGGGTTTCACTTCCAAGGATTCAGTTCCCTACAGTCAACTAGGAGGACACAGAAAACTATTCATGCAAATTCCACCAAGATTTACAGTGTGCACCAGTCGTGTGACCGACTCTGTCCAGGGAAGCCACAGTGTCTAGTGTATCCGCACTGTCTATGCTACCTTCCTGTCCAAGGAACCCACACCGTTCACCTGTTAGACACCTGGGAGCCACCTGGTCTATCAGGTCAAGTGTCACGGTACCACACTGCTACGTGTTGAGCCCGAACTACACAAGAGTGATGATACTGGCATCTCATATTGGCCCAAAGGAAGCCATGAAGTGCTCCTTTTAATGAAAAGGCAACACTCACGGCCTAACAAGGAAAGACAAAATTGAAGAGCAAGGTCACTAAAGTCTGAGGCAAGAATGAAGCTCCTCTTTCTGAAGTAGTGAAAGGAAAGAACCCATGCTAATTCTGCAGATGCACCTAAGAGCACAAATGTTACACTCGCAACGTGTGGTCACCACTTACCTATGAGAGGAGCAGCACTGACTCAGAGTTCAGTTCTATCCCGGGTTTCTACCCTTCTGGGTGTCTCCAAACACATCCCCCATGGATAGTGGGGCCCACCATATGCACTATCTAGTAGTTTACTAAAATAGTAATGGTGTATTACTCTTAGCTAGATTTTTTAATTGAATTAAAATTTTAAAAGTTTTCATAAAAAATACATATTGTACATTGACTATGTCCACCATGCCCCACCTCACTCTCTTCCCTCCTCCCCCACCACGCTCTCTTTCACTCTCATCCCTCCTCCCGCACCGCGCTCCCTCTCACTCTCACCCCTCCCCCTCCCATTAGCCCCCCTTGGTCCTTAAACAGCCCCACTTTGCCCATATGTTAAATATGCGTGTATGCATAGTTTTATGCATCTGCACAGTCTCCTGACCTGAACACCAATTCTATCAATTTAGTACCTGAGTTCATTTGAGGCAGTCTCTCCTTTTCTACACATTAACATGCCTGATTTCCAGATTAACAAGATCCCCCTGCTACCTCCAACAATGAATGCTAGAAACAGAACACACAAATATTTATAAATCTACTCAAGTGTGGTACCCATGTGTTTAAGTGCATAGCAAGAACTTCATACATTTGTATTTCACACATCGCCAAACCTTGTGAGACAGTTTCATAACAGTGAATTGAAACTGCATAAACACTGGTGCTTTGAATCATAAAATTCTCAAGTGACATTTTATTCTCAGCTATCTAAAGGAAGAGTTAGTTTCTGTTTCTAAATAGGTAAAGCACGGAAATAAGAAAATTAATATTCATTTAATCTCAATTTTAGTGCTTTGTTTTTAACAATTTCATAAACTTTCTTACTAAAAACTTACAAATAAATGAAACCAACCCACACCAAGATTAATCAAACCCAAACTTATACAACTAAGGGCATCTATATGGTATAACAGACATTTGGATCAGAAGCTGCGCAACCTCATGTTCAATTTTACACTTCATTATTGAATATATTTTAATTAGCAGATACCTTATTATAGTACCATTTCCAGGACCGTGATGGCTAGTTTATGTCAACTTCACACACGCTAAACTCCTCTGAAAACAGGACACCTCAATTAAGAAAATGCCTCCATAAGATAGAGCCGTAAGGAAGCCTGGAGAGTCTTAATTAGTGATGATATGGGGACCAGCTGAGGTGGCTCAGTGGGTAAAGACTCCAAGCCTCAAGCCTGAATTCAGTCCTGGGACCTATATCATAGAAGATGAGAACACAATCCCACAGATTGCACTCTGACCTTCACACACCTGCCAGGACACGCACAAATAGATTAGACAGATGGTAGGTAGGTAGATGATAGACAGACAGACAGACAGACGGATGGAAAAGAAGGAAGAAAGAAAGGAAACAATTTTACAAGTTTCTTCAATTTATACTGTTAGGTTAAGAATTGATTTTTCCTTGGCTGTCCTAAAACTCGCTCTGTAGAATAGGCTGGACTCACAGCTCTGCCTGCCTCTGCCTCCTGAGTGCTGGGGTTAAAGGTGTGTGCTTTAAGGGTCAATCCTTCAGATACATCTTTTAGTTAGTTTCAATTATCTAAAGTATGTGATCAATAACTGTTTCTGGGCTCTTGATTTTCCATTTCCTACGAAAACTATAATCTGGGATTAATTTAATTTAGTAGCTACGTGTGGATCATAACAAGTAACACTCTGGAATAGCTAGTTGGAAGCAGGTGAGACAGCTAAGTGGACAAAAGAGGTTTGCTGTGGAAGTCTGGCAACCTGAATTTCTTCCCTGGACCCACATAAAAGTGTAAGGAGAGAAGCCACTCCACAAAGTTGGCCTCTGGCATCCACAAGGGTATTCGGCACACAATCCAGAAAGATCACACAGAGAGAGAGAGAGAGAGAGAGAGAGAGAGAGAGAGAGAGAGAGAGAGAGAGAGAGACAGAGAGAGACAGAGAGAGAGAGAGAGAGAGAGAGACAGAGAGAGAGACAGAGAGAGAGACAGAGAGAGAGCGAGCTCATTGGAACGATAAAAAGGTGGAGGAAAGAGGGGCTCTCTGAATGCATCCTTCTGATAAATGTAAATGAAATTTGTTAAAAGTTGACAAGTCTAAACCTTTTGAGGTGTCAGAAAAATGTGACAAAATTCAATCCATAAGGGCACCTACATATATTTACTTAAAGAGGATTTGAACGTCTTGCCCTGACTGCTAGACCCTTGCAGATAATCAGACTCCATTGGGCTCGGAACCCTTTCATCGTCTCTGAAGTACTTCACAATTCTTCATTTCTACGACATAGAAAAACACAAAACAGCCATCCCTATAGAAACACAAATGAATTCCACCTAGTGGGATGGAGCAGATGCTGCCTTACTTACTGATCAGGCCTGCATCTGCTGCAAGTGCACTGCACCATGCATGACTGCGTGCATCTCTGTGTGCTCACAATCACAGTCTGAGGAGATCATGCCATCTTAGCGAGCCCTTGCTAACTAATGAGCTAACTGAAGTCTTTGGGACTAGTTCGTTTTATATTTAAATAAAGGCCAACATTAACCTTTCTTTTAACTTCCCCTTCACGAAAACTAATTTAAAATTACTTTTGAGATAATGGTCATCTTTCATGAACACACTCTCTTAAAAGCTCACACTATGTCATGTCGTCTCATTTCCATTACTCAAACTAAAAGATGTCGCAGGCTTCAGTAAATCCAAGGGTTACCACTGTGCTGGACTTCTGGTGTTTATGTTCCACCAGAACACCACAAAGAAAGCAAAAAAACCCAACATACAAAAAAGAACAGCCAATCAAATAGTAACACCATGTCTCCTTCTCACATTTCTTGAGCCTTTTGGGTATCATCCCCACATATCCACTGGTCTCCAACCTCCCATCTTTTAGGTATATACAACTTGTCTTTACACATCAAACCACAGGATTTAGCAATTACTGTTGGTACTAAGAGGAGCATAACTCAAAACGTTGACTTTAAAATTACATTTATGCATACAAAACAGTAACAAACCACAGCCAAACGACAGCTTGAGGACCTGGAGGTCTATTTCAGTAGCTCAGCAAGTATCTGAGGCACGACAAGCCCAGGGTACAATCCTCGGAGCTGAATAATTTAGAAATTAAAGATGTATTCTATTTCTAACTAGAGACTTCTCAAAAAAGAACAATCTGAAATTGGAGGATAAACAAGGCAACATTTTTATAAATGTCAAAAACAGGCATTACTACAAATGGCAATTTGCTTATAATCAGAAACTGATAAGCATCATCATTTTCTTAAGCACTGGAGCTAGGATTATCACTGTAGACTAATAGAAAGTAATCAATCTGAAAAGAGAATGCTAAAATTTGAATGAGGCTAAATAATCCTTTAAAATACTAAACAACTACTGAACCAAGGGTATCTAATCTTGTCCTCTACAAGAGTAGTAATGGTGACTTGGTCTCGTGGGCACGAAAGACTACCCAGTATGATGGGGCTGGCTTAAAGGAAAATAACAAACCCAAGAGTCCAGCACCTTGCAGTTCAGGCGGTGTCACAGCTCAGGAGGGCCACAGCTCATGGGGTGGGGGGGTCCACAGGTCATAGGTGGCACAACTCGCTCGCGTGAGGGGGGGGAGTCATAGCTTATGGGGGGTTACAGCTCACAGGGTGGCACAGCTCACGGAGGGGGTTCACAGGTCATGGGAGGGAGTGGGGGGTCACAGCTCATGGGGGTCACAACTCATGGGGTGCTGGCACTCCATTTCTTTTCTGAACCCTACATTCTTTAGAATAGCGATCTCAGCCAGCTTCACCTGGCCTTTTGCTTTCTGAATGCAAAGGACACAAAAGTCTCTCCTTGGAGACTAGAAACCCTTCAAATTAAACAACTAATATTCTAAAATCTTATCGGTATAGAAATCACACTGCTAAATGTAATTCTTAAGTTGGGGCCTTGATAATATGCTGCAAGTTTTAACTGCTTAGCACCACCAAGCACACAGTGGCGCCAACAAACGTTGGTGAACTAGAACTTAACTCTCATAGTGGCCTGAGCTCTCACGTGTGACCTAAGAGGAGGACTATATAAAGCAACAATGCTTATTCTTAGGGTGTACATGAAGAAACTAAACCTGCAGAATTGAGGGCCTTGGCAAAGGTCACATAGTCAATGAGAGACATCGTCAAAGTTGATTCCCACACCTACGAGTCTAAGTCTAGAACAATCCTCACGGGGACACCCATGACCACACTCCTCACTTACCAAGTGGTATTTATCCTGGACACTGCGCTTGCTGAGTTGCTGAAAACACACCGACAGAGAACAGGTTGTTGAAAGGTGACATCTGAGCACGTAGTATTGTAAAATTCAGTAGAGCAGAGATGACTCAAAAGTCCAGTCAGCCAGCCAGCTTCTAGTAGGGGCAGGGAACTTAATCTTCCTACCTCTCAAACCCTTCACTTGTAAAAGCCACGTAAATACACCTGATAGCTAAGGTTTGGGGGCTTTGTTCTTGTTGCTGTTTTGCATAACTAAAAACCTAATGTTCTCAATACTTACCAGAGTTATCAGTCAGATTGGCCACTAAATTATGCCTCTTAGTTATTTTCATAATGTATTGAAATAAAAAGAAGAGACTGTAGGTAGAAACCTAGGTTTTTAAAGTATAGAATCAAGATTATTTTAAGTGTACCCAACGACAGGCTCTCTGCCAGTTTCAAGCTACAGGGTTCTGAGGACAACAGGGTCTGTGCAGACACAGGTCCCCCGCAGCCCTGGAGGTGACAAGGGCAGGCGCTGGAGTGTATCACTGGCCTCCAACACACTTCTTTTCTCATTCCTAATGCCCTCCTTCTCTTTACAGAGTTACTGTGAAATCTCCTAACGTCACTATTTTGTCTCTTAAAGCAAACATATAAAATACTGCGTGACACATAAGAAACAGTCACCAGGTCCTTTACTTGCTTCAAGATATAGAATATAAATCACTGGGTTTCTAAAAGGAACCATACAACCTACAACATTTTTCTAAAAGACTTAAACATGAATTTACCATTTTTACCCCATAAAGCTTTTAGACTGTTTATCATTTTTCAATCTCCAGTATATGAATTAGTCCATAAGTAAATAAATAAAATTAGTCTTTTGACCCCTTGGTATACATTCTTTCTTTATAAAAAAAAAACAAATATTTTGTATACATTTCTATTAAATATACAAATGATTTCCACTTAATTTTAGTCTTTAAGACTACTTTTTAATAATCAAAAATCTGACTATTTTTTATATTTATTTACACATTGTGTGCATATGTGAACACATGCATGTACCACAGTGCACATATGTAGGCTGGGGAACAGCTCGCAAAAGCCCATTCTCTCCTCCCACCACGTACCAGGGTCCCAGGAATCAAACTCAGGATATCAAACTTGGTGGCAAGTACCTGCAGAGCCATTGCAAAAGCCCAGTTCCTAAGATGACTATTATTATTCCCTCAGCAATATCCATGCTAAATTTTCTACTTCAAGCCACCACTCCACTATCTTAAATCATAAAGGAAAATATCCTAAAGGAGCAATAAAACTATCCTCCACTCTCTTACCCTTTGCCTCTCTGCTCTATTTTCCCTCAAAGAAACGATTTGCTCAGCAGTTTCCCCAAGCAGCAGCCATTCCTGGCTCCTCCACCCTCCAATGATTCCCCCCCCCCCACTATCTCAGGATTCACTCCTCCCCATCCCGTCATGGCCACCGCCAGGCTCTTCCTCCGCTGTCACTCATTGCTGGCCACGCCTGCATCTCCAGCTGCTGGCAGAAGATGTCTACTTTCATGACAGCCTTTCAGAGCTTAAAATCTTCAATTTCTCTAAATCCTCCTAATCTCCTTGTATATAAATGTACATTTAGGGAACATCTAAGTACCCCACATTATTCTAACTTATCTGAAATCTTTATCATTTTACCATGGTTGGGCCAGAATTACACTTCCTATTTTACATCATTTAACTCATGAGTTGTGATATTCTACAATATAGTAAATACTATTTCTCTACTGGACAGTGGTTTCTGTTTTTTATGAAATGAAAACAGCACTCATTACACATAATTTTTTCATAGTTAATAAAGTATCCTTAGGCTACCAGTCCAGAAATGGAATTATGGTCTAAAGACATGCCTTGCTAAGGGTCCCAATTAAATCTGACAAGGTGATCCCCAAAACAGCATGGTCACATTGCTGGCTTCGTGGCACAGGTTCTTGTCCTACACCTGTTGTAGATGCTGGTGAGCCACTAAGCGCTCACCTCATCATGCAGCTGGCTCAATCAACCCACTAAGGCTATGAAATACTCCTTTACACAACACATTATTGCTTGATGCGACTCTCCTTTTAACAGTAGCATGCTGCTGCTTTGACCAGCAGGTGAGCAAACATCCAGATTCTTATATCATGTCCCTTTCCCTGTTACAGCAACCAAAATGAGCGACAAACATCTCTAACGCTATTATCTGTCGTTATCAATTCTTATACTAAAATGTCACTTTGGTTTAAAATGTGTCCTTTTTAACTAAGTAGAAAGATCACAGGATATCCTGCAAAAGGAACACAGGACATGTTCAGGTCTTGTTCGGGCAACCACTTGCTGAGATTTCATGGGTGTAGCTTCCCTGTCATTTCTAGGAAGCACAGACTCACACAGCCTTCCTGGTCCCCTCCTCTTCAGTGATGCCCCTTGAGCCTTAGGGCAGGGGTTGTGTTTTAGAAGTACCAGTTGGGTCTGGGCACCACACAATCTCTTGTTCTCTGTAGTTTGATCGCTTGTGTTTTTCTGTAATAGTCACCATCTGTTGCAAAGACAAGTTTGTTTGATGAGGGGCAAAAGCTACACTTGTCTGTGGCTATAGGAAGAAATAAATACAAAGAACTAGAGGCAACTAAAGAAGGTTATTTCTCAAGAGAAGAGCCCTTCCAACTGGGTATCCAGTACCAGGGGGTCAGCCCTGAAGCCATATATCTTCAAGTATATAAGTAGCATTATTTCTAGGGCAGCCAGGGGTACACTGTGGCCTCTCACTCACAGAGATCTGTCTGCCTCTGCCTCTGAGTGCATGTACCACTACTACTCAGCTTGTTTAAGACTCTTAATGCTGTCAGGTGGTGGTGGCAAAATCATTTAATTGCCTACGAGGCAGATCTTGAAGCCAGCCTGGTCAATAGAGTTAGTTCCAGGAAAGACAGGACTACAGAGAGAAACCCTGTCTCGAATCCCAATACTACTACTAATAATAATAATAAGTTCAAGAATTAAGGAAAGTAGAACAAGCCACAAGGAAAATGTGATGCAAGAACATAATGCAAGAATGTGAGCGCGATAGCTCAGCAAATGAAGGTGCTTGTGGCCAAGCCTGGTGGTTTGAGTTCAATACCCAGGAACCACACAGTTGGTGGAAGGAGAGAATTAACTCTCAAGAACTGTGCTCCAACCACCATGCCTCAGAGAGAGAGAGAGAGAGAGAAAATTTTAATGTAATTTTTAAAACTGAATAAAGAAACATGAAGCAAGTTTAATGCTAATTAAGTAATATTTTAAAAACTAAGGGGGGGGGCTGGAGAGATGGCTCAGTGGTTAAAAGCATTGCCTGCTCTTCCAAAGGTCCTGAGTTCAATTCCCAGCAACCACATGGTGGCTCACAACCATCTGTAATGAGGTCTGGTGCTCTCTTCTGACCTGCAGGCATACACGCAGAAAGAATATTGTATGCATAGTAAATAAATATTAAAAAAAACTAAGGGGGAAAAATCAGCATTTTTTTAATTATTGTTAAGTTGTATTGAAAACTAAAAGTAATTGTGGGATATTTAAAAATAAGTATTTACCCCTCTTTAAGTGGCAAGAGAAGAAAAGTTAAGTGTGATCATTTGAGAGTTCTCAATGAGGAAAAACATTTCAATACTTTCTTTGATATCATTTGCCCTGGTCCTTACTCCCTGTGATTACCACAAAGGTCAGAGTCAGAAGAAAAGATTTTATACAAATATTATATTCTATATCTTATCAAAATTCAACCCTACTGTGCTTTTTCCATTATAAAAGTAATTAATGTCCAACTAACAGAAAATATAAAAAAATACATACTAAAGAATATAAACAGGGAGAAAAAAAACCCATGTAAACCGCATAGACACATAGAAAAGGGGAGAGAAGAAGGGAGGGAGGTGAAGAAGAAGCCAGCGAGTGAGCTGAGGCTGGGAAGCGTGTCCACACAGTGTAGGGTGTGATACTCAGGAAGCGTGCACACACAGTGTAAAGTGTGATACTCAGGAAGCGTGCACACACAGTGTAGGGTGTGATACTCAGGAAGCGTGCACACACAGTGTAAAGTGTGATACTCAGGAAGCGTGCACACACAGTGTAGGGTGTGATACTCAGGAAGCGTGCACACACAGTGTAGGGTGTGAGTGATACTCAGGAAGCGTGCACACAGTGTAGTGTGTAATACTCAAGAAGTGAGTTTTAAAGGCATCTTTACATTTACGTATATTTTAAAATACATGTATTTTACACAATCTTCTTTTAAAATAAACATCAAAATGAATAATTTCATATGCAAATATAAGTCACAAAATAAAATCATGTTATATGATTTGCTGATCACGACTTTACCAGTTTCCTCTTAGGCCTAATACCTGAAACCTAGGCTGGCAATGACTGCTGGCCAAGGCCCTGTCCTCCGCTCTCACAGGAGTGTCTCTTGCTCCTGCACATTTGCAAACTCATTTAGAAAGACCTGGGACTGCATAAAGTCTACAGAGTTCCTTCACCTCTCCTCAGCTAAGCAGGTTTATAGCAAAAGACAAAGAGCTGAGGGGAGCTGTAGTTACTATGTGTAAATACTTCTCTAAGTAAATATTAATTAACAAATCAGAAATACAGGATCGCACAAACTGCAGAACTTAGAGATGAGTTTTATATCTCTGTGTAAAGAACAGCAGGATGGCTCACCAGGTCAGGGAACTTGCTACCAAGCCTGATAACATGAATTCCAGCCTTGGAGCCCACATGGTGGAAGAGAACAGGCTCCCATCCATTGTTTACCTCTGCAAGTAGGTTGTCACACAATTCTCTCTCTCTCTGTTCCCAACCCTCGTGTGTTTATATGTATAAACATTCACTAAATAAACAAATAAATAAATGTTTAAAAATGGAGGAGAAAGTTCTAGCTAAACAGAAGGTTCTAGCTGAACAAAAAGATTTAGCTAAACGCAGTATTTGGATAATGGAGTCAGGAGGGTGGCAAGTTCAAATCCCGACAGGACTACACAGTGAGACCCTGTTACAAAACAACAGCAAGAGCAGTGGAAGCCTTTAGATCTTATTAGCATGGAACCAGACAGACTGACAGATTTCAGGGTGGGTTAGCAGAGCCCGGAGGCACTGGTCTCCATCCCTCTCTTGCGCTTTGGAGTGACTACTGGGAAAACCTCTAGGTATTTAAATTTCCTCCCTGGATAATAAGCCTTCCCTGACAGGGTTATTGGGGAGACTAACTAGGTAATGTATGTAAAGTGGTTGGAACAATCCCAGACGCACACTAAGCCCCAATTCTTTCCATCCTAGGATGTACACGTCTCAGAGACATACACAGATGTCCAACAGGCGCCGTTCATTTTAAAAAGAATATTTTGCTGTAGTTGAAGGGTTTTCTCTTTTTTACTTTTTCCTCCTACCCTACTGATCTGTTTAAGCACAATAAAAGTTCAATGATATCTGATGTCTACACAGAAAATAATCACAGAGACGGTAAGCCTACTATACATGAGGATCAGCCGCTACCTTGTTTTCTTTCTGAGATAAGGGCAAACATTACTTATGCAAAAATATTTCTGTTGACAATATATTCGTTGCTATGGCCTTTAGTTCTCATTCAAATTAAACAGTTATATTTTAAGCACTCAAGAAGTAGAAGCAAGAACCATCTTCCCAGCATAGTTAGTACTACTTAAATGTCTCAAGAAGCAACAAATTCCAAACAACACTTAACCTCCTCCTTGATGCTGCCCAACAGAAGCCTGTTTCCAGTTCAACTATATGAGATTGACAGCAAGATGCGGCGTGGAGGAGAGCACCACACTGGAAAGAACTAAGTAGACCTGCACCAGGCAGAGTGGTGGTGAACGCCCAACATCCTCCCCTTGGAGGGAGAGGCAGGAACACCAAGAGTTCAAGGCCATCCCTGTGCATCTACAGACAGCCTGGGTTTAGGGCCCACTGGGACTCCATGAAACAGGAAGACAGAGAGAGAGAACTAGCCAGATTCAGAAAGAAAACATCATATGTTTTCTCTTATATGTAGAACTTAGATTTAAATATATAAGTGCAATAATATATATAATAAATTCTGTACAGACAGACAGACAGAAACACAAAGAAATTAAAGAGGAAAAGATGAAAGGGAAGACACAGCCTGAAGGGCAGAAAGGGGGAAACAAGAAAGGTTAATGGTATATAGGGGTCAAGCAGAACTGAGAAGTGGCAAGTATGGGGGAGAAAAAATGGAGGCTTGTTTCGGGGGGAGAATAAAAACAATGTACGATGATATATATGGATGAAAATGATACTGTAAACCCCATTTCTCTGTACATTAAATAAAACGTTTTTGAAAGGGGACATCCTATCCAGATGAAATATGATGCAGGTCCAGAGAAACTGAGAGGGGAGAAAGTGAAACTACGAAGGATCAGGTAACAAGGTAAGTCTTTTCACCTCAGCTACAGCCACTATGGGGATTACTCTCTCTTTGCTTCCATCAGGGGATCTACTGTTTTCCTATAAATGTCAGCTGAGCTGCACAGCTTAACTGAGATGGCTCTCTATACTAGCTTCCAAGTACAGAAAGCTTATCTGTAAGTACACCATTCATTGTTAGTAGGAAGCTATCAACTCTGACTTCCCACAAACTAAAACATTCATGCAAGCAATATTTTGCAGGAGACAAGATGCATGCCTGCTAACCTAGTTACAGTTATATAAACCCACCACCTACTACTATGTAGAAGGAATTCGGCAGGCCATAGTAGGTACACTTGATACCTAGTTCCAGTATCCATCAAGGAGCCTTAAATCACATCATTGCAAATATCTTTAGGTCTTAAGAGTTTTTATAGAAGAGAGAAATATTAAAAGGGTGTTTAGAGTATAGTACCACAAAAAAAGTGAAAAATAGAATGAATATTCAATAGACATGCTGTAGATAAACCCCCAAAGACTGTTCACTAGGATGCAGAGAGTAACAAAATTCAAGGAGTTAAAGGCAAAGCCTTTAACGTTGGCTTCTGACTAAACATGACCATGAGATAATACCCAGAAGAAGGGGCTGGAGAGATGGCTCAGAGGTTAAAAGCACTGACTGCTCTTCATGAGGCCCTGAGTTCAATTCCCAGCAACCACATGGTGGCTCACAACCATCTGTAATGAGGTCTGGTGCTCTCTCTGGCGAGTAGGCATATATGCAGACAGAACACTGTATACATAATAAATAAAAACCTTTAAAAAAAAAAAAACCCTTCCAACCCAGAAGAGCACAACCCCAGTAGGAGCGGAGTGCTAGGCTGAGCTGGAGGAACCTACAGAGTTGCAGCATACAGGGGTATGACACAGACAGCAGGAAAACACAAGGACCAGAGCTTTGAAGAAAACTCTAGAAGGCAAGAAAGCCGAGCACTGTGGGCAAAGGCAAAAGAGAAGAGCAAGAAAGGGGCCAAGAAGCAGTCAGAACACAGAGAGAGCACAGGAAGAAAGCCCAGGTGTTCAGGGACAAAGAAAACATAAAAGAGAAAATGCTCCCAACCTCAATTTCTGCTATAAGAGCACAAAGTGTCACACTGTAGCCACTAGACTTATCAATAGGAGGTCTGGGAATTAGTCCAAGGAGTGGCAGAGAAAATTAGAGATAGAAGGAAACTCAGATTTCACCAGGCAGGGAGAGTAAACAACTCCAGGACCTGAGAAGAATCCGCAGGCTACCCTTGCCAGGTGTTTAGAAATAAACATAAATTCAGTCTTAAATCATGACACAAATTGCTGTGTTCCTAGATGGGAGGAAGAGAGAAACTAAAAGTGTCTCTAAAAGTTTTAAATCTGGCTTGGCAGCACAGGTGTGAGGGTGCCAGAACGTCAGCCTCAAATCCGAATCTGTAACCCAAAGCCCTTGAAGGACAGAGTGCTTCCGAGTCCCGGCTGTGCTGTATGGGATCCACAGCAGAGTCCAGGATTTAGCATTTCAAATAAAAAATGTCTAGGAGCATGGGTATTTAAAATAAACTCTCTATATAATGACTTGGGATATAGTGTGGTAAACAAGTTACATAAAATTAGGATTTCTTTCATTTTTACTCTATTCCTTTTTTACATTATTAGTGTAAATTCTCTCGTGAAACTAGACGATTCACAACTACATAGTTGACTGGCTTTACAATAGGAAATAAATACTGGGATGTGAGAATAGTATTCCGAAGAGTTCATCAGAGCCAATGCTGATCTCTCACCTTAAAGGAGATGATTATGAAAAAGGTCGCCCGGGCAATTTAACGATTTTACCATTTAGTAAACTAATGTCCTACCGGATCAAATGGCTCACTCTGGTCACCTAGCTAGTGAGAAACAAACGAAAGACTAGAAAAGAAAGTATGGATTTTCCACCTGATTCTACCTGCAGAAAAGTCAGGAAAAAAGATTTCAACTTTAAAATAGATTATAAGTTCAAAATACACAGCTTGGTCTGTGTCACATTTAATAAAACCACTTGCAAAAAGCATATCCCAAAACATCTTTAAATTACCTCAATTAACATATTTAGTTCTTTTCTTCACCAATCTGAAACTCAACTCTGAAAGTTTTAAAATATAGGAGCTCATGATTAATATTTTTTACTCTGTGTGCGTGTTCTGAATTCATTTTAACTCAATCCAATTCAATTACAAAGATATTAATTATCCATACAAGCATTTACCTTTTTAAAGGGAGTCCCGGTGGCTTCCCCACCTACTACCTAGCTTCCACAGTCCCCGAAGGTACTATGGAGGACACTGCAAGAAAAATGTCAGCAACGGTCTCACCCAGCTGCCAACATTGAGAACTGCGGTAGCAAATGGGGTGGGGTGGGGAAAGTGCCCACCAGTATGACTGTGGCAAAAATGTTATGTGTGTTACAGATTGTTTTCTCATTGGTAAAACACAGAAGCTCACAACTGACCAAAGTACACAGAACAATTCTGAGGCATGCTCAGTCACTAACAAGACTTCGACGTCATACTCCCTTCCCAAGGCTCAGGGACGGTCAAAAAAGAGAGGAAGAATCAGAGGTTTGGGGAGACAGGAGCAGAACAGTATTTTCTACACACGATAGGACCACTGCATGCATGAACTGACTGCAACCGTGTTTGCCTGCAGAAAACGTGCACGGGATCAAGCCCGCCAGTATGGAGAAGGGAGGTGCTTAAGAACTCCGCTCCTGGCTGCGGACCTGTTGACTGTTAATGGCTTCTGGTAGATAGCGAGACTATTTTTTTTTAGTGGTGTGGCTCATAGTAGGTTAAACACACTCCAGTGGATGGTTCTCAACCTGTGGGTCACACGTCCTCACCGGGGGTCTCCTAAGCCCACCAGAAAACAAAAATATTAACATTACAATTCATAAAAGTGGCAAAATTACAGTTATAAAATAGCAACGGAAATAAATATATGTTTGGGGTCACCACTACATGAGGAGCTGTACCAGAGGGCCGCAGCATGAGGAAGGTTGAGAAGCCCTGCTCTACACCCAATAGCATACTGTGGTCAGCACACACTGGACTCAGTGGATTACTTAAGGGAGAAAAAGAGGCAAGCGTTTGGAAGAGGTGCTGGAGAGCAGGAATTAGGAAGAGGTGGGGGAGGGCAGGAGTTTGGAAGGGGTGGAGAGGTTGGGATTGGATCTGGAGGAAGTTGGCAGGGGAGTGGAGATAGTGTGATAAAAAATACATTGCATGAAATTCTCAAGGAAAATAAACTATTAAATAATAATACCCATTTGGAAGTGGCATGAATTTGACTTTCAAATAATGATCATGAAATAACAAAGGCTAATACCAAGAAAGCAGTACTGATGAATATGATAATCACAGTGCATGAATGCAGGTACCCACGTGGCTATGGAAACCTACATTTTGTCGTATTTTAGAAACTTAAGGAGAGAGAGCACGAGCAAGGAACTCAGGACCGCGAGGGGTGCACCCACACACTGAGACAATGGGGATGTTCTATCGGGAACTCACCAAGGCCAGCTGGCCTGGATCTGAAAAAGCCTAGGATAAAACCAGACTTGCTGAACATAGCGGACAAGGAGGACTACTGAGATCTCAAGAACAATGGCAATGGGTTTTTGATCCTACTAGGCAGTTTGGATGCTCACCTTACTAGACCTGGATGGAGGTGGGTGGTCCTTGGACTTCCCACAGGGCAGGGAAACTTGATTGCTCTTTGGGCTAACGAGGGAGGGGGACTTGATTGGGGGAGGGGGAGGGAAATGGGAGGTGGTGGCGGGGAAGAGTCAGAAATCTTTAATAAATAAATAAAAATTAAAAAAAAAAGAAACTTAAGAGAACGGTCCAATGAAACCCCATGTATCCATCTCCTACATGGCAAGATCAAACAATGTCCATTTTGGATTAGTCTATACATTAAAATATAGTACAAAAAAAAGTGAATACTTTATCTGAAAAAATTCAATTAATTTCATCTTCTTTACCCTCCGCCATTTGGCAGTGACAAGTAAGACCTAATAGTGCTTCTTAGACTGATATTCATGAAAAGATAAAAGTTACAAAGTTGGAAGTAAAGCTACAACCTATACAATACGGTCTATCAAATTCTGGTATGATTTACAGTCCTACCTTACTGAAGAAGCTATGGAAGCCTCACTGGAACATTATGGTGGACGTCAACCACAAATTCAGACCCACCTGTAACAATTACTAACCAAAATTTCTACCTACTGTAACTTAGCAAAAATCTGCTTATCCTTATTCTTTCCACTTAAAAAGCACAGGTGGCCAGGCAGTACTGGTGCCCGCCTTTAATCCCAGCACTTGGGAGGCAGAGAAAGAGGCAGGCAGATCATTATGAGTTCAAGACTAGCCTGATCCACAGAGTTAATTCCAGGAATTTTGAAACCCTGTCCCAAAACAAAAAACAAACAAACAAACAAAAAAAGCACAACTATCTAAAACACAAATAAATAAAAGCAGAAGTCAGGTATGGTGGTGCCTACCTAAAGTCCCAACTCTCAGGAGGCTGAGACAAAAGTATCCAGGATTTCAAATCAAGGCCATCACGGGCTAAATTAATCAATTCATTAGTAATAAATGAACTAAATTCTGTTCTTGCTAATTTCCCATATTAAGTTGAACAACAAACACTGTTTTAGCTTGTACAAACCAAAGTTTGTGCGGTAGATTAACAAGCTGATCCTGAGAGTTAGTTCTTTCCTAGATCTACTGTCCCCAGCCAAGTGCAGAGCTGATTAAAGGAGTAAAGGGATTTCTGATCAGATATGCTCACTCCGCTCTGCAGAGATATCCTTGGTTCTCTGTAGGGAAACTATTACTGGTATACCAAATGGTATTACTGATTAAAAAAAAAAAAAAAAAAGTAATGCTGCCTCCCTTCTCAGCGGCCTATCACCTCTGCAGGTCTTCACAGGGATGAGAGGTTGGGCTGTGGTGAGTGGAGCCAGACACGCACAGGTGACGGCTTTTCTAGGGTTTGGTCCGCGCGCTTTCCTTCGCCTTGCACGGTGCTCCTTCACGTTACTTCAGGCAATGTGTTTACCTACTCTGAAGCCATCGCACTCTCGACTCCTGTCCCCTCACTGCTATTACCTCCCACAGAGCAGAGGCTCAGCACTGTCTGTGTCCTCTCCTCTCAGTACAGAATACTGTGGCATGAAGCTAAAGACAGCCTTTGTCCCTGCCATTCCTACTTCATGCCAAGGTAATGACAGCTAATGGTGAGTAGATAGTAGATGCACGCACATGAATGGCAGATTCAGTACCCATGTGCTAGGACATATTTACCAAAAGTAACATTTGATGGGCCTTTTGCATGGCATAAAGTCTATAATTTGTTAGAAAGGGTTATTATTAATTCTGCATCACAAAGAGATAATGTTGCAATATTCAATCACAGTGTTTCACCTGTACTACAAGGGAAAGTCTGACTGTATATGGATTTCTCTCATACAAGCTTAGGACAGGAAGCTTTGATTCTGTCCAAGTCCTACAGAACTAGTCACCCCTTACCTGTGTGACCATTCCCTTATGCATGCTGCTTCTAGCTCTGGCTTCTTTCTTCTCTGGTATGGACCACCCCTCTTTAAAATCCAGCTTCAGTTCCCACCTCTTTCCCTCTGCTCCTCCACTCCAGTAGCTCGCTTATTTCAGTTATTACATCGTAGTTTTTCAGTTAATTTCACGCATCAGGCTCCGCTCTGCCTTGACCACCCAACACACATGATTAGAGAGGACGCCTGGCCCTCGGCTCCAACACCTGACATTGGGTTCTTTACAAAGCAGGTTAGCCTGAAGAGGTGAGAACTTGGAACAGAGTTCTGAGGTGAGGGCTTGAGCAGTACTGGGGGAAGCTTGTCTGCAGAGATGGTACACCATTAATCCACATCATGCAATTTTTACCTTCAGAGCCAATTTCAAGTTAGCCGTGGTCCAACTGTGTGTGGAATTAAAAAATGGTGTGCTACGTGCTTGACAATTGCTAACCTAGTGAATAGCAAACTGCCGGAATCACGTGCCCACAGGCCACATTTGTGACAAGTTTCAAAAAAAATGTCTATTTTAAATGTATCTTCTTCAACATACTCTACCCAGCAGAAGTAAATCCATAAACAAGCGCCTTTGTCCATTTTCTTTACTGTTGCATTGACAGAGGCCAACTCCGTGCTCAACATGGAAAACATTTGCTGGAGGAACTGTCAGTATTTTAAATACAATAAACCATTATAACGTATTATATAGTTAATGTATAAGCTAGGGTAGAGATAAGATAAATCTAACTTGTCTTTGTGACAAGTTAAAGCTCACTGTGGATGTTAACAGATGAAAACGGGGGTGGGGGTGTAGTTCAGCGCTCAGAGCTTATGTCATGTGAGCAACAGCTGGGCCCCGGGTTCAACTCCCAGTACCATGAAAGGAAAACTGATCTGCAGATGCTAACTGACAAGTTGGTTAACACATAATCAAGTGAGCCTAGAACCTGGCCTCTTGGCCCCTGATCCAATCCTTCTGACTACATAATGATGACCACCCCTTGAGTTACTACCCATCTGTCAACCTGGGGCAATGCTGCTAACATTCTGAAAGTCTCCCATGCTCCTCTAGATGTCAATGTACAACTGAACTATGTTTGATATAACGTCTAACAAACGACAAGCTAATTATAAGAATATCAGTGACAAAAGAAAGGTCACAATTAGAGGAAATATTTCTTTATATATCAAATGAGCTTTTCCTGAACATCGCATCATAGGCCAAGCCTGAATTCTTATTCATACCATCTTTAAATCTGTAATCATCTCTGAATTTAATTATTGGGGTATTTTTCTTCCTAACTCACCATTAGGACAGAGGTCATAGCATCTGATATTGATTCTGGAAACAATGTCCAAAACCTTCTCATAATTCAAAGTTCATAGGAACATAAAGTTCAAACTGCAAAAAAAAAAAATGGCCAAAAATCTATTTGCATGATTTTTAGTACTTGAATAACCACACAGGTGTGAATTCTGTAAATAACTACAAGGGAGAAAAAAATCTTTTTTTCACCGTTCTTTATAACCGAAGTGTTTTTTAATTAAGCCTGAACAGAGACAAGGCCCAGTCGCCGAGGCCAAACTCTCTTATGGACCCATCAAGCTGACCGTCCTTAGCGGCAATGCTATAGCCAAACAGGACAGGAAGTGAACTCAAATTTAAGAACTGATCAGCAGCACAAAGGAATTCTAGGCACAAGAAATTCTCTTTTTCTATTTCAGTATTTGTCTCCTTAAAATTACATTATGATGAACTGTGCCAGAGAATGAGACCTCCTCAAAACCGAGAAACATCACCTTCCCCCCACTTCTAGAGCAAAAGTGAACATGCAGAGAGAATTTCGGGAGGGCGAGTTCATTAGCCAATGTTCTGCTAACACCCAAGGCAAGTTTCTGACTTTGTTCCAGTATGATCTTATTATTTCCTAATTATCCATATTGCTTTTCTCCTTTTTGTTAAACTGAAGTTCACCCAAGCAGTTGAACCTTCCATTTAGAAGCATTAAACACACCCTCCTCCTTTGCTGATAATTGGCCCCCTTCTTTATTAACTAATTTCTCTCCTTGATTTATTACAAACCCTTTTTGGCCAAATTTGGATCCATTCTGTGACTCACAGTCCTTCCCTTCCTTAGCTCGGTGAGCATGCTGCCACTATGGCCGCAGCCTGCCGGTTACTTCTTCGCATTCTGACTGCTCTTTACGGATCCTCTTATAGAGTAATGAATGTTTAATAAACCTGGAATGCTTCAATGATCCTTATTTAACTAGATGGTGAGATGTATGTGAGGCAGACTAGTCACACTAAATTGTTTCCTGCCGAACGGTTGTGACTTTTCAGCATGCCAAGTCCACAAATCTTTGCCACGGAACTTATGACCTCTAAAAGCACAGAATGCTGAATTATAATTAGCATATCCATAGCCAAACCAAACTGAGCCAACTCCTCCGTCCGCAATTTTACCATCCATATGTGTTTTAATAAAGTGAGGTTTACAGTTGTGCTGTCCGTAAATATTAATGCGGCCTCTGAATTTGAGTAAATCTGTCACTATATTATGCAAAAGAGAACAGTCCATAATACGGGTCACTGAAGCTTCTCATTAATGGAAATAAACATTTCTTAAAGGTATAGTCCTCCACTTTGGGAAAGAGCTATTTTCTCCTGAGCTCCTAAGCTCCTGTAACTTTGGAGTCTCTTGCTCTAAACCCCTCCCGTTTCTTATCAGTCACTGACACATTTTCTAGCAACTGTCACTTCCACGCAGCAAACACAGCGTCTTTTCCTTACAGAAGGAGAAAACTGGAAGGTAACTACTGACCTTGATCACGTGAATCTCTGTGTAAGGGCAGGTTTAAGACTCCCTCCACCTTTGCAGGGTGTGAACCCTGAAACAGCACATGTACTGGGGTGCCGCTCTTTTGGAAGAGCAAGTGGACAGTGTGTTTGCTAGTGAGAAATGCATCTCAAGCTGACAAGAAAGATAGTAATAACTACAAGACAGAAAAAAAAATGTAAAAACTCTGGTGGTGTGGCCCCTAATGGGCCAACCATACTCTAGTAGATGGCCCCATTCCCACGACTGTATAGACGGCACAAACTGGACTTTATGGTTTGTTTTTTTTTAAAGGCACAATGTTGGGAAGGGGTGGGGGTTAGGGCATTCATCACAAAACAATCCTCCCCACCATCCTTGAGTCTTAATGCTCTGAGCTTATCGTCTTGAAATTCCTCACACTTTGACTTGCTTTGTAAATGAAGTCCAACGGGAGAGCTCGGCCTGGGTTGAGAGCTTCCGTGTCACAGTGAAGGATTTTTCTTTTGTATTCAAACTCTGTTGGAAAGATTTTTTATTACTTTCAAGCAGCCATAAAGCTTTTTCCTGCCTTCTGTGAAGTAACATCTGCTATTTTGTTTGTTTGTTTCAGTGATATATGACACTTTTGCCTTTTGAGATATTTTTATTCAATCATGTGACTAAAATGTACTGTTAGTTATTGTACCCTGATAAAAATTTCTATAACCTGTGAGTCGTGTCTTTCATTACTTTTTAAAACTGGCCTTCCTCTATTCACAGAGAGCTCTTTCCACACTCTCTTTCTCCCCTTCCTCTGGGACGCCCTAGATGGAGGCCAGCTTTGTGACGTCACAGTCACTAAAGCACTCATCAGGTCCTTTCCTTCAGTGCTCCACAGATGACATCCGTACTTCCCCTTACACATCCCGTCAGGTCTCGCCTCCCACAGGGCTCTAACTTCCTGCCAAACCAACCATTATTCTAAAGGAATTTGCAACAGTTTCCATGTGTGGAATCCTTGAATATTTTGTGAACTTATGCATTCTTTCATCATTTTCAATGTATTGATTATATGATAGCCCATAGCTGACCGTGACACTATATTGACTGCTACACAATCATCTACATTATTTATTTATTGTGTAAATTTTCTTTTTCTAGGTCATGTTCTGATATACAGTATATGAAATGCCAGGCATTGCACTACAAAAATAAATAATAATAAAAACTCTGTATGAGATTTGCTTTTTCTGGCAATGACAATAAAAATAAAGGCATATCACCTTAAAATTCAGAGGTTGTATTTTAATTTTTATAAATTAAAAGTGTCTCTGTAGTTTTTCCTACCTGCTAAGATCTAACCAAAAGCTTGGATTATTTTCTCTGCAACCCCAACATACTTTCTGAACTATAACTTATGATCTCTCAGCATAATAAAACTGCCAAAAACTGTTTCCAAAAACCAACCCACCATATAACCTTCGACCTACAGTCGGTCCTGCCAAGGGATGTGCTGAGTGAGGGAAGCCTAGAGATTGAGGGAGTGGCCAACCAATGATTGGTCCAGCCTAAAACCCATGCCAGGAAAGTGTAAGCCCATCCCTGACACCGCTGGACCACCGTGACCCACAGGTTGGATGACCCAGAGACCTAAGATAAGAACCAAACACAACTGGACAAACAAACAAACAAAAAAAAAAAGTCAGTATAATGATGCCTAACAATATTCTGCTATACTCATAGATTGTGCCTGGTCCACTTGTCATCAGAGAGGCTGCATCCAGAAGCTGATGGAAGCAGATGCAGATCCACAGCCAAACATTGGAAGGAGTTCAGAGAATCCTGCACAAAATGGGGAGAAAAGATTGGAGGAGCCAGATGGGCCAAAGAGCACAAGAAAACTCAGAGAAACAACTAACCTAGGCTCAGCGGGGTTCACAGAGACTGCACCAACAACCAGGGAGCATGCATGCGAATGACCTGGGACCTCAGCACGTATGTTAGTTGTGTCACCTGGTCCTCCTGTGGGAGCAGGGGCTGCCTCTGACTCTTTTCCTGGTTTTTTGGAACCCTATTCCTCACACTGGGTCACCTTGCTCCGCCTGAATACTGGAGGAGATGTTAGTCTTACAACTTGATACCCCATGTTTTGTTGGCATGTGTGGGAAGCCTGCCCTTTCTTATGCAGAAATGGAGGAGGAGTTGGGGGGGGATTGGAGCAAAGGGGGATAGGGAGAAAAAAGAGCAGGGAGAGGAAACTGCAGCCAGGATATAACATAAAAAATAATAATGATAATTTAAAAAAAATGTGGCCAGCATCTAACTACTTTGGCTACCACTTGTAGCTTCCTAGCCTAACAGCCAGTGATGCTTACCAACTGAGAAAACGAAAGGGAAGTGGTACCAAACACAGGGCTCACCTTGACGTGTTTCCTTCACTCTAGGACCTTTACCCCTTTGTATATATTCAAATACCTCTGATAACCCTACAATGTGTTTTCTCATTTTTCTAAAAGTGGACTTAGCTGAAATATAATTACTAGAATAATAAAGCCAGGAGTACAAATCTGATCTTATTGATCTTAGTGGACTACTTTTAGATATGGATCCAGATTCTACTACTGGCTTCAAAAGTACACAGGATAAATTTGTATGTCTATAGCAGTTTATTTGACTTCAGCTTTATTTTCTGCTTGATACCTACTTACTCACTGTTTGAAAACCATAATTAATTCTGTTCACATTATTACTTAAACTAATTTGAAATATTACTGCACAGATTCAGGAAAGGGGGCTGAGAGGATAAGAGAACTTGGTGCTCTGCAGAGGACCAACAACAGCAGCTCACAATCTCCTGTAAGGAGTTCCAAAAAGACCCAACCCCCTCTTCAGGCCTCACACACACCCGCACACACACACACACACACACACACGCGCGCGCGCGCGTGCACGCACAGCCACACACAGATCTTCTACAATATGCTGTTCCTCAACATCCCCTTCCATGGGATGCAATGTGTACTCGCAGCCCCTCCATAATGCTGTCTTGCACGTTGCCTTTGTTTTCCTTTTTAAATTAAGTAACGGTTTCCTGGCGAGTTGCACTCCTCCACCACGCGAACAAAAACAGTTATAAGCATGCAGTATCTCACAACTTTCTTCTGTGACAACTTCTATTTATCTCTCATAAGATGCAGTATTTATAAAATAGGATGAACAGAGGCTATGGATAGCGCCTATAGTTATATCACCATAAAGTCTCCATAAGACAAAATTGAAATTTATGATCACTGAAAGATTTTGAACTGAGAAAATGTTTCATTATAATTAAATGTACAGGCATTGTGTAGGCAGATTATCTACTCAAGGAAACCAACTGCTATTAAAGCTTGCTTTACAGACAGCAATTCTGTATGCACATGAACAGCTTTGAAAAATCAGTTAAATCTATACCAAACAATAGCAACAATGCTGTACCTCACTCTATTTTTCCAGAAAATTATCACTTGCAAATAGACTTAGTAATAAAAATAAATTACTACGGGTAATGTAAAGGGTCATGAACTGACTATCTTCAAACTCAAGTGAGATGCAGGATTCCACTTCACAGTAGTTTACTGTCAATTACCAATAAAAGGCTAAACCTCTCACCCTAACAGTCTTGCTCTGCAAGCTGGTGCCTTTCTGGGTGGGCAAAAATTACCAAAATTACCTTCAAATTTAGAAAAAAAAATGTTTGGTTTAGATAAAAACAAATTCTGAATGGGCACCAACAAGTAGAGCGGATAAGTATATGCAGTTATATTTTCCAAGCTCAACTGGCTTTTAATACAATTATAGGTCATTATTCAGTCCTATCATTGCTCTAGGCATTTGTTTAAAAGCATGAGTTTCCTTTTTTAGCAAGCTCCAATTAATTTCCCTTGGTAGGTCAGGGGACCTTTAAAGATTTACAAGAACTTAAGACACAAGAAAATGAGAACCTTCCTATCTCTCTTTTTTTTTCTTCCCCCAAGACTCTAGTCTGCTTCACCTATTTCTCCAGCTCAAATCTCCATAACTCTGCTCATATTCACTGCAGGAGATGTCGTCACCACCTTGGCCATCTGTCAGAAAGTGCCGATGTTTAACACGTCACGAACCAGCTGTTGGAAGCCATTTCCATACTCTGGGCTCATAATAAAGCCCCGGGACTATTAATAAATAAACTACATTTTAGCAATCATCACATAGTAATTTTGCTTCAGAAATAGGAATAACGAAAAACATATACACACCAGTGTTTGTGACTTCTTTGCCAAGAACTGGTAAGCTGCTCAGCTACATCATCACAACACACATGGAGGTACCATGATACTTAACTATGATGCTACCTGGATGGCTTTGGCGTAACACACTTCTAACCTGAACCTGATGCTTACTTACTCTGTCCTCAAGCAAACTACTCCTACCCTGTAGACCTCGGTGCTCTTAGCTATAAACTGGAAATAATAATATTATCCTGCTGTGTTGATTTTTAAAACAAGGGGTGTTATAGTTTGAGTGTGAAACATCTCCTCTCAAGCTGTTTGGAACGCCTGGTCCAGGACTGCTGATGCTGCTGCTGTCTGGGGAAACTTCAGAAAGTGACACCTAGAAGGGAAGGCTGTCACTAGGGGACAGATCGTGAGGTGTACAGACCAGCTTTATTTCTAGTCTGCTTTCTGCACCTTCATTTACCCAGATCAGATATGAGCCAGCTCATACTGCCTCATCTCCAAGTTCTAGCTGCCATCTTTTTCCTGTCATATGGATTCTCACAAACCTTGAGACAAATTAAATCCTTTCTCTCTGAAGCTGCTTCTTCAGGTCTCTCGCTACGGCAGAGAAAAACAAAATAATACAATAAAAATGGATTCAGAACGCTTACTTCAGGACTAAAAGTTAGAAGCAGCCAGTATTAAAACTATATGGCTTGTCTTTGGGCCTGATCACCCCAGCATTCTCCCCAATGCCTGACGTTTACCTCTTATAGAGCTAGCCTTGGCTATATAGCATTCACCTTCCTGGATTCCACCTCAGACTCTGAAGTGTCAAATGAAGTGGTGTGGGACATACTCCGGGGATACAGTACCTTGTATGGCAAAGGTTTAAACCTGGCTTTGTCCACAAGAGAAGGAGAATGAATATCAGAGGCGACTTAAAATTCTCTAAATGTAAAGGGAAAAGTAAACAAGTGGGATGATTAATGCCCTGATTTGCCGAGGAGTCTCCAAACTGTTATCATCTACATGAACAGCAGCAGTTCCACTGAATGTGCCCTGCTACACGGACCCAGAAATCAAGGAGCACAGGTCCACATCATGTGTACCCAGAGCCAGATCTCTCTTTGTTCCTCATTAGTCACGTGCTTGCTCTGAATTCCATGATGCTATAAGCAACTTCCTACAGACAGTGGGATGAGGATGAAATTAAAAGTCAGAGCACTTATCACAGTGTCTAGAGTGACGAGGAGAGAGATGGCAGCATGTGAGCAATCCTCGCACCAACCTTCTACGCAGTACTTTACACCAAGATCTGTGTGGTGCTTTGACTATAAACTCATAGGAAGTAGCATTATAGGAGGTGTAGCCTTGTTGGAGGAAACGTGTCACTGTGGGGTGGACTTTGAGGTCTTCTATGCTCAATACACCCAGTGTCTCAGACCACTTCCTGTTGCCTGCAGGTCAAGATGTAGGGCTCTCAGCTCCTTCCCCTGCACCATGTCTGCCTGCATGCCACCATGTTACTCCATAATGATATAATGGACTAAACCTCTGAAAATATAAGCCACCACAATCAAATGGTTTTTCCTTTCTAAGAGTTGCCATGGTCATGCTGTGTCTTCACAACAATAAAAGCCCTAACTAAGACAATCTGAAATCCAGCCCTTCTTCCTTCTTTCCTGTCTACCTCTGCTACACTCTAGCCTTTCCCCAAACTGCATAGTTCCCACACCTTATTTCCTAGCAGCTGTAGATTTGGCTCATTTCTAAAAGCCATAGACCCTTTTAGTCATTATCCAAGCTTGTAGAACATATGTGTGTGTGTGTATATACATATATGGGAGAGTTACAGCTAAAAGAACTAAGCCAGATGGTGGTGGCTCACACCTTTAATTTCAGCACTCGGGAGGTAGAGGCAGGAGGATCTCTGTGAGTTGGAGGTCAGCCTGGTCTATAAGAGCTAGTTCCAGGACAGACACCAAAGCTACATAGAGAAAACCTGTCTCAAACCCTCTTCCCGGAAAAAAAAAAAAAAAAACAACTGAACCAAAAGCACGGGGGTGAGGGGTGGGATTGTAGATTTAAAAAACTGACCCTATAATCAGTTCCCCCATCTTCCCACTGGCCATGCTGCCTTTTCTGCCTGAGTCTCCATTTTCTTCAGCTGTCAGCACTGCTGTGCCTTCCTCGGCAACTCCCACCCCCATTCAAAAGCTGAACGGCCATGAAAACTGTGATGGCAGAGCCTCGTTCTGAAAAGCAACTTGCCAGTAACGTCAAAGGTGTTAAGTTCATAAAAGACAAAATCACTAAAGAACTGTCACAGGCTAGAGAAGACCAAAGTGAAATGAAAAATAAAATAAAATGCAATATGCTTTGGCCCAGGGGAATCTAAAAGATTATTAGTCAAAAGGCTGGTGAATGACTAAAGCACACAGTTACACACATTCTATCAATGGCGTTTCCTACATTGAATAACTGTACTTTTGCTTTGATTGTGTACGATTTTATTCACAGGGGAAGAGGTAGAAGGGCACTCTCTATACTACTTTACAGGCTTTCTTTAGGTTTAATGTTATTTCAGAATAAAACATTCAAACATAAATGTGATTATTTAAGATTTACTATAAAGCATCTCTATCCCATTGGACTTGCTAGGTGATATATTCTTTGAGAAACTGTGATTCCTATGCTAAGCCAATTGCAGTAAGGCCATCACACAGGTTAATAAAAAGTCAATTCCAAGGTATAGAAAATCCACCTTAAGCACTACTATTGGACTGCAAATCCATTAAGAGAGTACAGTGCCACCTACACACACTCAGTAATACTAAGGACTTAATGACAGCGAATGATACTGTGCCTTGTCTTTCATGTGACTGGGTAAATACTCCTCTTGAATTAACATAACTGAATAATATGCTTAAACAATAACTCCACTGGGACCAACGGTTCAAAAAGAAAAAGACAGGAAAAGAGAGAGAGACATAAGGAAGCATACTCCAGGGCATACCTGCTCCCCCTTCAGACCTGCCTTGAAAGCTTTTAGCTTTGGTCAACAATCTCTCAACAAAGCAATAAAAATTATCCTCCATATTAAAAGTTACAGAGGATCTTTTTGTAGGAACCAAGTATTCAGTGTTGCTTGGCATGGATTAAATATATAGGTGAAAGTTTATCACACTAACACTGATCTTTTCAAATGAAGCAGTCTACAGATTGTAGGAAAATATAAGGACATATTCCAAAAGCAGTTTGCTCATAAAACTAGACAGGAAATACCATAACACAGTATAGCTTTTATAGTTCAACCTCAAGCTAAAGAATAGACAACCAAACTAAGTTTGAAACAGCCAGCACAGGACTGGCTTAATAAATATTTGTTGTTGAATAACATAATCCCAACACTAAGTGTTCTTTTATGCAAATGAGGCCTGCCAGCCACAGAGTATATGAAATGAAGTTATGGCATCTCTATATGATGCAGACACAGCACTGACGCGTTAAAAATGTGCTTCACCAGGACACGGTACCACACACCTTTAACCCCAGCACTTGGAAGGCAGAGGCAGGCGGATCTCTCTGAGTTTCAGGCCAGCCCGGTCTATCAGAGTGAGTTCCAGGAAAGCCAGGCCTGTTACACAGAGAAACCCTGTCTCGAAAGAATAAATAAATAAATAAATAAATAAATAAATAAATAAATGATGTGCTTCACCTGCAGTAGCCATAATTTCCCAATCCCGATTTGAATACAAATGTTCATTTACATTAATTTGTATAATAAATATCAATCACTATAACAATTACCTAAAAAAGTTGTGTTTTCCTTTAGAAATAAATGGTGGTATGTCAGGATATTTTTATGGACTCACAACCCTGAATTTCAAGGAGCCATCTCACAGTTTTCGATGCCCTATTCAAATTTGCCTGCTTAGAGACAGCCAGCTTGTTTTCCTAGGGGGAGAGGACTGCCCAGCTGCCCACTGTTATATGGCTTCTTTCTCTTGGGTGGGTATCCTCTTAGTCAAGAACTAAGTGAGGATGTAAACTTGTCAAACCAAAGGCAAAAAACAATGTAGACATGATAGGCTTATTCCACGCGGAGAGGCTTATCAGAGGGTAGCAAAAACACACTGCACTGAATGACAAAGTAAACGTACACTCCAAAGAGTAGATTAACATTAAAGAAAATACTCAGAACCTCAGAAGCGTTTAAATCCCATCCCTGGCTGTCTGCCATCATTCCACTCCCCTGTATCCCATTACCTACTGACCAGATGTAGGTAATGTGGTTTCAAATGAACCCTGTTAAGAGCAGTCTTGAAGGAGACACACTTACAGAATACCTATGTCCAGCAGGAAAATGTCTACAGGTAAAGAGGAGCAAGTTGATACTGGATTTTTCTACCTATTAAAATTATCATCCAACAAGAAAAAAAATCTCGTTCCAGCTCAAGAGAAAGGAATGACTGGGGAAGAGAAAGCTTCTCACTCAATAGTAGGTTTTACAGTCGTGAAAATAAACACTCAGAGTACCACATCAGCTGCAGCTCCCTGCGCCGGCCCCTGGAACAAGCATCCTACTAGAACAGCTCTTAGAAACAGCTCCAGCCAGAATGAAGGTCTGCTGCAGTCTGTTCTGGGTAGGCTTTTTTTTAAAAAAAAAAAATCAAAATTTGGACTATAAACCACTCAAGCACATGCAGAAGTGCACTATGTCACCATGTCAGTTATGGACACTTTGACACTCCTCTACAGCCAACCTCGGGTACAATCTTTAGTCCCGCCCAGCCACAACGTTTTACAGAGAAACAGCGCCATCTTTTGATGCAAATAGAAGTCCAGAATACTACTATTTCAAACTTTTTTTTCCCAGGTAAAATCACAACATACACAAGTACCATTGCATCTTATATCATAATTATCATCTCCTAAGAATGGTTTCTTTCCAAAAGTAGTAAAACGTAGCACATAAGTTTGCTTACCAAGATGCAAAATTGTAAAATACTGCAAAATAATATCAACTCAACATTTCATTAAACAAAATTTACAAATTATGTCATCCAACTGACATATATTAAGTAAAAAAAACTTTTTGATCATTGTTATATCTATACTGATCGTATTTAAGATGGACTCATTAATTTCATAACTGGCCAAATATCAGCAGTAAATTATCAGTGAAATCCCGATGCGCAGAAATGCAAATACAGAAAGTTTCTGGGTTACTTACACCAGTGACACAATGTCTCCACGCTGGACTTCGAAATTCCTCACCTTCCAGTGGTTCAGTAGGACCACATCGGAGGACTGGCATCCTCCAGGGTTCAGAGAAGGCTGCAAAGAAGAGATGCATCCGTCACTTGGAATTGTTTTCAGTTTTTATGCAGCAGAATTCAGTTTTAAAAACTCCTACCTTTCAAATCTTTTGCAAGTCTCGAATAAGAACAAATGAGTTTTCAAACCTGCTAACTAGGATTCTTTCCAAAATGTAATAGAATAAGTAAATAAGTTACCAATGTTTGGGTGGAGCTCCGTCTCGGGCCTCCTCCCCCTCCCCCTCACTCTAAAGCATGCCCTGTCTCAGAAAGCCCTAGAAAGGGCGGCTCCTCCCCAGGAGATGCCCAGGACCACACCCATGGGCTATTTAGGATGAGGTTCCCCGACTTGCCACGTGATTTCCCCTTGTGGTTTGTTTTCTTTCTACTAGAACCACCCAGGGAACGGTTTGCTCGAATTAAACCCGGACTCATTAATTTGGCCTGATCTGATTTATTACTTTGGCAGAAGAACCCAATATCAGGGTACAGAAACCTCAACCAATACTTATTTGCAAGGAAAATATGACTGAAATGAATTACTAAATTCTAGTAGAGAGATACAAAAAGTTTTATGAATAATGAAAACATGTGCAAAGATGGACTTAATTATCCTAGGATAATATTCTGGTGGACCGACTCCCACATCGTCGTTCCCTGTGGAAAAGAAGGAAATAATGTAATGTCACCCAGCAAAACATCTACATAGGAACCACCAGGAGTAGGAAGGACAAGGATGGGAAAATCACTAAAATACACATTTCCACCCTTCCATCCCTCTTTGTCCAAGAGTATGTACAAAGGTCCTGGTCTCTGCCTGAGGAGAGTAACTGGCCTTCCTCCCAGAATTCAGACAATACCAGTTGTGCCTAAGGATGAACGAAGCAATGACTGAGATGCACTGAGTTCACTTAGCTACAGAAATGTCACCCGTGAACCATGCTATGTGGATGGAGCAACAACACAGTCCATGGATAACACGTCCAGAAGGAACGAGGGGGAAGAAAAAATGAGGGATGAAGAGAGTATTTCTACTGCTGACAGAAAGTGTAGACGTGAGATGCAGCGATTTCTTTGAGGACGGAAGGGTTCCCAAGAGTGAGGCCGTTTGTTTCATTGCAAGGCTAATGATGACCACAGAGGAAGAAACACAACCAAGTCAAGAGACAGGAAAAACAGTAAGGGCTAGGCAGTCATGCCCGAAACAACAGTGACAAATGTTTTTAAGGTTCCTGGGTATCAGGGGCTATGGAGATGGCTCATGGGTAAAGTGCCTGCTGCATACACCAAAAAAACAGAATTCAGAACTCCAACAGCCACAGAAAAGACATGGCTATATCTGCTGTAACCCCAGCTTCTGGGAGGTAAAGGAGCAGAACCCTACGAGTTACTGGTCAGCCTCCCCTGCCAAATCAGTGAGCTCCAGGTTCAGTTATAGATGCAGCCTTAGAGAAAATGAGGTAGATTTGGAGCCATCCATGGGAGTGTGGTTGACCTACCAAGAGCAACATTCTGAACGAAAAGTCTCCCTCTTCAACAGCTATCAGTGGCCAATGGTTCCTCAGCTAGGGGTGGGACTCAGTGCCCATCTGCCCTCTCCATGGAATTCTGTCTGGCTTTAACTTGAGCAGGTATGTGAACAGCACAAACTGGACTTGATTATTTTTTAAAGTTCACAAAGCTGAGTGGGTAGAGAGGAAGGGAGGGGTCTAGAAGACATTGTCGGAGGAGAGGCTATAATAAAAATACACTGTTTTAAACTGGAGGAGGCACAGCTTCGACAAAGCATCAGGAGAACCAGAATTGCTAAGCATGCAATCTTCTTCAGGGTAAGGAAAGGCTGCCTTTCCACCCGGAAGGCTGGAGCAGATATTGTCTACCAACCTATTTTGTGGAATCAGCCTTCACCTCAATTCCCCTAAATCCTAAGTACTGTTTAGGCCGAATCCTGAGCTTTGTCTCGCAGTGAGTGGAACCCTTCCTTATGAAGGAAGTTGCATGTACTTTGCATTCTCTGTCTACTGAATCCATCCTTATGCTTACTACAGATCCTTCCTCCTGATGCCCATGGCCTGGGCACTGTTTATCATCAACAGAACTCATTCTTAAGAACTTTGCTAAAGAGGTGTGTTTTGCAAGGGAGTTTAGGTGTAGCCATCCCTGAAGCTTTGTTGAGATAACTGTCACATGGAGACTTTTCCCGATGTTTTACTGTGTTTACTGCAGAAGAAAAATAACCTCAAGGTCAGACTCGGAAAGTTCTGGACCCAGCACCTGCTAGCATGGTGTTGACCAAGTTTCGCTCTTCAGCTTGTGCCAAATGTTTCCCTGTCGGCCGTGAGGCTTGCGGACTTCCATGAAACAACATTTTTCAAGAACCCGATTTTAAAGGTCAGAGGGAAAGTTTAGAAATAAAATAAGAGAGCAATTTTAAAAAAGTGGCCAGATACAAGTGGCACACAGCTTCAATCCCAGCGTGTGAAAGAAAACAGCCGATGGATCTCTGTACTTAAAGCTGATCTACATAGGGAGTCCAGGCCAGCCAGGGCTATTCAGTGAGACCTGGTTTCAAAAACAAACAAACAAACAACAAAAGGGTGGAGAGCATCTGAGTAAGACTGAGGAAGATACCCAGTGTCCACCTCTGGTCTCCATACACACACAAACACGCATGTATATCAAAAGCATATATGTGTGCATGTACAAATACCACACAGACAGGAAAAACAAATATAAAACAGGCTCCTAGGACTGTTAGTAGGTTTCCTTTCAAGTACATGTGGGCAGAGATGTAGTCATTTTACGCAGAGATTTTAGCATGACTTTATTTTTAACTCTGCAGGATTGTGTAGGGGGGAAACCCCACTTTGTTACCACTGGAAACTTCAAACACCCCCAGCAGAAACCCCACCAATCATTCACATTTGCCTAACTCCTAACCACCCTCCTTAGCTCTGCACTCTGCTTGTCACCTCGCTTGACTGTGTGACATCAAATCTCAATGTGACTAAAATAGAGCTTAACGTTTTATTCCTTATCTTCTTCTGAGTCATTTACCGCTGTTGCAGTCAACCCACTTGAGCGTTTAGGGATGGCTTTATTCCCAATCAGCAAGCCACATGGCGTTTCCGTCCATCTTCTCAGAGTAGCTTTCATATATGATACATCATCATATTTCAAGCACAGTCTCTGCCTAGCTAGCAATACGTCTACACTAACCAGTATCTCCCCTCCGACTCCAAAGAATGCTACTGCTTCCCAGCCACATCATGAGCAAGTTACTCACCTTCACTGTGCCTTCTTATACTAGCAAAATGATGGTGATTAGTAACTAGTACCCAATTAATAAGCCATGGTGACAGTACCTGCTAATCATTCCCCATCTGCTCTCTAGACAGCCAGCCATTCTGACGAGCTTTAAAACACCAATCTACTGAGATCACTCTCTTCTTTCCTTCTCACTCTCTAGCCCTGATCTGCCTCTCTCAGCCTCCAGGGGTGTGGGGGGGGGGGTGGAGGTGAGCGACTAAACATGTGTGTCACCATGATGAGATAATTCTTTAAAGTGATCATATCAGCTCCTAGCACATAATCACCATCTCAAAAAGATCTATTATTGGTATTCTACATGACAATCTCAATTACAGGTTTGTATGTATACTTTTCCCAGCTCCCTCTGCTCTAACCCCTAAACAGGGACAGTCTACACAGCAGGAAAACTCTAAAGAGCTTGATTTTGGTTAAAAATTCCGAGCTGGGGAGAAGGTTCAGGTGATGTTCAAGATGAAGCACCTGTTCTGCAAACATGAAGCCTAGAGTTCAGATCTCCATAATTCAGGTCGAAGCACAGTGGGTGCGGTACCCATCTGCAATCCCAGCATTTCCGAAATGGACAGAAGGGAACTCTGAAGCAAACAGGCTAGCTGGAATAGCAAGAATCAGTGAGCCCTGAGTTCAGGGAGAGACCTTGTAGCCTCAAGACACTTTTTTTCTCGATGGTAAATCCAAAGTGCTCCACACACAACAGTCAGCATACTCTCACAGAATTGCATTTTTGAATTGTAAATGAGCAGCATTTTCTTTTATTGTAATCCCATTTATAAATTTAAACTCTAAGACCAGCAACATTGTTTGGAGCTCCGACCATGTGGTGGTTTGGATGAGAATGTCCCCCCCCCCCCCCCGCAATATGTTGGCAGATTTGAATGACAGGTCACCAGGAAATGGCACTATTTGAAAAGATTATGAAAGGATTAGGAGGCGTGGCCTTGTTGGAGGAAGTATGTCACTGGGGGTGGGCTTTGATGTTTCAGAAGCCCAAGCCAGGCTCAATGACGTGTTCTCTCTCCCTCCCTTCCTCCCTCTCCTCTCTCTCTCTCTCCCTTCTCCAGCACTATGTCTGCCTATGCCATTATGTTTCCCACCGTGATGACAAAGGGCTAAACCTCTAAACTATAAGCAAGCCCCAAATTAATATTTTCCTTTCTAAGACTTATGGTGGTCTATTTTGACTTTCCAGTTGGATCTATATGTTTTTCTTAGGGTTCACTTTATTATTTAGCTTCTTTAGGATCATGAACTATAAGCTCAATGTGCTTTGTTTATAGCTAGTATCCACTTATGAGTGAGTACATAGCATATTCAACTTTTTGGGTCTGGGTTATCTCACTCAAGATAGTGTTTTCTAGTTCCATCCATTTGCACGCAAAATTCAAGATGTCATTGTTTTTTTACAGCTGAGTAGTACTCTAATGTGTAAATTGCCACATTTTCTTTATCCATTCTTCGGTAAAGGGGCATCTAGGTTGTTTCCAAGTTCTGGCCATTACAAATAATGCTGCTGTGAACATAGTTGAACAAATGCCTTTGTAGTATGATTGAGCATCTTTTGGGTATACGCCCAACAGCGAAATTGCTGGATCCTGAGGTAGGTTGATTCCCAATTTTCTGAGAAACCGCCATACTGATTTCCAAAGTGGTTGTACAAGTCTGCATTTCAACCAGCAATGGATCCTCTCCAGCATAAACTATCATTGGTGTTTTTGATCTTAATCATTCTGACAGATGTAAGATGGTATCTCAGAGTTTTTTTTTTATTTGCATTTTCCTGATGACTAAGGATGTTAACTATTTCCTTAAGTGACTTTCGGCCATTTGAGATTCTTCTGTTGAAAATTCTCTGTTTAGTTCTGTACCCCATTTTTTAACTGGGTTATTTAGAATTTTGATGTCTAATTTCTTGAGTTCTTTATTTATTTTGGAGATCAGTCCTTTGTCGGAAGTGGGGTTGGTGAAGATCTTTTTCCACTCAGTAGGCTGCCTTGTTGAATGCTTATTGAATGTGTCCTTTGCTTTATAGAAGCTTCTCAGTTTCAGGAGGTTCCATTCATTTATTGTTGCTCTCAGTGTCTGTGCTACTGGGGTTATATTTAGGAAGTTGTCTCCTGTGCCCATGCATTGAAGGCTATTTCCTCCTTTCTCTTCTATCAGGTTCAGTGTGATAGAATTTATATTGAGGTCCTTAATTCATTGAGTTTCATGCATTGGGATAGATAATGGATCTATTTTCATTTTTCTACATGTTGACATCCAGTATGCCAACACCATTTGTTGGAAGATACTTTCTTTTTTTTCATTGCATAATTTTGGCTTCTTTGTCAAAAATCAGGGGTTCATAGGTATGTGGACTAATATCAGGGTCTTTAATTTGATTCCATTGGCCAACCTCTTTTTTTTTAATGCCACTACCAAGCTGTTTTCATTACTGTAGCTCTGTAATAGAACCTGATGTCAGGGGTGGTAATGCCTCTGGAAATTCCTTTATTGTACAGGATTGTTTTAGCTATCCTGGGTTTTTTTTTTCATATGAGATTGATTATTGTTCTTTCAAGGCCTATGAAGAATTGTGTTGGGATTTTGATGGGGATTGCATTGAATCTATAGATTGCTTTTGGTAGGATTGCCATTTTTATTATGCTGATCCTACCTACCCAAAAGCATGGAAGATCTTTCCATTTTCTGGTATCTTCTTCAATTTCTTTCTTCGAAGACTTAAAGTTCTTATTGAATAGATCTTTCACTTCTTTGGTTAGTGTTACCCCAAGATATTTTATGTTATTTGTGGCTTTTATGAAAGGTGATGTTTTCCTGATTTTTTTCTCAGCTTCTTTATCATTTATATATAGGAGGGCTACTGATTTTTTTGAGGTGATCTTGTATCATGCCACATTATTGAAGGCATTTATCAGCTGTAAGGAGTTCCCTGGTAGAGTTTTTGGGGTCACATATATATACTATCATATCTGTGTTATCTCCACACATTGCAAGATCCTAACTCTGTCTTTAAGAACCCATCATTGGACTCTCATTCTGCCCTTTTCCCATTTGTAAAAGTCTACATCTTTCTGAAAGGCTAGCTTGGGTTCAGTCATCCTCTATTATGGAAAATAATAATAATAATAATAATAATAACAACAACAACAACAACAACAAACTAAATACCTGCAATTCCCTGTAAAACTTCAGAACTTACAACCTCATGTTCTAAGGCTGGGGACACTCAAATCCTCCTCTCCCTTACAGAATCACCCATCTTTCCAACTTATCTGAGCTTAATTGTTAGAAATAACAAGTAGGGCGGTGTAAACAACAGACATGTGTAGGGAACAAAAAAAAATCCCAAAAGGCGGTGCTCAAATCTCTCACAATGAAATGGTGGAGTCCACAGCTACCAGCAGGAAAACCTTGTTGTGTTTATAAAGGAAGCAATGGAACTCTCTCTTACTACTCCATTCCTCCTCAAGGTTGAATTAATTATTCCCCCATCTGTACTCCCATAGCAGTTAAGGTAATTCAATGACAGCATTCAATAGATATCTTCCTACAGATATGACTCTATTGCTCACGCACAGGTTTCTCATATCTAAACAGCCTCCTACACTTAATCTCATTACTATAGTAGAAAGTTAAGAGATTGAAGAGACTTCAAACACAGTTAAGTAAGACTGTTCCCAAACAACACACATTATGTAAACAACAATGTAGGCATCTCTTTCACGGAAAGCATTTTAGCTGCCTGGGTAAGAAATTTCTTGTGTGTTATCAAGTAGGACAATGTCATCATTGGGGATGAAGTACAACAATGCTTTGCTATTACCCACAGTGGAATAATGGCAACCATGAACGAATAAAGTGGTTACATGTAGTACCATAGTGTACATGTAGGGACCAAAGTAACGCTTACACAGACTGGCCAGATACCAATTCAGATACCTGAACCGAGAAATTGTTCATATTATGTGAAAAATCATATAGCTCTTGATACTCACATATATACACATATATATATATATATATATGAAACAGGAAAGACTTTCTGACTTCTCCAAAACTATTTTTAAAAATAGTAATTCACTAACTTCAAAATGGTGATTTCACATGGGAAGCTAAGAACATCTAAATTGATTGATGGTATTTTACAAAAATTAGTAAACTATGTTATTGCTTAGAAATTTGACAAGTTCCATTCGTTATGGGGATGGAACTGTGTTCTTCAGACAGAACAAGCAATCATTCCTAATCAAAGAAGTTATAAAAAGAAAATCTAAATTAAGTCACAAACTTTGATTTTGATTTGACGAGACTATCTACATCCTGTCATACTGTTAACATTTAAATCGCACATTTCTAGAGACTATCTCAAAATTATGAACAATTTCAAATAACAAAGTTTATAAAGCAAACCAAAAAAATAAACAAATAAACAAAAAATTTCCATGATTACAGGTGTGTCTACCCAGACCTCAAAAGATGAGATCGATGTGTCTATGACATTCCTGCCGGCACTGTAGAGCCCTGGGAACCAGGGCGAAGGTAGTGCTGACCACTGGAATGACTACAGAAGGGTTGCACCACCCACTCTGTCTGTCTTACCCTCGAAACCAGGCATTCTCATACTCACTTCATCCCACTGTCTTACCCGAACCAAAAGGCTAAAGACCACACATGGTGTGGCCAGGGGCATACAGGTCAGTAAAGAGCACATGCGTGACATGTGCCAGATCCCAAGGTCAGTGCCTAACATCACCAGGCAAGGAGTAACCAGGAGAAGTCTTTAGAACAGTCAGTGCACTAAAGAAAGAAAGCTGCTGTTGAGCCGCTGGCTCCAATTCCATACTAGTCATATCTGGCAAATTATTCAACAGAATTAAGCCTCATTTCTTCATTTATAAAATGAGGGTTGCATGAGAAAGCGGCAATCCACGAAATCTTAACACAGCACACGACACGACAGTGTAGAAGTCAATAAATGAGATGACAATGGGACTAACCATAGAATAGAGCAAAGCAAAACCCAGGACTACATCCCACAAGGTCAAGACGAAACTAAGCCTCACAGAGCACTTTGCCCATTGCTCTCATAAAGGCTAAATTCAAAGTCTCACGGAAGGTCATTTTAAAATTCATTTCTAAATTCCTGGTGGATGTCTCTTCACTTTGCTTAAGCAGAAAAATGTCAGCATCCTTTTATTTGGGGCCTTCCTTGTTCAATCTGGAATTAA
This sequence comes from Alexandromys fortis, assembly GCF_014885135.2. NCBI lineage: Eukaryota > Metazoa > Chordata > Mammalia > Rodentia > Cricetidae > Alexandromys > Alexandromys fortis. The sequence continues at coordinate 5,183,688 of NW_026067983.1, read as the reverse complement.
TCCAAACATGTTTAGGATGCACAAAATGATAAGTATACATGAAAATGTCCACAGGCTCAGGAAGAGGGACCAGCAGCTAAAGGGTTCACAGCTCAAACAAGAGGAGCCGAGTGATGCTGAGAACCCATGCAAAAGCTGAATGGTGCTGAGCCCCCTGTAATTCCAGGTGCTGAAGGCAGGGACAGGGAATAGCTGGAGCCAGATAGCTAGGAAGACCAGCTTTACTCCAGAACTCTGGGATCGACAAGAAATCAGGCAGAGGAGCAATCGAAGAAGAATCCCAGCATCAAGGGTGTCCTACACAAATACACGCACACATATATATGTACACCTACAACAAGCTCACATATACACATGTGCACCTAAATAAACACAAGCTCTCTCTCTCTCTCTCACACACACACACACACACACACACACACACACACACATACGACTATAGAACCCAGTCATTCCAGTCCTGGCTATGTATCTGAGGGAATCATAATCATCACACAGAGATGCCCACATTCTCATTAGGTACAACATTAGCCAGGATAGACAAAATATGTCATCAACCTGATACCTATTAATAGATGAACAGATGGAGAGAATATGGCAAGTGTGCACATTATATAACAACAAGGAAGAGGGAAACCATGTGCAGGGAATGTATGAGAATAGAGAGTACCATGTTTGGCTAAAGAATTCAGCAAAATAGTGCAAGCTTTCTCTCTCAGGTGCTCTACAATTTTAAAAAGACCAACTTTTCTAAGAGATACTATTTGGTATTTACAAAGAGAAAGCTGGTGGAGGCAGGAGACTGCAAAAAAGGTAAAACAGTGGTTTGAATGAGAATGTATCATAGGCTCACACACTTGACCACAAGGTTTCCAGCTGTAGGTGATGCTGGGGGGAGGGGCGGGTTTAGGCAGTGCAGGCTTACTGGCGGAAGGTATCACTGGGTAGGTCATGAAGATTAAAAGCCTTACACAACTTGCAGCTTATCTTCTCTCAGTGTGTTTACATTTGCACAAGTGAGTGTTCAGCTTCCTGTTCCTGCCCCCATGCCCTCTAGTTGCTGCCATGCCCCCCCCACACACACACACACCATGATAGACTCTTTCCTCTGGAACTCGAAGCCTAAATCAACTCCTCCTCCTCTACATTCCAACGGTCAGGATATCTATCACAGCATCAGAAAAGTAACTAGTACAGGTATTAAGGGATTAATACAGTCAAATCACGTGGCACACACACAGGCTGTCACAAAACGTGCCTTTTAAACTAACGTGTGGTAATAAGAATTTTACATGTAAATTCTGTTAGAGGATCATTTTTGTTTGGGTGCAGCCTTTGGAAAACTGTGGACAGAATATTGTCTTTTTTTCCTTGCTCTTCAGAGGTCTCTATCGTTTGCATGGCTCTTAAGAGTCCTCAGATCCATCTGACTGGGTATTTATAATAAAATGAACTATAAATTTACCCAAGTCTTAACAAAACTTAAAGAAATGAAGCATTCTTCTCACATAAAACACTAACAACTAATACCCCTTTAACACTTGATAACAGTGACTAAGAACTAATACCTCTTTAACACTTGACCGTACAGTGACTGGCCATCTAATTCAAAAGCAGATTCAGGGTCTGAGAGATGACACGGCAGTCAGGAGAACTTACTGCTCTTGCAAAGAACCTGGGTTCAGTTCCCAGTGTCCACATGAGTTAGTATCTATAACAATCATCTATACTCCAGTTCCTGGGGATCTGGTACCATTTTCCAGCCTCACTGCACACAGGTGTTACATCCACACATACAGCAAGGAAAATACTTATATGTTTAAAAGAAAAGAAATATTTTTAAATACATCCAAATATTTTATTTAGGGCTCTTAGCCCAGCAAAATGATTTAATAACAATCACAAGGAATGTATACTTATTAAGTCCTGGCCCTTCACACATCCTCCAGCTTCTGAAAGTCACCAACAATGATAAAGCTTTCAGAACAAGCCCTCATGCCTGACTCATCACTGCCCTCTGAGCAGACAGGGCTCCAGACCTCTCCCTGCTTCCTCACAAGGTGAACATCCTACAGAGAAGCTGCTGCCTTTGCTGAGTCTGGGCAGCAACAGGAATCAATCGGGTGTCCTCTCCCTCATTCCATCACCCGAGAAAAGCAGCCATCGCCTGCCAGGCACTGTGCTCAGCAACTGATTCCCATACATACCTAGTGACATCGTGGTCACTAGGATGCTTAGGAGTCTTTTATAAAAATCCACTTGTTGTCTGCTAGGTTTAATGATACGTGTCTTTAAGCCCAACATCCAGAAAGAGTGGTTTCAGGTCCAGTCTGGTCTACATGTGGAGCTCTAGGCCAACTAGGGCTACATGGTGACAAGTCCATCTCAGGTGCAGGGTGGGGGACTTTGTTGTAATCACTTATTTACTTATCCACCTGTGGCTCTTCAACATTCTCCACTTACGGCCAGAGTGCTGATATGGTGGTAGCAAGACTGGCCCTCATGGGCTCATAGAGTTAATACTTGGTCACCATGGAAGGGCACCATTGGAAAGGATTAGGAGGCGTGGCCTTGTTGGAGGAAGTGTGTCTCTGGGGGTGGGCTTTAAGATTTCAAAAAGCCCATTCCAAGTCCAGAGACTCTCTCTTCCTGCTGCCTGAAGACACAGAGGTCAAACTCTCTGTGTGCTCCCGGACATGATGATAACGGACCAAACCTCAGAACCTAGAAGCAAGTCTCAATTCAATGCTTTCTTTGGCATGGTCATAGCATCTCTTCAGAGCAAGAGAGCGCTGGCTAAGACAGGTGAATGTCCTCCTTTTAATAGTGCATGAAATCCCACTCTCATTAAAATAACTATAAGTTTTAACCATTATTTTCTAATTTTTCTTTTAAAGAATTGGAGGGACATCAGGATGCTCAGGGCATAGCATCAGGGTACTTGCTGCCAAGCCTGACAAGCTGAGGATACTGGCGACTTACATGGTGGACGGGGAGAACCTATGCTGGCAAGTCCCCTCTGACCTCCACATGCCTGCACAGCAGAAGTGCACATGTGCACACACCAATAAATAAATATTAGAAACTTTGATTTTAAGAGAGAATACTGAAATCTACAAGTATGTATAGTGAAGGAAGACATATGTCACATTATTTTAACTTAGAAAAATACTGAGTTGCTAATTTTTCCTTCTCCTGATATTAATTGTGTATTCTATTATAGAGAGAAGCATGACATTTTACAGGCACTTTCATATATTACATGTAAGAATAAAATTTTTTGCAAACTATGTGCAAGGTAATCTGTTAAAACGTGCTTAAAGCCTAATTTTATCCTTAGGCCTAGGAATGTCATATTTAGCACGTTCTCCTGAGGAACTCAGAAATGCATCAAAGGTGCTCATTATACATTATTTGTTAGAGTAAAAGCCTTCACCAACTTCAAACAGTAGTACAAATGATCCACAAGAAAAACATCCCAAGACCCTCAGTGACACTGTAACTTTAGGTAATACCAAACTATCTCTCTCCGTACACACACTAAGATCTTCCCCATACGTGCATAGCTATGACAGCCTAATTTATAAAGCAGGCACAATGAAAGGCTAAAAACAATAAAACAGAACAATTATAATAACAGAAGGTAATAAGAGTTATATGAAGGCAGTATCTCAAAATGTATCAGTGACTACATTTTCTCTTTTTGCCGGTGACTATAGGAAATAGAAGTCTGTGTGACCAGAAATGAGGTAAATAACAAAGGAAGCATTACAATGTAACACTAGGCCTCTGTTAATATTGTAGCAATAGATCAGAAGGAGGAGCATGAAGACAGATATGCAGCTGACTGTCAGCTGATTAAACTATAATTTAAGAGTGATTATATTATGCGGCATTGGACTAAAAAAAAAACTAAGTAGCAATCACGTTGCAGAAAAAATACAAAGTATTCCAGGTATAAAGAGTAAAAATGTGATTAAAAAACAAATTGTATGATCCAACTTAGACAAAAGAGGATGGGGAACAGAGGGAAGGACGGGAGATGAGAAGGAAAGGTGGAGACAGCAGTTGAAGGAGGAAAGGGGTAAAGAGAACTGAGCCGACAAAGACGTGGAGACCCCACAACGGTTCAGAAAGGCAAGTTTTGACATCTGAAGCCAAAGCTTCAATCTGTGAAACTGGAAACTGTCAGTAAAGCATTTGCTCTCTGTTCCTGGGTCTCCATCTGCACACAGCTGGAGAGATGTTAGACTAACAGAAATCCCCACTAGATTGCAAGGACTAGAACACTGCTGCCAATCAGGGCTTTTAACTACTACTAGATGGAAGACAAATCACAGGCCCAAAACAGCTCCTTTATTAACCAATGGTATTCACAGCATACAGAGGGGAATCCCACATCAGAGGGTAAGAGTGGGAGAGCAATGAAAGAGATACCTTGACAGAGGGAGCCATAATGGGGTTAGGGAGAAACCTAGTGCAAGGGAAACTCCCAGGAATCCACAAGATGACCCCAGCTCAGACTCCAAGCAATGGTGGAGAGGGTGCATGACTGGTGAATACCCTAACTGTTATCACAGAACCTTCATCCAGTAACTGATGGAAGCAGATGCAGAGATCCACAGCCAAGCACCAGGCGAAGCTCCAGGAGTCCAGTCAAAGAGAAGGAGGAGGGATTATGTGAGCAAGGTGGAGGGGGTGGGGGTCAAGTTCATGATGAGAAAACCCACAGAAGCAGCTGAATCAAGCTTGTGGGAACTCACGAACTCTAGACCGACAGCTGGGGACCAAAGTAGGTCCTCTGCATGTGGGCAACAGTTGTATAGCTTGGTCTATTTGAGGGGCCCTGGCAGTGTAACCAGGATCTATTGCCAGTAAATGAGCTAGATTTTTGGAGCCCATTCCCTATGGTGGGATGCCTTGTTCAACTTTGATTCAGGGGGAGGGGCTTGGTCCTGGGACAACTTAATGTGCCAGGCTTTGTTGACTCACATGGGAGGCCTTAGCCTTTGAGGAGTGGACTGGGGGGGGGGGGGGGGGGGGGGGGGGGGGGGGGGGGGGGGGGGGGGGGGGGGGGGGGAGGAGTGGGAGGGGGAACTGTGGGCGGTATGTAAAATAAATAAAAATTTGAAATGAAGAAAAAAAACTCTATGTATGGGGCTGGAGAAATGGTTCAGAGGTTAGATGAGGGGAGTGTTCTTGGTGAGGGTGAAAGTTACGCAGCACCCAGGTCAGGCAGCTCAAAACTGCCTGTAACTCCAGTTCCAAGGAGAACTGACGCCTCCAGCCTCCTCAGGCAGCTGCACTCAAATGCACATAACACCAACACCCTAGGATATATAATTTAAAAATATTAAAAAACCAATCTGTTTTTTAAATACATGTGTGTTATTTCATAAGTAACTATCACAGAATTCAAAGTAAATATTCTGGTTTATAGCTCAACTCATGGCATGTAATAGATCATGTGAAATTAGTGAAATAAAAAAATTATATAAATATTTTATGCACTGACAAGATATATATTATTTTGTGTGTAATACAATTCCAACACAATGAAAGGCTTTTTCTTCCATGGACCATTCTTCTTGCCAAGAAGAAGCTACTCTCTCTATCATTTATATTCCTTGACATAAAATATAATATGTCCACAGTAAGACATACAGTTACAAAAAAAAGAATGATTTCAAATAATAAGGTTTTAGAAAGGCTTTTTTTTTTTCATGTGCATGGGTGTTTTGCCTACATGTGTATCTGTGCACCGTGTGCATGCCTGATGCTTTTTGTGGAAGCCAGCGGTTGAATTGCCTAGAATTAAGAGTTACAGATGTTGTTACAGATGTTGAGCAGAGCCAAGAGGGTACTGGGAATCAGACCCCGGCCCTCTGGAAGAGCAGCTGGTGCTCTTAACCACTGAGCCGTCTATCTCTCCAGCCCCTGAAAAGGCTCTCTAGATGATTCTGCCAGAAGTCAACCCTCTAAAATGGCTAATTCCTCGATGTGTACAGTGTGCCTATCTATTCATGGGGCTACCTGTAAAGTGGTAGACACTGCGGAGCTCTCTAGAGACTTTGTGTCTATATGATACCAAAGAAAAATAAAGAAAATAAAACTGTGGGTCCCCCCCAAAAAAATATGTAAGAAAAGACAACAGATTTTAAACCCTTTGCTTCCTTTTGTTGAATTTGATGCTGTTTTATATAAAAGTAACATTTTTAAATCCAGCATTCAAAAGGTATCAATAGAAATTTTGGTTTGTGGTTCCCTTCAGCTGCATGGAGTCAACCTATCAGAACTAAGAGGTTGAACTGTGTTAGAAACAAACTGCTTATTAAAATGAATTGTTAAGCACCATGTCAGATGAAAAGGGACAAAAGAACTGCAGGCCTCGTGTGATTCATCTAAGAGCTACAAAACAAAGCACTCCAACACAGAAAGGGCAGATTACTGCCCACGACTGTGCAATCTCATCTGTGCTGGCCTCGCTGGGTGACTCAGGTGGCTGTGGGAGGACCTGCTTCTCTGTGTAAGCATCCTACAAGCCCTGCTTGCTATTCCACCTGCTACAGGAGATCAACTGGCCAAGCCTAGAAACAGTGTGGTAGACACGACACAGAGGTTGGGTACCAGGAAAAAGCACCGGAAGAAAACCTAACAATCTGCAACACTCCACTCTCTGGCCCTGATGTCACATGCAACAGTTCCAAAGGACCCCAAGCTTCAGTCTGTGACAGAGGAGCAAAGTCCCTTAATCTGCAATAGGCAACAGGCCAAAGCAAAGGTGAGGATTCCAGGGTACGGCTTGGGCTCCATTAAAGTAGAAAACGAGACTTGTGACATAAGAACACAAATGTTTCAAAGGCAGTGGAAGAAAGAGAGAAGTCATTAGCTGACAGAATCCAGCACTGTAAGTGTAAAGGCCTTTTATCCAAAGACTGTTCCATTAGGGCCTCTTCCTCTTCCCTGGAATGACTCTCCATGGTATTTAGCTCCTGGCCTGTGCCTAGGAGCTAGGAGACCTGTTCCTTTTTTAACGGAAATGTTTCTGTCACAGTATGTTGGAGACTCAGGCCTTTTTAAAAACTGATTTAATACAAGCTAGTTTAAATCCCTTAAATGTTCATAGATTTCCTACTAACTTAACTGAGGTTCATGTCAGTCAACCCTAAACTATACCAATAATTTTTCAAAATAGCCCTTTGGAAGGGCTGGGATGCAGTAGCCCAAATGTCTTAAGGGCCTTAGAGTCTCTCACATCAATTGAAAAGAATTTAGGAAGCACCCCCTCCAGTCCTTTGGAGATCTTAAAGCATTTTCTAGTCAGGGTGTTCTACCTACCCCAAACATTTTCTTTCTCTGAGCTGATCTGCCTGCTTGGAAACTAGAAACAAAACAGTGTTTAATTTCCTACGCTGTAAAGTCCTGGGCACCTGTGTTTCCTTTCCTTTGCACTCCATTTCTCTGTTTGCATCCCTTAGACAGAAATAATGGACAGCTTCAACTCTCTTCCTAGAAGCCATCTCAGACTGATAGGCAGCTTTGTTAGGTGTGCACATTGCCTATTTCAGAGTTCCTGAAGATGACAGTTTAGGCTGTTTTAGTAATATGAACAACGGAAACCTGCATCCCAGTCACTAACACCTTCCTGGTTTCCAAAACAAGTTTCCTGCCATTTAACAAATTCTCCCAAAAAATCCAATCCCCCAAAGCCAGAGTCCCAGCACTAACGCTGCTTCTTGGAGGACTGACTTGCAACCTCGCTAACACTACTGAATTTTGCTCAGCTGTCTGTTGCTTTATAACAAATCATTGTCAAACTGTGTCCTACAAGGATAGATGAAGAATTGTCGGCAATTCTGCATTTGGGGCCCCACTTATTGGGGAGATCCCATTCAGGCATCTCTTGAAGTCACCTGTTTGGACGGGATCATCTGAGGGCAAATGCGCTGGCCAGCTCAAACTGACTGCACAGACACATGGGGCTCTAACTGAGGCTTGCAGGCCAGGATCCCAACAAGGTTCCAGTGTCTACTTCAGCCAAGCAGCCTGAGCTCTTACATGTTTCCAGTTCAGAACACTCACCAGGCTTCTATTCTGTCTGCTGATGTCTCATTGGTCAAAGCAAGTCATTCATCAGTAAAAATTGTGGGAGACTTGAGGGAGAAGGCATCTACAAATCAAAAAGAGAAGCCTCATTCCCTGAGAAGCCACTGCGGCAAAAATCAACATGGTTCCCATGCTAAGGGAACGGGCCAGTCGCTCAAAGGACACGTGTGGTCATGCTTCTTTCTCAACATCAACAATTACAGAAACAGGTGGGAATATAGCTCGGTGGTAGCGCATTTGTCTACCATGTGCGAAGCCCTAGGTTCAATCCCAGCACCACCAAAAATAAAATAAAATAAAATAAAATAAACAAACAAAGAAAATTACAGTCTACTTTTTTAAACAAGGAAAAGGATGTTTTCTGGCAAAAATAAAAGATGACTTAAAAAACCAACATGATAGAAAGTATAAAATGCTCGCTTTTAAAATACAGAGACCAGAAAGTGAAAAACAAAATATAAGAAAAAAATGAAGTTCTTAAGTAGTAAAAACTCAAAGAACATATTTACAAACTGACACAGGCATATGAAAGATTAAAGCATGCTAAAGCTGGCACAATTATGTAATGAGTAAGAGGATGGTGCGGGCTGGAGAAGGAGCTCATAGGTTCACAGCAGGCATTGTTAACACAGAGGACTCAGGTGTGGTTCCAGCATCCACACAGTGGCTCTTCACCACTGGTCCAATTCCAGGTTATTCAAGGCCCTCTTCAAGGGCAAACACATGCCCAGAAAATAAAAATCTAAAAATACTGTTTTAAAGAAAAGGAAGGTCAAAATGGGCATATTCTTGAAGGTCAAGAGTAAGAAATCAAATGCTAACAATGATACCTAAAACTATCATTTAAAGGACATATTCTTGAAAGTCCAAGAGTAAGAAATCAAATGCTAACAAAGATACTTAGAACTGTCATTTAAAGGCAGCTGTGAGTCTAGCAAAGCTCTAACAATTTGTGTTAACCCAGACTTTGAACTCTCCCTAAGAAAACAATTCTCAAACGTTACTATTTACAGAAATTCTCACAACACATATCCCAAAGTACTCAGAAAATTATTCCGATTTCATAGGTATGGGATAGGATTCATGAGTCATAATTAATAAATACACCAGGTGACATTAACTGAAAAAAAAAAAACAAGGATTGCATCAACTACAAAAGGAATTTTTAAACCGAGAATAGACGATGGGCCTCCAGATCCTTCATGTTGTCCTTATTGCCTAAACCCCTGGGACAAATCCACACTTAAAATTTTATCATCAAAGACAAACACATTCTACTCCCCTAGTTATAGCTCGGTCTGAGCTGCTTCATCCTGCCGGGCCTCCCTCCAGCCAGAAAGCAGCAATTTCCAAACTACAGGTCATGGCCAATGAGTGAGTCACAGAATCAATTTAGCGGGTTGCAAACATAACTGAAAGTATCAGAGGGCACTGCACATAATGATGATAATTATCTTTGAAGTATTGTTACATGAAGCTTTAGTTTCTGCTGTGCACAGTAAGATGTAACTTAGTTTGAGTCATGGGCAGAGAGGGCTGAACACCTCTCCCGTAAAGAATATGACAAGTTCATCAGCGAGCAAAGAAAGTTTTCAGAATCGTGAAGAAACACCCTCAAAGTCTGAGAAAAAAAAATGATTAATGAATATTTAGCATATTTCTGTAGTTTAATTATTCAGGCACTTTAATGCTTCAAAGAGCACATTTAATATGCATTTATTCAGCATCCCTGTGAATGGGTAGATGAGAAGAAAATAGTCTCTTTCTCTGAGAAGCCTACAAAGTACAGTTAGTAATAATCTATGAAGTAACTAAAGGATAGCAGAGAAGAATTTCTAATCACGGGTGAAGGGCAGATCATTGTAAGGGGGTTGGTTTTAAAAGGTCTGTGGGGAAAAGCAAGGAATTGAGTCCTGTTATATAATCAAATTTGGCTAATTGCTTTGGGAGAAAACCCCAAAATCTCAGTGGCTAACAAACAAGTTTATGGCACCGTCATGCAGAAACATATGTATCTAAGAGCCCACAAGGCCGCAGTCCCTGTACGTGCTTGTCTGCTGTGCTTTCTATTCAAATAGAGGTCTAGTCTAAAACTACCCACTTACAATTTCTCCATTCTGTGACAGTATGAACACTAGAAGCATTCAGTGGAAACTCTGCTTTGAATCCTGCATTTTGATCTTTTCCTGAACTAGTTTCTGCAGACTGGGTGGTTGCTGGCAGCGGCAGCTCCAGGCAGCCGAATGGATCAGAGGGGTGACGAGAAGGTACCTGTATGTTTTCCCATGCAGCAAAGACTGCCCCTTCCATGACTATCGCACCATAGACAGCAAAAACCAAGCCCACAGCATGCCTTTGATATGCAGTCTAAGTTAGAGCTATTCCCTTTTCTGCCAGGCCGGTACAGTTTAAGAGACAGTATCCCTACACCGTAATCACTCTGAGGCCAGCTATCAGACCCAGGCATCTAGTCTCCAAAACCGCAGATTGGCTGGTCCAGACCTGTCCACCTGCCCTTCCTTGTCTTTCTGCAGGAACACAATGCCAGCTTTGATGCCTTTACCTTGCTCCTGTCCCTTGCCTTCAGAGCACTAAGGTGTCCTTGCACTGAGGCCCTGTGCCTCCAGACATGTAAGTACAACCTTTATTGGCCACAACTGATTGTTTAGTTCCTAACAGAACACAAACATCTGCAGCCAGCCAGAAACCTGGAAGAGCACCAGAGAGCACAATGTCACCAAGGTTTTCAGGGGCCAGAGCAGAAATAGCACCTGATTCCCAGTCATTTTTCACTGGTCAGAATGCAGTCACATGACTACTGTGGGTTCTCTATCAAGGCATACCAATTTTTATTATCTCTGATGGGAGGCAGTCACAGTATTTACAGTCTTAGGACAAAACCGAGCATCTACACTCATTACCGCCATCTCCCGCTCTCTGGAATAATTCTGCCCACGCGTCACATAATGAAGAAATACTGGAAGAAAGCAGGTGGGAAAGCAGACAGACTCAGAGGCTAGAAGCCTGAGGACCTGAGAAATAAAACCCTGATGACATCCCTGGGTTTTGTCGTTGTTATTGTTGTTGTTGTTGTTTACACAAATGCGAGATGAGGCAGTGGAGAAGCCTGTGTCCAGAGTTTATGCTCTATTAGAGGACCAGAAGGAGAATGACAAGCAGAACTGATGTCATTTGTGATAGTCAACATCATAACCAAGTCAAACCAACCCCATTCCAACTCTCCAGGGTCCACAGAGCTCAGCAATGAGGTGTGCCAAGCTGGCACATGAGGGGTTTTGCTATGTAACCCAGACTGAGCCCAGACCCTCAATCCCACTGCCCTGTCTTCTCCAGTATTGAGATTATTATAAGCATTGCCGCCATATGCAGTTTACTTAATTTTCTAAAGGCATAATAATAACCTTAGTGTTAAGAAGCCATAACCCTGGCTGTACAAAACAGAAGTCGTATTATTCTCTAGTGAGAAAAAGAGAGGGGGCAAATCCACAAGGGACATTACAGAGTTATCACTAACCAACTGTTCCAGGATCACACGTCTGTTTCTGTAAGTACAAACCATTTGAATTCTCCGTTAATGATGGGTTACAGAACTACATAAAAACCTGGAACATCCCAAGGGGAACCTTCAGGTGAGATTTCTGTGCCAAAGGTAGTTTGGGAAGAAAGCACACAAGCCAACACCATAAAATATCCGAACATTAAATCCTGGCTTCTTTGGATGTCAGCCTCAGTCGACATGGGGGAGGGGGGGTGTCAGAGCACAGAGGAGTGGCGTGTGCACTGAAGGAAAACTGTGCCAGGTGTTTCCCAGCATCTCAGAAGTGCAAATTCAGCAGGAAGTCCAACTCCCAAACTCCACCAGAAACGCTGGGGTGTAAATCAGTGCAACTCATTCCTTCAGAATGCATCCGGCTTCTGAGAATAGCAGAATCACAGTTATTAATACAACCACAATGACTAGTGAGTCTCGGGAAGCCCTCTGTATGCTTAAATTTTTTAAAGTTGAGATTTGAGAGAAAGAAAGGGCTTCTTTGCTTACTTTTTGGACAGAACTTTCCATTTTCAACTCAGCAGGCAAGAAGATAATGACTACAGAACTATGTGGGAGCCTAAGAGGTTTATTACAAGTCACTTTCTTCAGGTCTGTACATAGGTGGCTCAAAGTCAAGGCAATTTGAAACCAATGCATGGGTTTTATTGATGAGCTGAACAGGTATTGATGAGTAATGACAGGTACTAAATAAACTCTACTTTCCCTCATATTGCCTAACTTTGAAATCTATTTGCATATATATATATGAAGTCTGAGCTGAAAAGATGGCAGAATGCAATGATAATTTCAAGTGTTTTTGCCTCTGGCAATGCAAAACAGGAAAAAGGGAACGGTTGCTACTTAGAAATCCTGCAGCAATTGCAGCAAAAATAAGATGACAATATTCAAAATGACTTCTCTTCCTCACTTGAAAAAGCCTTAGATCTTAATTTTAAATGTGGAGAGCACACACCTTCTACCGGAGCCAGTGACCCCGCTGCAGGCATTCTCACTCAAATAAAGCCTAAAACTTAGGTGTGAGGTCATTGAAATATTCCTAGGGCACCCTTTTGCTCTAAAAGCCCTGGTAATTCATTGAAGTTCTAATTTGAATAATTGCATTCCACCTACATAAATCCCCTCTGTGGTTTCAACTGTATGCAGTATCAGTCTTCATTTCCTGAATTAAATTAATGTTGTGTGATACGGCGCTTCTGTAAGAGAAAAAAGTGCGTCTACTTTCATAGGTAACCTTTCAACAAGCAGTGGAACTGATTCATGTGCACTACAGGGAACAACAGGTCAGCACGAATAGTCATTAACCAGTCATTTGTGCCCACGATCATTATGTGCTGAGCATTGCAAAGGGGATGTCTCATCCCAACGACTGTATCTACAGAGCTATATTTAAAAAAAAAAACAATATGGCATAAGCTGAACACTGTTTTCAATTGAACTCATCATTGCTCACTAAAATTTTTGAGTTTCGTCTATGACTTACTGTCACCTACCCGGACTCTTTCCATCTGATAATCTGTATCTTTCTATTAAAATGGCTGATGAATTGCAAAGTAAAACTAGAAAACCAACATTAAGAAAAGAACTACTGAGGACTGTTTTAAAAGTAAAGAATTGTTTTTCAAAGAAAAAAAATCCTAAAAACAAATTTTCCCTGCTACACTGTAGCCAGTAAGTATTTGTAAAGATCTAAAGAACTCTTATATCAAAATTTACTCTCAGGGTAAATATTCGGTGTTGCCATAACACTAGCCCAGAAAGTCAAAAGAGTAAGAGTACAAATATCTTTAATTAGATTTCATGCTTCAGCCTTTGGGTTTTCTTAAATAATGTTTAAGTTACAAACTGACTTAAAGACAGGCCACACTAAGGTGGCAGTACAGTTGGGCTTGAGGTATCTGAAAACGAAAGATTTTCAAAACAGAGCAGATATTCCAGCTTCCATTTGTTTACAACTTTGTCTATATTTGTTTATAATAAAGTGAGGAATATTTCTTGGTAATCTCAAAAGAAAATAGCTTTTTAAGTAACCTCTATGACCAACCATTAATCCATGGAGTCCTCTTGGCTACAGGAACCACTTCCTAACTCAATTTTCCCTTCTTTAGCTTCCCTGAAGGTAGAAACTTGGTTCCACTAGTTGACTTCGGGCTTGCCATTAAACAAATTGATATGCTAAATTTAATAACTTTTCATTTCTGGACATACTAAATAATAACAGAGTATCTATCTGGGAGCTGGACATGGTCCATAGTAGATACGGTCATCATGCTGCAGGTCCTGAACTTCCTCTAGTAAAGTAAAAGTGTCTCAAAGGCATCTGCGTCTGACTCATTATCACGTATAGTATCTATCGCAGTGCTCTGTGCTTAAAACGACAAAGGGCTGCATCCCAGTACCGTAATCAGTGCTTTTCAATAGTGTCTATATCCCAAAATTATTCATGGATTTGAAAATGCAGAAACCATTAAAATAACCTTCTCACTTTTATATGTAATATCATTAGATATCACTAAATCATTACATTAAGTATTTTAAGGCATAAATTAAAATAATAAAATTGGGGTTAATTAATAAGTCCTCTTCAAAACAAAACAACGGAATGCCTATCTTAGTCAGGATTTCTATTACTGTGAGGAGGCAACATGACCTTGGCAACTCTTACAAAAGAAAGCATCTACTTAGGGCTGGCTCACACCTCGGAGACAACTAATGGACAGTTCGGTCCATGATCATCACGGCAGGAAGAATGGTGGCATGCAGGCAGACATGGTGCTGGAGAGGTAGCTCAGAGTTCTACATGGAGATTCCCCAGGCAGCAGGAAGAGGGTGAGACACTGCACCTGGCTTGATCTGCGACCTCAGATCCAGCCCCCAGTGACACACTTCAACAAAGCCACATCCACTCCAACAAGGACACACTTCCCAATAGTGCCACTGTCTACGCATCTTTAGCTGCCATTTTCATTCAAAACACCACAGTACCTTATACCAGGTTTCTAAAACCAATAATACCCACCACATGAATTCCAAATGACGAGGATGTATCAGTGAACAGTGCAATGTGGCATCTCCTCAGAACTAATGCACATGAACATGCAGCAGACATATGTGATGAGACTCATAGTCTTCGGGTAGCACACTTCCATCTTGAGTCTCTGTCACAGATGCTCGGCCCTGACCCCTGCTCATGGTCCTACGCCTCCAGCTGCCTCCATCATTCTGTAACACCCAGCTGACTTTCACATCTTTGCCATTGCTTTCTTCTTTCTTTGCTGTGTTTTTCCTTCCTGCCTCTTATTTCTCAGTCCTCCTTTCAGAGTTTTAAGCCTTAGTACAAGAACACCTCACCACCAATCCAGAGGACCCATCTTCAGGGACCCAACCATAGCCTTAGAGTGGATAACAGCCTCAGGCTGCATCCAAAAAAATATCCAGAGTGTTTCCTGTAGGATGTGCTGAGACATCTAGAAATCCCCACAACCAGAGAAATGGAAGGGCAGGCGTTTATTCCAATCTCAACCAATCTGCTGAACCCCAGGGTCTAGACTTGCTCAATGCATCGCAGCTGTGACTAGCAACAATGTCTTCAACTGTGTAGTCAACAAATGTATTCAGTGTAAATTTCTGGTCTTAAACAATTCTAGGTATGACTTAGTGATGTCTAATGTAGCTGTAAAGTAAATGATCTGTTAACTGAAGTTAATCTGAACTCCAGAGGCCATAGAAACAAATGCATTTCTCCTGTCTTTCCAGAACATCTATTCCAATTTCACCTAAAAACATTGTCCTCTTGGAAATGTCACCATGCTCAATCCTCACAAATAATGTGACTTAAATAGATGCTCTGACAAGCTGTGGTGGTACATGTCTTTAATATCAGCACCTGGGAGATAAAAGCAGGTCAGATCTACATACTGAGCTCCAAGCCAGCCAGGGCTACAGAGATTCTGTCACCAAAAAAATAAATTTAAAAAAATTTTAAAGATACAACACATACACACACATACACACACACACACACACACACACGTCCTTAATCTCACACAGTCACAGGTGAGAGTGTGTACTTATCCAATGCTATATCAACCATAACACTCACCCTGATGGTCAAAGTTGACCTATGTATATAGAAAAGAATTTGACAGAGCCTGAGTCAATCACAGTCTCCCCCTGCCCCCAGATTTTTCACTTTTTTATTGTTTTTATTAACCTGTACGTTTTTTCTCTCCTCCCCTCCCTTCCTCCCTCTTCCCCTCTATGCTCTACCAGGGCCCCCATGATCCCAATTTACTCAGGAGATCCTGTCTTTTTCTCCTTCCTATGTAGATCCATGTATGTCTCTTTTAGGATCTTCTTTGTTGTCTAGGTTGTCTGGGGTTGTGGACTATAGGTCATTTTTTTTCTTTGCTTTATGTCTAGAAGCCACTTATGAGTGAGCACATATTGTATTTGTCTTTCTGGGTGTATGATTTTTTTCTAGATCCATACATTTGCATGCAAATTTCAATATGTCATTTTTTACTGCTGTGTAGTACTCCATTGTGTAAATACTTGGTTATATACCCAGGAGCAATATTGCTGGGTCTTGAAGTAGATTGTTTCCTAATTTTCTGAGAAATCACCATACTGATTTCCAAAGTGGCTGTACAAGTTTTCCCTGCCACCAGCAATGGAGGAGTTTTCCCCTTATCCCATATACCATCAAGTATAAGCTGTCATCAGTGTTTTTGATCTTGGCCGAATATTCTGACAGGTATAAGATAGAATCTCTCAGATGTTTAGATTTGCATTTCTCTGATGGCTAAGGATGTTGACCACTTTCTAAAGTGTCTTTTAGCTTCATCTGAGATTTTTATTTGAGATTCATCTATTGAGAGTTCTCTGTTTAAGCCCCATTTTTTATTGGATTATTTGTTCTTTTGATGTCAAGTTTCTTGAGTTCTTTGTATATTTTAGAGCTCAGCCCTCTGTCCAATGTGGGGTTGGTGAAGATCTTTTCCCATTCTACAGGTTGCCATTTTGTATTGTTGACCATGCCCATTGCTTTATAGAAAATTCTCAGTTTCAGGAGGTCCCATTTATTAATTGTTACTTTCAGTATTTGTACTACTGGGATTATATTTAGGAAGTAGTCTCCTGGCCAATGTGTTCAAGTGTACTTCCCACTTTCTCTTCTATGAGGTTCAGTGTGTGGTTTTATGTTGAGGTCTTTGATCCATTTGGACTTCAGTTTTGTGCATGGTGATAGACATTTTGCATTCTTCTACATGTTGAATCCAGTTATGCCAGCAACATTTGTTAAATATGCCTTCTTTTTTCCATTTTATATTTTTAGCTTCTTTGTCAAAAATCAGGTATTTGTAGGTGTGTGGATTGATATCGGGTTTTCAATTCGGTTCCACTGGTCATCCTGTCTGTTTTTATGCCAATGTCAGGCTGTTTTCATTACTGCAGCTCTATAACACAGTTTGAAATCGGGGATTGTAGGACCTCCAGAAGTTCCTTTGTTGGACAAGATTGTTTTGGCTATCCTAGTTTTTTTGTTTTTCCATACGAAGTTGAGTATTGTTTTCGCAAGGTCTGTGAATTTTGCTAGGATTTTGATGGGCATTGCACTGAATCTGTAAATTGCTTTTGGTAAGATTGCCATTTTTACTGTGTTACTTCTACCAACACAAGAGCACATGGGAGATCTTTCCATTTTCTGGTGTCTTCTTCAATTTCTTTCTTCAGAGTATTAAAGTTCCTGTCATACAAGTCTTTTGCTTGTTTGGTTAGAGTTGCCCCCAAGATATTTTATGTTATTTGTGGCTATTGTAAAGGGTGATATTCCCCTGATTTCTTTTTCAACCCATTTATCATCTGTATACAAAGAGCTACTGATTTTTCTAATTTCAGAGAAGTGTGACATTTGTCCGGTGGCGACAGAATGGGGCGTTTTAAAGCATGTGAGTGGCTCGCACTCCACATGTCCTGACATGCATGGCAAAAAAAAAAAAAAAAATTGTACAAAGATGCAGATAGAAGCGAACATAGCATCAAAGAGACAGCTGGTCCTGGCTCTTCGTGACAGCGAACATGGCATCAGAGAAAAGGCTGGTCCTGGTTCTTCGTGAAGGCGAACACAGCATCAGAGAAAAGGCTGGTCCTGGTTCTTCATGAAGGCGAACATGGCATCAGAGAGAAGCCTGGCCCCGGTTCTTAATGACAGCTGCCAAGCTGCTGCGCCTATCATGGCTCCATCCTAAACCCTCCAATGAATTTACAGACCTAGGTAAATTCAAGCTATTTTCCTATAACCTGTAACCAAGGGGATTTGGCACGCAGTACCAAACAAACTCCAAGGTAATAAACTGCACTTGTTAAGCGTAGAGCTGGGAATGATGCAGGCATTACTAATGCACCTGGTAGAGCTGGGAATGATGCAGGCATGACTAATGCACCTGCAGAGTCAAGTGTATCTGTGTAAGGCTAATAACAGTCAGCTGAATGGCATCTGGGAATGACATGACTTAATGCTTTCTTCTTTGCCTTCCTCACTAGGGATAAACTTTGTTCTTCCACAAAACAATCAATGTCTTGTGAGCAAAAATCATACTTCACATATTTTAATGAATGCCTTTGGTGTTCCCCACCATAGCCATAACTATATGCTCTCAGTAGGAACACGTTGAGCTAAAAGTATGAAGATTAGGATACTATGATATAATCCCCTGGAATATCATTAGATTCCAAGTAAGGAAGTCTTGTATTCTACAGAAAAAAAAAAATCCTTCTGTAGATAGTGGGAGTTGTGTAGCAAAAGAACACTAAGAACACTGGAGAAAATCATTATTAATCTGATTATTACTAAAAGGTCCTAGGGCTCCAAAAAGGATTTGGTTGGCTGAGAAGAAGCCGGTTTTAATCTGAAATGATAAATCTGACTCAAAAGCTCTACAAAGCAGATCTACCTTTCCCCCTGGGGATTATCTCTAAGACAAGGCTGCTAGGAATTGAAAACAAAAGAAATAAAACATAAAGACCAAGCCTTATTAAATGTTTTCAACTGCATTTATAAACAAAGGCAGATACCTATGAGTCATATGCTTTGCATGCTGCTGTGTGTGTTAAAACATTTCTTTCATCAAATTAATAACCAAATTTACTGGTGGCCTGCTGTGGAAGGAACTGGAAATGGATGGTTTGAGGTCAAGATCATCTGACCAAGAGGAGGGCCTAAGGACCCCTCAAATGAAGGAAGAAAAGCAAACATAAACACAACCTAGCATTACACTAGCCTCCCCCAGAGGCCTCAACCTAACAGTCAGCTGACCTCCACACTGAGGAAAGGGTCTGATTTTTTAACACCATAATTATGTTGGAATACATCCATCCTTATTCCTTAAAACTGGTGCTTTAACTAGTTCTAAGCAAAACAAAGAGAAAAACCTAACTAGATTACTAGAATCTTTTGGAAGTCTATATATTCACTTAACGTATTTATTTGACAGAGATATTTGGCGCCATGCGTGACCTTAATACATGCTGATGACAACTAAGAAAAATCCTGCTACAAAATGCGAGCTGCTCAGCTGCACAAAACTTCTCACCAAGTAAGCTTCTAAACACCAGTTCCTCAATAAAACCTCCGCTGAGTTACTCCACAAAATTATTTGTACGAAATTTCTGGGCATCTCCACTCCAAGGCCCTTCCACTATAAACTGTATTTAATATTTTTACTCAGTGTGGGCTGACAAGACGAGTCAGCAGATAAAAAATGCTTGCTGAGCTAGCCTGGCTCCAAGAATTCAATCCCTGAAACACAAATGAACTCATACTCCATAAAATTATCTTCCGACCTCTATATATGCACTATAGTTATAGCATGCACACACCTGAACACACACACAAAATAAAAATAAAAGCTAACTTAAAATTTTTTAATGCAGTTTTAATCAGTAACTCACTTAAAGACCATATTGGAATGTCTGGAATCAAGAATCACTTACATAGACTTTCTGACAAACTGAAACACATTAACTGAGTCACTGAATCTAACCTAAACAAAAGTATACTGTTTTGATTTTGGGTGTTTTGGTTTGGTTTGGTTTGGTTTGGTTTGGTTTTTCAAGACAGGGTTTCTCTGTGTAGCCTTGGCTATTCCTGAACTGTCTTTCTAGACCAGGCTCACCTCGAACTTGCAGAGATCTGTCTGCCTCTGCATGGGAATAGAGGTGTGCACCACCACTACCTGGCTAATTTAGTCTTAAACAGGTGTTTAAATGTAGACATAGTCATAAAAAAAAAAAACACCATTTAATACAAAGTCTCCATTTGTAATTCACAGAAAATTCAAAGTACAGACCCAGAGGCCTACTTGGCAGTTACTTCTGTTCATCTCGACTCTAATTATAATAATAGTTATCAGGAGCCTTTAAAAGAAAGTTGGGGCCAGGCAGTGGTGGCACACGCCTTTAATCCCAGCACTCGAGGCAGAGGCAGGTTAATTTCTGTGAGTTTGAGGCCATCCTGGTCCACAAGAGCTAGTTCCAGGAGAACTAGTTCTAGCGCCGTTACACGAGAAACCCTGTCTCAAGAAAACCACAAATTTGGAAAAGAAAAAAAAAGTTGAAAAGGTGAAACTTCAGTTTCAATGTCTCTTTGGACCCTCTCGGGACGCAGCACAGAAACACTAGGGTGAGCTCTTATTCCCAGTACGCGAGAGACAAAGGAACACGGGCTTTACAGAACAAAGCGGAACTTGTGCTCACCTGCATCGAGGCTCCTTCCACTCGCGCCACGCAGGCGACCCGATCCAGGAACGTGACTGCCACAGGCACTGCCACAAAGAAGCCTTTACAGAAGGCCTTGAAGTATCTTCTCAGCCAACCTTGGGACTGTGCCATACCTAGGTACACAAGGACAATCAGCAGAAAATTAGCCAAAAGAAAACAGATAAACAAAGTCGCCAAAACCATATAGGGAAACACAGGAACTGGCTGTACCGTGACTCTGTGGCAGAGCATGGGCTTAGCACCCACAAGGCCCTGGGTTTGATCCTAAACATCATAAAAGAAGAGAAAACTTAGCTAGAGCATGGCAACCCTGTTTTGTAGCATACTTCAGCCCCATGCCTAGAACTAGTAGGTAAGTGTGCCTTAAGGCCCAAAGGGAAATGCATGAACTGGGATTATGTCTTTTCAGCTTGTCTTCTTAGAAACATTGGTGAAAAAACTAGAAACACAACAATTCTAAAGGTAAATCCTTTCTGCTGCTCTAACCGTAGAGAAACCCAATCTAATTTCCCTAATAGAAGTTCAGTGAGATGTGTTGACCCAGCTGAAAGCTCCTTCTGAGCCTCTCTGACTAGTGTGACCATGTTACGAGGTGTGGTCAATGCCATCAGCAGGTATTTCAAATTCCCGGAGTGCACCCTCCAAAGCAGCGTACACTGCTCTCTCTCCATGCTCTGGACAGAAGGGCAACACTGCCGTGGTGGAACACTACACTCTACCAGGCACTGTTTCTGTTCTCCATCCCCCCATAGTACACTCTTACCCAAGCACAACCCCGAGGGAGTCCATGCACTAAGGAAAACCGGTTCACATCACGTCACGGTGGGGACTCTATGGGAAAAACGATGTGAGAACCACCAAAACCAGGCCGGCTCTAACGGACTCTGCTACCTCCTCTCTTCCTAGACAGAATTCACGGAGTGGCGCCCTCCCGGAGAAGTTATAAACATAGTGCCCATTTCTTTCACCCGCCAGGACTAAGAGGAGGTGGGATTGATCTGAGAACCTGACCCCCAGAGCCTGCTCTTCACTGCTTACTGGGGAAAAATAATCCTATCTCTTCGCTTAACCTGTGTGGTTATTGGCTCTGCTCACGACCTGAAGAAGCAAGATTTTGTTGTGCAAAAATTGGTTAGGAGTAGAAACAAAAATAGCCATTTAGGCTGAAAGACACTTAAGGAAATGCTCAACATCATTAGTCATCAGAACAACTCTGAGACTCCATCTTACACCTGTAAGAATAGCCAAAATCACAAACACTGATGACAGCTTATGCTGGAGAGGCTGTGGGGTAAAGGGAACACTCCTGCATTGCTGGTGGGAGTGCAAACTGGTACAGCCCCTTTGGATATCAATATAGCAATTTCTCAGAAAATCAGGAAACAACCTTCCTCAAGACCCAGTAATAACACTTTTGGGAATATATCCATAGGGTGCTCATTCATACCACAAGCATTGTTTGTCAAAGCCAGAACCTGGAAACAACCTAAATGCCCCTCAACTGAAGAATGGATAAGGAAAATGTGGTACATTTACACAATGGAGTAATACATAGCAGAAAAAGATAATGACATCTTGAAATTTGCAGGCAAATGGATGGGGCTAGAAAACATCATTATGAGTGATGTAACCCAAACCCAGAAAGACAATTATCATATGTACTCCCTCATAAGTGGATTTTAAACATAAATCAAAGAAAACCAGCCTACAGATCACAATCCCAGAGAACCTAGACAACAATGAGGACCCTAAGAGGAACACACACAGATTTAATCTACATGGGAAGTAGAAAAAGACAAGATTTCCTGAGTAAATTGGAACCATGGGAGAGGGTTGAAGGGGAGGGGAGAGGAAGGCAGGGGCAGAGAAAAATGTATAGCTCAATAAAATCAATTAAAAAAGGAAAAAACAGCCATTTCAAGCTATAAATTAAAACTATTAAGACTGCCAAATAACAAAATAAAAAGGCCTAAGCCCCCACACTAGCAGCTTAACTGTCTGACACTATTTTCACCCAGGAAATATGCCACTTCCTATCATCTTAAAAATGGTGCTAGAAAATGAGTCCTGATACAACAAGGAAGTCTATGACAGATAGGGATAGAAATCACTGCCTGAGAATTCAAACCACAAGCATCCTTCCCCTGCCCTATAACCACGTGATGAACAGGTTTTCTAGGGTTCAGGAGACTCCCCCTCGCTGCCTCATACAATGAAACCTAATGAGTGAGACGCCATCCTGTTAGGACAAATGGAAGTAGTCGTGCACACCAGGAACACCCTGCGGAAAAGGAAAACTCACATTCTTCGCTGCTGCATTTACACAAGATCCAGGCACAGCGCCCGGCCAGAGGCATAGGCAAAGGAGGAGGATGGGAGAGTGACAGGGAACGCCTGACATTTTTCTTTTTAATATAATCATGAGGCTCCTTCGGCCCTAAGCCTACAAATCAAGCTTGCTTCCCAGGAAACTTAAGGTTTCTCGTCCTCCTGAGAGTGGGTCCAGAAAAGGTGAGAAAAGCAATTAGACCAAGTGTCTGCCAGGATGGCACAGGCCAAGACTTCATTTTGACTTTTCCTTTTAAGTTCCCAAAAGCCACACACACACACACACACACACACACACACACACACACACACACCATAAAAATGATAAGAAGCAAAAACTAGGTAAGGAAGCTAGAAGTGTTCTGGTTTGTGTGGAAACTGGACCCGCAGGACCACGTTTTAGATGCTGGCCCCAGTCAACAGGGCTGTGTGGGAAAGGTTGTAGTTGATGAAGGTTCGGTCTCCACTCTGCTGCCTCTGCCCCACGACAAGAGCTGTTCCACCCATCCCAGTGCACCCTGAAACTGAGAGCGGAACAAATCTTTCTGCCCTTGATGTTGAAGGTCACTAACACGAGAAGGAAAGAGGACCTGAGAAATTCGCATGATGAAAAAGAAGGGAAGGAGGCCAAAGGGGAATGAGCATTAAGAACAGGAACTGGAACTGGAGGCGAGAAAGGGTAATGGGTGAATGTGTTATATATACGCATGAAAATGTACGATGAAGCCCAAAATTGCATATTAATTAGTATATATTAATAAAGAGCATTTAAAAACCAGAAAAGTAACAATCAAATTCTTTCCATATACTTATTTCTCAAGATTTTCTTTGGCAAACTATATAATTTTAAAGAAAAATTTTAAGACTTAACTTAATTATTGACTTGTTCTGCATATGAGAGAGGAGGGTGTGCACACACAGGCAAGTGCCCATGAGACCAGGGGCACCAAAATCCCTGAAGCTGCAGTTACAGGTGGTTGGGATCCACCTGATGTGGGTGCAGGGAGCTGAAGGCAGGTCCTATGGAGGAGCGTATGTGTCTTCCACGAGCCTTCTCCCTAATCCCTGGGCCACATCATTCAACCACGACATGTAAGTCAAGAAAGAGGAGCTTGTGAAGAAAGAACTTTGCTGTGTATAAGACAAAAGCTGATGTACTTATGGAGCTATTGTTCAGTCCAAGAATCTACTTCATTTTATCTTGAAGGAACTGTTCCCTCAATCTGAGATTGCTAGAGAGACCTGTGGATTGAGAGCCTGTTGTTTTTCAGACGGCAGCAGAACATTCTCCAGTTACCCACCCAGGGCAATGGCTCTCAAACACTGGCCACACGCAACATGAAGAAACACTACTTCCAAACCAGTGGTCCTCACACACACGCACATTTATACAAACACACACACCAAAGGAAGAAGCAGCTGAGTCCATTATCTTTCATTAAAACAAAAGACAAGTGAGTTCAAGGTGAGTTCCAGTCTAGACGGGGTTAGATAGTACAGCCCTGCTCCGTGAACAAAAATGAACTGTTAGGTACAAATAAATAAGGTGTTTTCTATCATATACTCAAGGCTCTTTTCATTTATCTCCACCTAGCTGGTATATGGATATCTTAATAATAAACTAACTTTAATAACCTTAATTATACCACAAAAGGGAAACTACCTGACCTGGACTAATTCTTGTATAATAATTGTAACTGAGAGTGATATATATATATGTGTGTGTGTGTGTGTGTGTGTGTGTGTGTGTGTGTGTGTGTGTATGGTTAAAAATGAAGACCAGCAAAGTTTTTGCCGTTTTCAATATATATTTCATAATCCTAACATTCACCCCAACCTGCAATCTGTTATATCAAACTGAAATAAATGTAACTGCAGACTGTCTTTAGAAAATAAGCAATTTAAAAGACATGTGTTCATTCCAACTAATCTACCAACTGTAATATTAAGTAAAATTATGTATGAGTCCCTACATCTGGTACCCAAGAAAGGTGTCTGGCCCAGGATGCCGAATGTTTCTACCAGCAGCCTCATTATTGCATCGATGAAACCAGAAGTCCATTCGACACGTTTCATTCATTCAGACCCAACTGCAATGTGAGCCCTTAATAAAATTAATTTCTCTTCTGTGGTGTACTTCATCTATAATTCAAATAAATTTGCTAACTCCCTTATACACACTGACAATATATGTAATATACATTTCTTTTCTTTCCTTTTCTTTTTTTGAGACAAGGTTTCTCTGTAACTTTGGAGCCTGTCCTGGAGCTAGCTCTTGTAGACCAGGCTGGCCTTGAACTCATAGAGCTCTACCTGCCTCTGCCTCCCTAGTTCTGGGATTAAAGGCGTGCGCCACCACCGCCAGGCTTTTAATCTAATTTTCAACAGCCTACCTCACCAATGACACACCAATGACCCACTATGCTCATTCACATCATTTAACAGGAGAATAATTTTTGGTATTTTTATTTTATTTTTTTAAGATTCAATTTTATGTTAAAAACATTTTGCCTGCATGTATGTATGTGTTGAAGGGTCCTGCTGCTTAAGGTTGCAGTCCACCACGTCCGGACAACTCTCTGAGCTTAACACCAACATATACTACTAGCTCTAGATTCTGCCTATCCCATGGTTCGTACTTGATACACAGAATATGCTCCCCTCATCTTCACTTGATCACACTTCTCATGGGAGCGTTCCTTCACTGGCCAATGGGAACATCAAGTTCCTTGTGCCGGTGCCGCTTGTCACACGGCCTGCACTGCTTAGGGACTGACCTAACTGGGCACAGAGAATGAAGGAATCACGGACACACATTTAGAGAAGCCGGGATTCAGAGGGCAACACACTGTGATGAAGACACACCAACAGCGGAAACCAGGGAACAAGGGCACTGGGGTTATTGGCATGGCCATGCTCACATCAACGACACGTTTGCTCAGGACTTCACCCGTTCCCACTCACACCAAATCAAAGCTTTTAAAGCTCTACGGCAGAGACGGTCGGGTAAAATTTACCATTCGTTGCCTTATCTATGCAACTGCCAGAGAGTCAGTCCAACACCATCTCTAGGTTTTTGTTCATAGTTTAAATGCTGAAAACCACGAAATTAATGAGTACCTAGTACCAGCTTCCTCTCATAATACATCCTTTAAACAGTAACAATACGGCACTAAAATCACCCCCACACAGTATGGAAAACTGTTTTTCAGCTCCCTCCTTCCACTAGTGATTACGCCAGGGATGTAAGTGCAAAGCTTCGCTCCTGAGAAAATTGTTGCTTAAGAAGTAAGCACACCTGGTTCATTGCTGAGGTACTTAAACTGAGAATAATTTTTAAAAAGCTTTCAGATTCAGATGGAGTTGCATTTACAGCTGGTATACAGCACCTGTCAGCAAAGGCTTCCTGATGATGCTGACCCCAGCCACATAAGCGCCCACACTATCAGTTCCGCCTCTGTTTGCTGTGCTTTGATCATGCATGAATTCATCTAGCACAGCTCTGGAGTCTACTTATAGTTCAGCCTGTATGAAGTCACCATTCACTTGTCCTTAGTAGCAAGGGTGAGAAATAGGTGTCACGTCACCCCAATAATAAACACTGTTGAAAGTTGTGTGGAAAATTTATGAAAAGAGGGGAGTACCTTAGACACATGCTAACTTATAATCTGATCATAGTTATCAATCGAGAGGATGGAAGAAATATCCAACTATCAATATCAGACATATAATAGCAGGGATACATGATATCTGCCATGAAATTCCCAAATCATTCAAAACACACACACATACATACTGGGTACCACATTTGCACAAGAAAGATTACTAAAGGCTGCCTTTGTGTGAGCCAATGAAAGAGACAGATGAAGAAAAAGATAAGACTATTTCCCAAAGGATGTAAAAAATCCAGGAAAAGGGCAAGCTACCCAAAATGGAAGTCTTGGTTCCCAGGGGCAGAGAAGAGAAGCAGAGAGGCAGGTGCGAGCCAGGCTGTCCACCCCTGAGAACAAACCTACGCCCCTCCCAAGCCTTAAAACCAGCTGAGGGTCCTGGCAAACAGTCCTCTAACAGACAGGACAGTGACAGAAATCCCATCCTGTCACTCTAGATGGCTGGCAGAGCAGCAATAACAACTACATTGTTAAAAACTCGGCTGCTCCGGGGACCTCCTATAAGGGGATATTTCGGGTCAACGGGCCTCAGCTGAACCTGGCCACAGCTGAGGGGATGTCCAGAAGGGCAACTGACGGGAGCAAGAAGGCTCGGCACTGGCACACCAAATGATCCAGGCTGCACAAGGCTCAGACCAATCGGGGAAGTTCACAGAGCAAGGCCTGACCCTCAGAAGCCAGGGGCAGACCTCATCTGCTGACAACTACCCTGGAGTGTAAAGCTGGCTTCCTCTTCTCAGACAGTCACCAGGATGCAGTCCTGGGTGGCATGTGACAGACGACACCACTGGAACTTATTCTCACCCCCAAACACCAACAGTGCACCCACTTAGTCCTCACCATAGGCACTATCTGTCTGCATGAGTTTGGATGCCTAAACCACAGTCAAACCCTAACAAGTAGAAGAAGCACAGTTACCTAGGAATAGAGCTCACTGACACAATGTGTTAGCACACACAAGGTCCTGGCTTACCTACATAGTGCTACAGGCAAAATGTTCTTATTAATATATGTGTAAACCAATAAAGCACATACTTGGTAACCCTTAGAACTTAAACTGCAGTATCAATTCCACACCTGTATTATCTGACACAGCATTTTTCACTTGAAAATCCTGAAAATGTATAAAAGTGTCAAGAAAAAAAATGAGCAGTTAAGAAAAACAGCCAGAAATTAAAAAGAAGAATAATAAAGTTAGCTGTAAAACATGCTGCATCCTGGCGAGGAACCTCGTGAAAGTAGTCCTGGGGGAGCTGACTACATGGCCCTTCATCTTGACTTAGCATTGCATCTTTCATACAGAAAATTTGAAGTCTTTACTGTTAAGCTGACATGTATCTAGATACTAAGACAGTGACACACGCTCAGTTTGAGTCAGGACTGTTTGAAAGCAAACTGTTCTCAGAGCCATACTTTAAAATACCCGGCGACGAGAGAAAACACTGCCAGGAGGCAACCAGAATGCAGAAAAGCATAAAGGCTTCCCAGCTTAGGCTAAGGGTGGCTTCTACTTTGCCACACTGTCCCCAGAGCTGGTGAAAGTGCAGGCCCCTTCCTGCCTGCGTGGGTCTAGAGGCCTCTATGGAAACTTCAGCAGAGGGCAGGGCAGGGAAGTTGGTGTTCAGGCTGTGGCTCATGTGTAACAGGGAACAATACAGGTCATGATGAGAACACTTGCCCAGTGAGCATGAGGCCAGCATCTTTCCCTCAACAAAACAAGAAACAGAAATGAAAGCAGATCATATGACCTCGGACAGACCATCTCACTGATGCCGATGTCTTTACTGATGAAAATCCATGGAATTTGGGGTGATTAAAAACATGCATGTCAGGCACGGTGGTGTAAACCTTTAATCCCAGCACTACAGAGGCAGAGGATCTCTGTGAGTTTGACGCCAGTCTGGGACAGCAGGGACTACACAGAGAGATCCTGTCTCAAAGCAGACAGGGGAATAAGTATTTGTATGCATTTTTAAGTGAAAACACACATTTTAAAAAAAAAAAACATAAAGTAGATCTTTTAATTGATATAACACCTAGTAAACACCATTCTAGCTTCATTCTGTTGCTGCGCTAAGACATTCTGAGCCAGGCGGCTGAGGGTAGAAAGGGTTTATTCCAGCTCCTGATTGACAGTCAATCATTGAGAGAGTCAGGGCAGGAACTCAAGCAGGAGCTTGAAGCAGTAATCATGGGGGATGCTGCTAACTCACGCCTAGACTCCCGCTTAGCTAGGTTCTTACACAGGCCATGAGCACCTGCCCAGGAATGTTGCCCTTCACACAGTAGTTCCGGCCTTCTTACAGCAGTTAGCAACCAAGGCAGTGAACCGCAGACATGGACGCAGGCCAATCTGATCTGGCCAGTCCTTCAGATACAGCTTCCTCAGTTAAGACTTCCTTTTCTAGTGATCTAGGTTGTATCAAATTGACAGTTAAAGCCACAGAGGCAATATAGTGAAAGTCTGGTTCTCTTTAGAATCTTCCCCTATTCCAAAATAGGGCAGATGAAGGACAATTATTATTGGCCAGCTAATGAGAACCAGGGAGTGCCAAAGATGTGTTTAGTGTTGCTGTGTTCTGAGAATATTTTAAAAATAACATACCGAGAATAAGGGTGCACACCTCCAAACCCAGCACCTGGGAGGCTGAAGCAGAATCACCGTGAATGAAGTCAAAGCTAGACTAAGCTACGCGACACATTCAAGAGAGTATGGGCATTAAAAAGGAAGATCCTGTCTCAAAAACAATAGGAGATAGATAGATAGATAGATAGATAGATAGATAGATAGATAGATGCTTGAATAGGTAGATGGATAAAAATGCATGCCTATGGCAGATGAGACAAAAATAAAGCAGAGCACTGTCATAAAGAACAGAAAATAAGGGCCTGAACCATGCCAAGTAAAAAAGCATAATGCATACCAGGTGGTGATGGTGCACACCTTTAATCCCAGGCAGATCTGCAGAGGCAGGCAGATCTCAGTGAGTTCAAGGTCAGCCTGGTCTACAGAGTGAGCTCTAGAACAGTCAGGCTATACAGAAAAACTCTGTCTCAAAAAAAAAAAAAATAGTGAGAAGTGAGTTAGACTGCAGGTGTTAGCTTAAGAAGGCCCATGAGAGCCACATAGAGCAGCCAGCATCTCTGACCCTAGGACTGGGTCAGCAGGGACTGGCAGATCCCTTCCAGCTCGCGGGCCAGCCAGCCTAACTGAAACACTGAACTGTAGGTTCAATGAACACCTTGTCTCAGAAAATAAGGTGGAATACAATCAAGGAAGACGCCCCAAGTCCACCTCTGCCCCCCCCACATGCACATACAACAGCACACACACACACACATACACACCTAAACGCATAAACACAGAAGCCAGAGTGGTCACGGTAAAACTTTTCTAACTCTTCTGTAAGTTTAGCCCTTCCATTAAAATGTTAGAAATAATGTCAAAATAACTTACATTTAGTAAATCTTTTAAACAAGAACACTATTTTTCAGAGAAGAACTGCATATGAGGTAGTGAGAACAGCAGAGGGCAGGCCTTTCGAAACCATATAAAACAAAATCCACAGCACTTCCCTGGGTCTTCTGAGAACTGGCTCACACCAATCTTATCCTGTTATTCCCTATAAACACCATTTGACATATTTACAATAAAAGCCATCTCCAATTTCAGCAGCTGAAATACTATAGATTCTGAAAAAAATAATTTATCTTAAAATTGGCAGGGCTGTGAGTTGCTTTTTAGAGAATGAAAAAATCCAATTTAATGATAACCATTAGCAAAGAGAAGCTTGTAAACTTTAAGTTTCAATAACCCACAGATTTGAATTTCAACACTGTGCTGTGTCTTCCTAATTTAATGCAGAAGGCATGACCACTGGCATAAGAGAGGCAAAAGGCAACGTGGATTTTAACCCAACAATGCAGGTGACATCAGCCAGGTATTTACCCACAGCCCAAACAAAGCAACTGGAGGATTCTGAACTAATTTCATCATAAACATACTTACTTGCAAAGCTATATTTTTAATTAGTAGAGAGTATTACATAATATTATAATAATATTTCTAAAGGCTGTTAGGAATACTTATAAAAATAAGAAAATGTTGTATTATTTATCATTTGCGTCATCTGTAAAATGGACTTTATAAAAATAAAATAAAGTTTATAATGGGAAAACTCCCTCATTCCAATATGAAAAAAAGAAGGAAAAAAAAAACACACAAAGGGTAGCAAGATGGCTCAGCAGTCAGAAGAGCTAGCTGCCAATCCTCATGACCCGAGTTCAACCCCACCCCCAGAGCCCACACAGGGAAGGAGAGAATACACTCCCTACAGAATTGTACTCTGACCCCATCTCCTGGGCTGTGTTACATGGCCCTCCGCACACAAATAAATAAGTAGATAAATGTAACATTTAAAATTAAAGGAACAAGAGTAAGAGAAGAAAATAAGGTAACAGGCAGAACCTAGAAAGGCAAGACACAAAATAAACGAGATGAGGCAGGAGAGCAGTGGGAGGAGACACCCCATGAATGACGGCTCTGAAGTGACCGAATGAGCTTTTGCTCCCCATGGACTATTTTGTAATAGTCCAAAGGGCTATTAGGGGTCAACAGTGAGCGCAACCTTTCTTTTTTGTGTGTGTTTTGTTGATTTTTAAGATCACGTTTCCAGGGCTGGGAGACAGCAAGGAAAACCTTGTCACACGAACAGTAAGAGCTGAGCTGAGATCCCCAGAACCCAGGTAAGAGCCCAGTGAGCTCGGTGGCCTTCCTGTGGTCTCAATGGGCAGGGAACAGAGACAGGGTCTCTGGGGCAAACTGTTACCCCATGAGCTGTGGGTTCATCAAGACCCTGGGTGAGCAGAAGAGAAACTGAGTAAGACATCCACTGTCAACCGTGGGCCAACACACATGTCCAACAACACACACACGTATGCATACACAAGTGAACACATGGACACCGCACACACAGAACATGCTTCCAGGTCCTCATGATAATCCTATACTGAGCTCTGCTCTTAATGTTTCAAAAATACTATATGCCTCATTAGATTAAAATTGCCTCGAGTGAATATAACGTATCAATTCGAGTTCTTAGAAGAATTGAGATGAGGGTTTGGTCAGGGCTTTGAGTGGAGTAAGGTTTCTCCAATCACAGACCACAGACACAGAGGAGAGGGAAGTGTTTCTCAAAAAAAAGTCAGGGAATCAGCAAAGTTATGCCAGCCCAGGGACTGATAGGACTTCTCATAAAACGAGAAATATAAATATTGGAAACACAAACTCCTGCAGCAGGGAAGGACATTAAGGTTCTGATTAGTCTGTCAAAAATAAAACCTGTCCAAAGCATAGTTGGAATATTTGGAAAGGTGCCCAGGGCCCGTCCACGGCAGCTGCAGGTCTGCGGGGAGCTCACGCAGCAGTGGCCGGGCTCAGTGCTGGAAAACATACAAGCCAAAGGAAAAGATTTATGCAGTTTACGGCAGAAGCAAAATAATAATAATAATAATAATAATAATAATAATAATAATAATAATAATGAAAATAAAAAGCCTCCTTTGTTGTATGACTGGGATGGCTGAGGGACTGTGGACTTACAGCATGATTGCATGGTGCCCACACCTGCAAACACGGGCAGCAGTTCCGAAAGGACAACAAAGGTCAAGGTGGAAACAGAACTTAAATAAATGAATAGGTAAACAAATACAGTCAACAGGCCACAGGAAAAAGGAGCTCACGTCGTGAAGCCTGGAGACCAACGCAGATGGAGCACAGCACTACCCAGACTCCAGTGTCTGCTGCAGAGAAAGGCCAAGGATTATAACGAGCCTCTGACAGGTTCGGGAGCATATGGGGCTGGGACGCTAGAGAGGCTGCCCTCTACATGAACGCCTCCTCATTGTCACATACTTGCTCATGCAGTAGAGGATACTGCTCAAGATACCTGAGAAACTTTTCAGAACCTGTAAAATTTTAAACGTACGATGCCCTTAAGTTACTATAATTACGTATTTATCAAAACACTCAGAATTACTTGTGGAAGCACAAAGCAGTGTAGGACAGTTTTTAAGAACGCTTTAACGAGTATCCATGATGAAACACAATGATCCCAACTATGTAATGCCAAAAAATATGAGATAGAGACAGCATATCACCAGATTATCAACATTATTTTCCATACATTTTTCATATACTTGATCACTGAGATAAAATGGCTTTCTAAGCAGTAGAGTACAGCAGAACGAGGCATTCTACTACCGTGATGTGAGACTCTTTAAACATGAGGGGCCTGGACTTTAGGGGCTGGAGAGAGTCTCAGCTCTTAAGAGCACGGGCTGTTCTTTCAGAGAACCAAGGTTCGATTTCCAGGATCTCTACATGGTGGCTCATAAACATCGTAACTCCAGTGCCAGGGGATCGGATGCCTACTTCTGGTCTCCATGGGTACCAGGCAAGCACATGCAGTCAAAAACACTCATACACATAAAGTAAGTTTTTAAAGTCACTATTATAAAACTTGTGATTAATGCAGTGTGTGTCCATTTGAAAGGGAGAAGAAGAGAAAGAGAGAGAAAACAGAGAAAAGTTGTGGTGGTTTTTGAATATCTGTGAGTTCTTTAAAAGGTAAGTTATTCAAAAAATGAAATGTAATATACCCATTGTGGAAATATTTTGTTTGTATTTTAATAAATAAAACTTGCCTAAAGATCAGAGTGCGGAGCTAAGCCACTAGAGGCTAGGCACACACACCTTTAATCCCAGGACTGGGGAGACAGAGGAAAATGGATTTCTGGTAGTTCAAGGCCACCTTGGGCTACACAAGATTGAATCTATCTAAAAGAGAAACAGAGCTCACACAAAGGTGATCCCAGCACTTGGATCACATGCCTTTAATCCCAGCTCTAGGGAGGTGGAGACAAGAGTGATATGGCTGAGCAGAGAGAGGAATAGGTGGGAGGAGTTAGGAGCTCAGTGAAGTCTGAGGCAGCAGTCAGTTTGAGGTTGTAGTCGAGGCAGTCAGTCTGAGGATTCAGTTTGAAGATGCAGTCTGAGGTTTCGCAGAGACAGGATTGCCCCTACCGTCTGAGCATTGGTGAAAGTAAGAACTCCCTAGTGGCTGACTGTTCTGCTCCTCTGATCTCTCAGCTTTCATCCCCTCATGTCTGACTCTGGATTTTTATTATTAAGACCAATTACAATTCATGCTACAACCCCTCCTCTTAATAGTGGATTAGACTTAGCTGCCTTCTTCTAGAAAAAAAAAAAAGCAAATACCCTGTTGTTTTGTCGTTCTGATTCTAGTCAAGAAAAGAATGGCTTCTTACAGGCATTCCTGTTTTTATGCAAGCCCTTTTACACACCATTCTTGCTTTTATTCAAACCTGTCCTGAGAAGAAGTAAGACTGTATGCCAGGTCGCAGAGTCCCCCAAAGAACACCAAGGAATCCAAATTCATATGCAAAAGCAAAGAGTCTTTATTCAACCTCGGGCTTGGACCTTCAGTGTGCCTAGCATAGCAGGACAAGATCAGAGTCTCAGCTTAGTTGTGGTGGGGTTCTTATCATAGCAGAGGTTGGGGTAAGGGTTCTAAGGTTCAGGGACCCCTGATGGACATATGTTGCCATGTGAACAAAGTGAGAAAAGCATTAGTTGGGAGCCAGAGTCCTCACAGTGAATAAAAAGAGCATGGGGAAGTAGTGGGTGTGTCTCAGACACAGCCCAAGGCTTTACTACCAATCCTCAGCAGCTGCTGAATGCCGCACAGGGACATGAAGGGATAATATGAGCCTTGAAGATCATATCCCGCAGCCAACAGCATGAGTGTGCCACGCAAAGACGGAAGCACCCGAAAGCAGCACAGGCCCCTGCGTGAAGGCGCTCACACCAGGCACACACAGTGAAGCCTGGTATAAAACCTCTACCGCAGGGAATCAGCACAGACAACTGAGATGGGATCACCTTGTTTTCTGGTCTCATCACTATTAAAGACAGTGCGCAGTTCCAAGTGGTAATACTAGATAAAACCAGTTTAATTTAAGTCATCTGTGGTCAAAAAGTATTCTAAGCCATGTTGGGGAGAAAGGCTTTCAGAGGAAGAGGGAAGGGATGATAGAGGGCAGTAAGGGGTGAAAATAACCAAAATTCATATTATATACATGTATAAAACTGTCAGAAATTATTGAAAAATATGACCAAGGATAATGCTGAAAACGTTAAAGAAATTTCACATTTGTGATTGTGCTCACATGAAGTTCCCTTTGTACTTTCAAAAAAGACCTTTAAATTCATAAGTCATACTTCTACACCAATTTCTACAGAGTAACAGTTTGGCAGAGTTAGTTTTTTAATTGTTCACATCTCCATACCCAACTGGAATGAACTGAAGCCCAGGAAAAAAAAACAGAAAGCCCACAAATTTGAAGACTGTGTGAATATGCACCCGGTCATACTGGAAAAGTCGGGGAAAATATTAGAAAATGATCCAACCTGCCTCTCATTCTTCAGCAGCCAATCCTTTCACGTGGATAAACATCTGTGGAGCACCTGATAGATCCCAGACATCACACCACGCTGGGAGAACGAAGGCATATCAGGGCATCTAACCAATACTCAGGGTTACGCACTGGGCCTTTGAAATGTTCTAGCCTTGTGATGGGGTAAGAGAGACATAAACATAAAATGAAGAGCAAAGTAAGAAAGGAGACTGGGAGTCAGATGCCAGAGAAAAACAAACTCCACCCATTCTGGACTCTTCCATGGTCCTCTAACACTCACAGCATGTCTGTATCATCCAAACAGCTGTCAAGATGCTAGTGAGCCCCAGCGGCCTCCTGATACAGATCACGCTGACTACCTCCTGCCTGCCATCCCGACTCTCTGTTCCTATGGGACAGAGAAGGCCACCTGCTCAGGCTAACGCCCATCTATCTGCTCTTTCAGGGTCTCATCATACACCCAACACTCCATCTTCTCGCTTAGCCACTTCTGCTTTTCTTCATCTTGGTATTCTGCATCCCACAAGTCAGCAGAGATGACAGTGGACCCAGCACTTGGGGCTGATGCTGTAAGCCTGAGTTAGACGCCCCCGTCCCCCCCCCCCCGCCCCCCGTGCTCCTGCAGAATCCTGCAACTCCTCTAGCATAGTATCATTCCCATCCTAATTTCTCATCTTTATCCTCCATCAGCTACACAGTCTGTGAGGGCAAAGACTCATTCACGGGACACTTCAGCACCCTGTCCTTGAATGTCTGATGTCTGACATCTCTTTGAAGAAGAGGTGGAATGCTTCCTATAATTTATTACTAGTTTTTAATTACTTTATTAAGCTGACCTCATAATTTCTTGTCCATATAAGCTATCAAAAATCATATTTTGAGTGTGATAGATGTTATATATAAATCATGGAAAAGGGGGTTGTCCAAGAAGGCACTTAGCTTAATTTTTTAAAATGATGGGGTTTTTGTTTTGCATTTGGGGTTTTCATTTTGTTTGGGCTTTGATAAGATCATGTGACATAGCTTACCTGGGTTTTCCTTTAAAGTGTTTTGCAAATGTTTTCTTATGCTTTGATTTTTTTAAATAGTTTTATTTTTAAGTTCGTATGTGCATGTTTCCATCAGTCCGCCTTTGTGAAGATATGCAACTGTCGGGGTGCCCACAGAGGCCAGAAGAGGAACAGGAGTTGCAGGGAGTTGAGTCCCTCTCACAGGTCTGGGACCATTAGAGCCAGAAGCTCTTTTATCTAACCGGAGGCATCTCTCTAGGCACTGCTTTGAGTTTTCATTTCTTGGTTGGTTTTACTTTTAGAAGGGGTTCCACTATGTACCCCAGGTTAGCCTTACACTCACTAAGTAACCTAAGCTGGTCT
Source organism: Alexandromys fortis (assembly GCF_014885135.2). Lineage (NCBI taxonomy): Eukaryota > Metazoa > Chordata > Mammalia > Rodentia > Cricetidae > Alexandromys > Alexandromys fortis. The sequence continues at coordinate 5,147,359 of NW_026067983.1, read as the reverse complement.
CAGAGTCACAAAGATCCTCCTGCTGTGGCCATCTAAATGCTGGGGTTAGGGGATGAACACATCAGGGAAGAAAAGTGATATTTCTAACCCGAACTCTGAGGGACCCAAAGAGTCCCTGATGCGCATGCGCATGGGCTGAAGCGAACAGGCACAGAAAGGTAGCTAGGAGCCCTCCTCTGTCTTCAACACAGCTACTCTGCTTATCTTTAAAGGATGGGATTCTAAGAAAGATTTTCTTTGTGAGAAATTCAGTACATAAGAATAGGAAAGGGAGTGGCTGAAGAGATGGCTCAGTGGTTAAGAGCATTGCCTGTTCTTCCAAAGGTCCTGAGTTCAATTCCCAGCAACCACATGGTGGCTCACAACCATCTGTAATGATGTCTGGTGCCCTCTTCTGGCCTGCAGACATACACACAGACAGAATATTGTATAGATAATAAATAAAAATAAATAAAGAAAGAAAGAAATAAAGAATAGGAAAGGGAAGGGGGAGTTAAAGCCCCTGCCGTAAAAGGATCAGCGGTGGATGGATGTTTGCAGAGTAATTCAAGTCCTAATGTCTTCCATATTTTCTCATTACACCAAATTCATCTCTGTCAGGTTTATGGGTCTGTATTTGAGACAAAATGAGAAATACCATTAGAATGCAGAAATATACCAGCAGAGGGGAAAGAACTTAGGTTCCGAGGAATGCATCTCTGGTCTCATGTAGCTAGTTCTAAATGTGCTTATCTTTACTGTACTTAATGGCATTGTTTGTATACAAATCTCCAAGTTAATGACTCTTAATATACAATGCCAGGATGATCTAATTGAGCAACAGAACAGCCCCACTGTAAATGCCAACTGCAGCTGTTTTATATATTGCAGATAAATGGCCCATCGCACTTTAGGACGGAAAAAGGCCCACCAAACTCACGTCTCATGGGAAGTTTCAGTTACTTGGCAATCAAGAAACACCAAAGGAACGGGTAAGTGAAACCAGGAGTGGTTCATCATTTAACCTTCAAAAAACCATGGGGAGGGGATCGGCATGCTGGGGCACACTGAAGTAACGGCGGAGATGGAATCCCCCCCACCCTGTGCACAACACAGCGCTGAGGAATGGGAGCCAAGGAAACACCTGCAATCCAGGCCGAGTTCTGCAAAGTAACAGTTAGGTGGATCGGAAACCCTTGGAGCTGAACACACATAATTATGAGATCTGCTGAGCCGAGAAGGCACCAACCTAATATTCCTCTCTTCTGGGAAATCTCAGGAGGCTCCTCCCTGGCAGAGCCCTCTTTCTCCTCCTGCTCCTCTGGCTCTCTCTACCCACACCTGTGTCTGACATCCAGCCCTGTCGGCTGTCTTTCTACAGGGACATCCGCTCCCGCGTGCCCCCAAGACTCATGGCTTTGTCTACAGCCTGACATTCTTAGAGTTTTCCTAAGCATGTTCGAGCACTAGAATAAAATTATAAATGTATCTTGGGTGCTTATTTAATTGTAGATGAGGTTTTTATTACTACCCATTTACAGTATCGATAAAAAGTCAGCTTGGTATGATTTGCAGTAAATGGCAGACATTCCTTCCGATGACAGCCAGAAGAATAAGGAAGTGAACCAGCAGATTCCGTCACCTGGCAAGCCACCGACCTGCCTGATAATGACAAGGCGTGCATGTGTCACTTCTAAAGAAGATGCCTGGCTACTCCTAGGTCGCCCCTTTTCCCTCTTCCCACAGCCAGCACGGAACTAGAACTAAGAAGACCTGGATGAGTTTGCACCAGCCCAAGAAGCAGGCAATGAACGTCATGCTCAGATGTTGGCCTCTCAGGGAAGAAAAGCCCTCCCTGGGGACAAGGTCGCCTACCTTCCGTGTCCCAGCATCACCACCACTTCTGATGGCTGCTGCTGCAAGGTCAACACACTCGAAAGTGACCTACACCTCTAATGATGATACTGCTCCATTTTATTGATCTGATCTTTTCTTGGTACCCATAATGATTTAATAAAAACACACATCAAGGATCTGATTAGATATCATGGGAGCAAGAAACACACTTGGCAAGCCTTCTATTACACTCCTGCTTTCAGTAACAAAGACAAATGCAATTTCATTAATCAAAAACGTAGCGCAAATAATAAATAAAACTTATTTATTAACTTGTTTCATACTAGCCACCAAAAAGGTTATTTTCATCTTAACAGCATAATAGCCCTAAGAATAATTCTCTAATTTCCCCCATTTTGTAAGAAACTTAATTTTATTGTCTCATCAACATCAAATGATACAGTAATATAATGGCTATTACAATAAATGTCTTAGAAAGAAAACCCAGTAATAATTTGATGGGTTTTGGTGAATATATGAGCTAGATAAAAATATATGAGCCATATATAAATTTGAATACATTTAAATTAATATCCATCAGCTTTGAATAATGAAGTTGTTCAGAACCTAATGTAGCTTTGTTCTGAGGGAAAAAAAATCATCCAAAGACCTTTACTAGCTGAGTAACTTATTAATTTTAAAATAGTTATTTTACTTCGCCATAACAAGCAAAAACAGTCATAATGAAATCACAGATGAAAGTCAGCTATAGTAGACATTAGATGAAGCTGGGGGCTAGAGAGATGACTCAGTGGTTAGAAGCAGCAGGACCCTGGTTCGACTCTCAGCACTCACACGATGACCTGTAATTCCAGTTCCGCAGGACCTAATGTAGGCACCAGGCATGCAGTACAATAGGAACGGTGGTTTCCTTCTGCCTCAGGTTTGCCGGAATGGGGCCTGACAGGAAGGTTCCACAAGCCACAGGCTGTTCCTAGGGTCAGGCCTTGATTCAGTGTAGCATTTCAATGAGATACTTACAATACCGTGTATTTTGTTTTACTCTCTTTAATACCGTGGTAGGATATTTTAGATATCACTAAATATTCTTTACTCATCTGAAACTTTTGTTTCATTGATCTTGCAATGAAGTAGTTATTTACAACTTTCTCTTTTAATTAGTTAATTAATTCTCGACTAAGACTTTCTTTAGCTGGAGAGATGGCTCAGAGGTTAAGAATACTGGCTGCTCTTCGAGAAGTCCTGAGTTCAATTCCCAGCACCTCATGGTGGCTCACAACCATTTGTCATGAGATCTGATGCCCTCTTCTGGTACGTAGGCAGACAGAACACTGTTTATTTATAAATAAATTATATATTTATTCATAATATATTTATATTATTTATTTATAAATAAATTAAAAACAAACTAAGAATTTCTTTAGAGTCTGGGGATTTGGGCACAACTCCTGGGAAACTGACGTTGACTGATTTTGTTTACAATGAATCACTGTCTTTATTAAAAATGAAAACAATCCTCACTGTATCAATTGTCACAATTCATGTGACTATTTAGTATTTGTACTGAAAATTTTTAGCCAATGAAAAAATAATATTTTAAGAATTTCCTAAAGAATTTTGTTAACTTCATCCAACTCTTTTTGTTTGATTTTTGATTTTTCGAGACAGGGTTTCTCTTGTGTACCCCTGGCTGTTCTGGAACTCGCTCTGTAGATCAGGCTGGCCTTGAACTTAGAGATTGATCCTTCAGCCTCTGTATCCCAACTACTGCGATGTAGTTATATTATAGGTGTATTTCACCACTACATGGCAATTTTTTTAAAGATTTATATATTTTTTACAAGTATGAGTGGCTTTTTTTCATACTGTGTGTTAATCAAAAGTTTCAGATGAGTAAAGAATATTTAGTGATATATAAAATACCCTACCACTGTATTAAAGAGAGTAAAACAAAATACATGGTATTGTAAGTATCTCATTGAAATGCTACACTGAACCAAGGCCTGAACCTAGGAACAGCCTGTGGCCTGTGGAAGCACTGCTCAGCTAGGTACCTTCCTGTCAGGCCCCACTCCGGCAAACCTGAGGCAGAATGAAAGCACCAAATGCTCCAGTGTCATCGACGAAACTGAAAGACAGTCAACTCCGCAAACATGAATGCCAAGTGTGTTCAAGTGCAGAGAGCAGTGACACAGGAAATCTCTATGCGACATGGATTAGCAGGACGATGTAACTGGGGCTTGGTGTGTGGACTTGGTGAGTGCAGAAGACCCTAACTAACCATGCTGTCCTTTCAGTTTCTTGGTGACCTAGATCTTGAAATTTCAGTCAGAAACAAAAGGCCAAAGGCACGCACACTGCAAAGCACTATGCCCTTTTCGCAGTTTCCCCTTTCCATTTATTACCTGATCTTTAAGCACTCAAGTAGGAGCCCGAAAGACTCAACAGTATGTACCAAATATAAAATTATCACTGCCAGAAAATCAACGTGACCTTTCAAGCACCACGTTTCCTGCAATCATTTCGTTAATACTGGAAAAACATTTTTCAGTGTTCGAGGCATAATCTTCATGTACAATATTGCCAGCAAATATAAAAGCAAATACAGAGCAAAGTACTTGAAAATCAACCCTCCTTTTAAATCCAACTGCAACTGAGTTTAAACTCCTTCTGTTTCTGCAGTACTTTGCCTACTAAACACTCGAAACTACATTAATATGCTCTACTTTTCAGATACAGTCTTACTATAACTGCCACCAAACAACTGACAGGTCCTACTTGAAACAACCTGATGTTCAACTTGGTCACATTAATATGAGAACAAAACTCTGTACTGTTGGACTAGGGATATATGACTTGGTGATAGAGCACTTGCTTGCCTCATCTCTGCAGGAACAAAGCAGAAAACATAATAACATACACACTCCAAGTAAACAAACAAACAAACAAATAACCAGTAAAGTATATGTTAGGCCAAGTGCTGACTTGGCACTCTCTGTGAATTAATAAGATTCATAACCTTAAGGCACTAGTCCTAAACAGAATATTTTCTAACCAGTCAAACCCTGAGTCAAAAACACTCCAGACATGTACTAATGAGAGGCTCAGCAGATATAGGTAAGCCTGGTGACCTCAGTGGGATCCCCAAAACTGACATGCTGGGAGGAGAAACCACTCAAGTGTCCTCTGAGCTCCTTACATATGCCAAGACACACAGGGCGAACACAGAAATAAATAGATATAAGTTTATAAAATACTCTAAACAATCATAAAAAATCAAGTTGTAATGATACTGCCAGGAAGTTAAATTTATTTGAAAGTGTGTCCTAGTTTGCTTTCTATTGCTGTGATGAAACACTGATGAAAACCAACTTAGAGAGGAAAGGATTTATTTGGATTACATGTCCTGATCACTCCCACACTGAGGGAACTCAATGCAGGAATTCAAATAGAAGAGGCAGGAACCATGGAGGGATGCTACTCCTTGCTTGCTCTCACTGGCTTGCTCAGCTTTCCCAAGACCACTTGGGTGGCATCCTGCACAATGTGCTGGGCCTGCCCGTATCAGTCATCAATCCAATAAATGTCCCATAGACACGCCAACTCCTCGATTGAGGTTCCCTTGTCTCAGGTGACTCTAGTTTGCACAGAGACACAGAGAGGTAGAGTATTTTATTTCCATATCTAAATCACACATTTCATAAATGCAAAAAAAAAAATGCTAACAGATGTCAAACTTTGGCCAAGACTAAAACACACATCAAATAAACCAACATTCCTAAGCTTTCTGCTGCATAAGCAGATAGTAATACTTGAGAATGTAAACAAAGCTTATCACACTCTCCCTTTGTGGTGGTTTGGAAAAAAAATGCCCCCAAAGGGAGTGGCATTATTAGGGGATGTGTGTGGCTTTGTTGGAGTACGTGTAGCCTTGATGGAGGTAGGATTTGACGTGGCCTAATATGCTCAAGCTGCACCCAGTGTCTCAGACCATATCCTGTTGCCTGCAAGATGCAGATCTATCAGCCTCCTCTCCAGCACCATGTCTGGCTACATGCTGCCACGTCCCACCATGATGATACTGCACTAAAACTCTGAACTGTAAGTGAGCCACCACAGTTCAATGTTTTCCTTTATAAAAGTTGCTGTGGTCACAGTGCCTCTTCACAGCAACTGAAACCCTGAGACACTCTTTCCCAGCAGGAGACAACATTAACAATACAAATGAACTCAGAATTCCGCCCCTCTTTCTCTCTCTCTCCTCCCTCTCCTTCCCTTCCTCCCTAAGTGAGTAGCATATTTTACAATATTAAGAAAAGAAACAAACAAACAGCTATGGGAACTGTGTCACAAACACTAAGCAGTTCTCAGGGTAGCCATCCTCACAGGTGAAGGCTATCTCAACCACTAACAATCAGTAACTGCTCTACTGATTACATAACCCTGGCTGTCCTAGAACTCTATGTAGATCAGGCAGCCCTTAAACTCGGAGACCTACCTGCCTCTGCCTCTGCCTCCCCAGTGCTGATATTAAAGGTGTGCACCGCTACGTTGGGCTGTTTTTACCTCCTGCCAAATGTCAGATAAGCATCCTCCCTACCGTGTTGCTCACGCTTCCACAACATCCTGCCTTACCACAGGCCTAGAAGTAATTCAGTCAGAGCTAAAACCTAAAATTATGAGCCCAGACCTTTGATCATTTTAAAGTTTTTTTCTGGTTTTTCTGCTACAGGGAGTTAAGACGATCACAGAGATAAACTTTAGGACATCCCAACTGAGATGCACAATAGAAAAGTAACACTCCATCCCATCCCTCTTCTCTGGGTACCAAGTTCTTGGTCCCACAGGTGTTTTCCATGCTTTTACAACTCCCTTAATAATGACAGGTGTGGTAGTGGTGCATTTAATCCTAGAACACAGGAAGCAGAGGCAGATGCTGAGTTCGCAGCCAGCCTGGTCTATAGATCAAGTTCCAGGACAGCTAAAGCTACAAAGAGAAATCCTGTCTCAAAAACCCAAAAGAAGAAAAGAAAGAAACAAGGAAAGAAAGGGAGGGAGGGAAGGAGGGGGGGAGAGAAAGGGAGAAATATCTTAGGCATAAATAAGAAAACACTCTTAATTTAGTCTTCTTCAAAACAGTAACCTGGTATCCATTATGTACATTATCTGTTTTACTTAATAGACTATCTTGAAGACTAATCCTTCATTTAACAATTTCTATGTATGCCACTGAATCTACCATCGTTTACTGACCAACTTTCCTAAACATGGAGATGTTTCCAGCTGCTAATAAGGCTGATATCACAGCAAAGATGGCTCAGCCATTCAGAGCAAAGGTCGCACTTGCACAGGACCAGGTTTGGTTCTCATGGTGGCTCACAACCGCGTGCAAATCTAGTTCCAAAGGCTTTGCTGCCCTCGTGTGGCCCACACCTGCACTGCAAGTATGCTGGCAAAACTCTCCTACATAGAAAATAAAATTGAATAAAAAGAACATCCTTAAGTGTACATTATTTCACATAAGTAGAAGATATTTAGGATATATTCTATTACAAGAACCAAACGGTACATGTATTTTATTTGTTAACTCTTTCAACTGAGGAAATAGCACAAATCCGCATGCCACATTAGCAATGATGGCACAGACTGTACACCTTTACCCTTGATAAAACACTATACAATCTCAGGATCTGTTTCTTTGTGAATGAGCATCCCAAAAGTGTCTGGCGGACACTGTGTTTGAGATTCCCCTATTTTGAGCTGCTGTAAGTGTCACACCTCCAAGCAGGCGCCTCCAGAATCACTGCTACTTTCATTGATTTATAAAATTGGGCTCTTTTCCTTTTTCAATACAGCATCTTTATATCCTTAAGTCTTAATTTCCTTTATTGGCTTCTGAGCATCTCTGACTTTCTAACCCAATTGCCGTAAGGAAAATAATCACTCTGATGCTAATCATTTCTTAAATGGTATACTCTCATCGCCCCCTCTATGGTCTACCTGATGCCGTATATCTTTCAGATTAAACACCCTAAGATACTACTTGCCACATGGGTCTCTAGTCAAGAATTCTTGACAAGTCCTTCAGTTACTCCCTCCCCAGTGCTGTGGTCTCCTGAGGCTACACTATTTACCAACAGCTGCGGCTGACATTTGCATTATCTCCAATTCTCAAAGCTTCTCAATGCAAACAGAAAGCGGATTCCTTGATCGGGCACTGTCCTGTGTCTTTGCTCATAAAATTTTGAAACTTTCTTCCATTTTCTCTAAAGGTAACCTAAGTTGGTAACTCTGCCATCTTCCACCTTGATTCGACACTACCAAGTGAGGTCAGACTACATTCCAGTTATAAAATTAAGGACAAGAGCTAGCTCCAGGACAGGCTCCAAAGCTACAGAGAATACCTTCCGTGTGTGCTGGTGACGCATCCTTCTGGATGGCCAGTGTCTACCCTAAGGGTCAGCCATTGAGCATTTGGACATCTTTTGTCATAGGATGGTCCATCACACTGTCTTTGAGCCTATGTTGTATTTTTAAAATAGTGGAGAAAGAACCTTCCGATTAGTAGACGTACACAGCTGAGATTGCCATGGTGAAAATGCCGTCAGGACTGACGAGAGATGCTTCCTGCACAAGCACCTGGAACTGCTGGGCATTCTCGGACTCAGGAATACAGCTTGGTCTAACTTAATGCATTTTGTCACTGACCAGTCTAAATATCTTAAAGCAGAGGGACATTTCGAGGAAAACTGGAAGTGTTCTCTCTCTGTTTCCTGCCTGAGGAATTCAACCTCACAAGGTTGTTTTTGTTCCCTTCCCCAGATCACCTCTACCTGACTTGACATCGCCCCGCTGACTTCGACTACATAGAGACTGGTCATACGGACTTTGGAACCCAGTCTTCCCCTTTCATAAACAGAAAGTGATGTGTCTCTGTCCATGAAGAATGGAGCAGTATATCTCCTGCTCTTGAAAGGAAAGCAAATGTCTCAGGCTGACAGGCGGGTGATAAACATGATCAGGAGCCAAGCACACAGGGAAACATCCCAGAGCCTCTCGCAAGAAGACACAAACAGGCTCGATCTGTGAGACAAACCCAGGAACAAACATATGCTTTTTTCCCTTACATACAGCTAAATAAATAACTATCTTTTCAACATTTTTATCAGTTATCTATAAAACTAAAGAAAAATTTTCTTTTTAAAAAAAGATTTGTTTGTTTTATGCGTTAGGGTATTTTGTCTACCTGGGTACATGGACGTCTGCACAGCAGAAAAAGGAACTGAATCCCAGGAGACTACAACTATATAGATGGTTTTGAGCCACATCCAGATGCTAGGAATTTAACGAGGGTCTTGGGAAGAGCGAGTGCTCTTAACCACTAAGCCATCTCTATGTGATTATTTTGGGTCTAAGCTAGCTAGGCGGCCGGAAACCAACAAGCAGACTCAATATAACAGGTGACTGTCTTGACAATGTGCCCTCAAGCTACAAAACAATTTTTCCAAATGTGACCATAACTGTTACATTCTTTCAAAAGAAAGATACTTGTACCAAATGTCACTGCAAAGGCCTATTTCAGAAAAAAAAAAAAAGAGAGAGAGAGAGAGAAATTGCAAAGATTAAATTTTTATGATTTATTCCATGGAAGAAAGTTGTCTATTTTTATCATCTGGGTATTCTAAGTAGAAAACGTCAGGCTATGGCCATGATTTCAGTGTGAGTACAGAAGCAGAGGTTCTCAAAGTCACTGAAGAACGGCTGTTGTATGTGGGTTTGCTTGTTTGCTTTGATCACGGACAAGGCTACGCCACACAGTCTAAACCTCAGAGTTTCTTGAGAGAGGTCAAGGCTCCACTGACAAATCTGGGACCTATGACAGGCATGATGATGAATCTGGCAGAAGCCACCACCACTGTGGCAGTTTGAATGCCATTGGCCCCCATAAGCGCACAGGGAGTAGCACTATTAGGAGATGTGACTTTGTTGGCCTAGGTATGGCCTTGTTGGAGGAATTGTGTCACTATGGGGATGGGCTTTGCGATTTCCTATGCTTAAGATACCACCCAGTATCTGAGTCCACTTCCTGTGGCCTTCTGGTCAAGACATAGCCAGCACCATGTCTGCCTGCACATGTCAGGGGTGTTCCTGAATGGGGGCCCAGTAGAGGCCACTGCACGAGGCTGTGAAGTCGGAGCCTGGATTGCCTTGGAGAAGCCAGAGTCGTAGGATCCCTGCCAAGGAGAGCTGCTAGCCGGACATGGAACCCGCCAAAGAGAAAGAAGTGTGCTGCAGTCAACACAGTTGGATGGAGTTGGAGATCGGAAGAGCATTCTGACGTCAGACATGGAGGTGCGGAGTTCGGAATTTGCACAACTGGTTTTCAGTCTTGTATTGGTCCAGTATTTCCTCAATATGATCCCTTCCCTACATTTTGGAACAGTAACCTATATCCTGTGCCGTTATATGTGGGAAATATGAGACCTGTGTTCTGAGTTTTATTTTACCGGGGATTGCAGTTAAGAGACTGCATGAATCTCAGAAGAGATTTGAACTCTAAGACATTGCTGAGACTGTGATAGACCTTTCGAACTTGAACTAAATGCATTTTGCGTTATGATGCTGTGAAGAGCTTACAGGAGCCAGAGAGAGGAGTGTGGTGGTCTGAATGCCATTGGTCCCCATGAGTTCATAAGGAGTGGCACTATTAGGAGGTGTTGCTTTGTTAGCGTAGGCAAGGCCTCGTTGGAGGAAGTGTGTCACTATCGGGGCAGATTTTGGTGTTTCCTATTCCCAAGATATCACCCAGTGTCTAAGTTTACTTCCTGTTGCCTTCTGATCAAGATGTAGCTGGCACCGTGTCTGCCTGCAAGCAGCCATACTTCAGACACCATGCTCCCCACCATGATCATAATGGACTGAACCTCTGAACTGTGAGCTTCCACCTCAACTAAATGTTTTCCTTTATAAGACTTGCCATGGTGATGGTGTCTTCTTCACAGCAACAGACACAGTAAGGTAACCACCATCATTTCCACCTGAGCAAACCCCCCTTATCTGAAATTTCAGTGTTGTTGCAGAGAACAGCACTTTACAGTTGCTCGGTTAATACTGCTTAGATACAAATGAAGCCCAGAGCACTGGGTTAAACAAGCTGAAGGAACACACTTAAAGGGAGCACGATGTCACCGCACTTAAGAAGTTTCCTGTCTGTAGAGTTGGAGATATGGCTCAGACAGTGGGATGTTTGCTTCAAAGCCTGAATCCCCAGGGCCTTAGAAGCCCAACAATGAAGAGGTGGATGTGTGAGGATTAAAAGATGATTCGAGGCCACCTGGGCTATAAGAAATCTTGTCTGTAAATTTAATTTTTGAGAAACTTTTTTGTCTACAAACAAATCTAATTGAGAGAGAGAGAAAGAGAGAAGGAGAGAAGGAAAGAGAGAGAGAATGCTAAAAGAGGGAATAAAAAACAAGACACAAAGAGTTTTCAGAGAGACAGATTCTACAGGACAAAAATTAGGTTAAAAATTGGGTGAGCAACAGGTCCCTGCTACCACCTCTGTTAGTTCTGGCTTTCTCCAATTCTATGTATCACTTTTATACCCAACAGACAAGAAAAACTTGCTTAAAACCTTCTGTTCTTAACTTATCATTAAAGGGAGGGAATTCTTGACCACTAAATAATAAAGAAGATAATGCTAGAATATAAAATACTTGAAGGAAGAGGAGAAACGGGGCAGAAGAGGAATAAGAGGAAGTAGAAGAAGGGGAGAAGGGGGAGGAAAAGGCCAACCAGGCAAAGGAGATGTAAAATTAACACAACACAAAGCAAAATAATGTGACTTCCATCCAGCCTATAATTTATTGGTCAGAGAACAGTATCACTGTGTGACATTTACAAGCTGTTTTCATGATTTGCACAGGACTCTCACATAAATTCTTACCTGAGCCTCAAAGCAATCCTACGCCAGGTTAAGGCCGTGAACCTCTCATACAGCCAAACCCCACAGGATGATTCCAACAAGCCTTCCCCCATTCTCATGTGTGGTTTCCCCTTCTGGCTGAAGCACAGCCACTCTAGAGGCCAACAGAATATCTAAAAATGATGAATCCGTCATAAAAGAACTACCGCTCCCATGGTAGTTTCTTGGCTCTTGCTCTGGAGGAAGCTGGCTCCCATGATATGAGGACAGTCCCACGGAACTTGCCAATTATATGAGAAGGGCCATGCTCCAATAATTTTAGCTCCAGCTGGTATCTGACAATCCCATGAGACACCGAAAGAGAAGCCCCTAAGTTGGTGACTTACAGCAATTATGACAAACCCGTGACTACTGTTGCCAGCTAAGTTTCTTATGTGTTATAAAGCTATTGCAAACAAATGCATCATCTATAAAGAAAACTGCAACTAAGCTAGAACCTTCCCTACCAGCAAGCTTTCGCAGGGCCAGAGGGTGCTATGCAACCTGCTAGGAAAGATAACGCATCAAAGGTCTTTCCCAGCTATGAGCACTGTGAACTATAATATCAACCTACAGGTAAGATTGGTGCAATAGTGGTATAATTTGCAATGGGGGGAACCAACCATTCTTGGACTAGCACTGAAGCCCAACCCACAGGAGGGACTACATGCCTGATGATAACCATAAGCCAAAACCCAAGGCTGGGGAGGGCACAAGCCTAGAGGGAAACTCACGATTGTTGCTTAGTTAAATTGACATGGGATGTTTATACCCTTATACAAATTCGATTCTCACTTTTTTGTTTATTTTTCAGGACAGGGTTTCTCTCTGTAGCCCTGGCTGTCCTGGAACTCACTCTGTAGACCAGTCTGGCATCAAACTAAGAGATGCATCTGCCTCTGACTCGCAAGTGGTGGGACTAAAGGCATGGACCACCACACCTAGATGCTCGTCCTTAATCACAGAAGCATCTCTCTGAAGTAGACTGGTTAAAATCGGGAAATCAAGATATGAATGGGAGAAAGGGACCTGAAGGGAAGAGGAAGGAATGACAGGAGCGGGAGTCAGATGGGGAGGGGGGGGTCAACAGAATGTACTACAAACATGTATGAAATTGGTAAAGATCTAGTCTAATAAAAACAATAGTTTACTGTAGAGAATGCCCAGTACAGAACAGTCATAAGTGAAAAGGATAAATTCACGAACAATGGCTACACGAACGATAAACAATGTTGGTATTTGTGCTGACCAATTTAGGACAACTCTTTACAAAGAACAGCCATCTGAGAGGAGGAAACCCTGACTGAGAAAATGCCTTCACACGATCAGGCTGTAAAGCATTTCTTAGTCATTGACGGGGGAGGGCCCAGCTCACTGTACTGTGGGTGTTATCATCCCTGGCTGGTGGTCCTGAGTTCTATAAGAAAGCAGACTGAACAAGCCATGTGGAGCCAGTCCGTAAGCAGCACTCCTCCATGGCCTCTGCATCAGCTCCTGCCTTCAGAACCCTGCCCTGTTCCTATTCTGACTTCCTTCCATGATGAACAGTGCTGTGTAAGCCAAATAAACCCTTCAATCCCCAGGTTTCTTTGGTCGTGGTGTTTCATCACAGCAATAGCAACCCTAACTAAAACAGTATATAAGGTAGACTTATGAAAATGAGAAAATTCTGGAGTTCAAATAACACATAACATAAAATTTTGATTACTACTTTTCACTTGTTATAATATGTATGATATTGCTATAAATTGTTACTGAAGCTCATTTTAATGAACGAATAATAATATTCAATCTAAAAAAGAAAAAAGAAAACTAAAGTGTCCCACTTTTACATATGCCGTGGCTCAGGGAGTCCAACTTCCTATCATGGAGACACAAGCAGAGAAGGAGAAAGAGAAGAGGAGGAGGAGGAAGAAGAAGAAAGAGAAGAGGAGGAGGAGGAAGATAAAGAATCAATCAGGTGTTCTCCAGAAACCAGGGAAGGAAAAGGCAAACAAAGGCACAGCTGGTCTCCATTCACAAGGAATGTGAAACCAGAAAGCATAAGGCAACTCTCCTTCATCCTTTCCTCTCCGTGGGCTCCTTCCTCTCAGAATAACCCTGTCTCTCTCTTTAGAAACATTCGTGAGAAACCTTGGAGAACTCTCAGATAGTGCAGCCAACCTCCTTGCATGGTGGTGACTTCCTTTCTTTGGTTGTATACCCTGAACGGGGACCGCTGGGTTCAAATACCTTCTATTTTTAATGTCTTTAGAACCTCATGCTGTCTCAAAAATAGCTGTACAATGTTCCCTTTTTTTTTTTTTCCACACCTTGGCTAACACTGTTTCTTATCTAAGTACCCACATCCTAACAGCTGTGAACATAGGGAAACAACCTAAGCATCTGCTAACATGAAAATGGATAAGGAAAGTGTGGTATAAACATACAATGAAATATTATTCAGTGTTTATAAGTGAAGGGAAGAGAGGGGTTCTAAACAGAATACACCTATAACCCCAGCACTTGTGAAGCTGAGGGAAATGGATCGTAAGTTTAAAGCTTAGGCTACATAGCAAGACCCTGTCTCCTAACAAAAAGGAAACTCCTGTCATTTGCCATAATATGGTTGAATCTGGGTTAACCCATTTTCTTAATTGAAATAAGGCAGAAACAAAAAAGAATTACTCCTTATTGCATGATCTCATTTACATGTGGAATCAATCTTAAACACGGAGAGAAACAAAGCAATGTTAACAGAGTAGCAGGAGGGGAGGTTAAGTCAAAGAATAAAATGTAGCAAAAAAAATGAAAATAAACAAGTCTAGACAGCCAATGTTCACTAAGGGCTGAAGTTAGCAACTGTATTGTATTGTACTGTACTGGGGGGTTTACTCAATGAGTAAAAGTTAACAGGTCTCTTGACCTCTCTGGCCACTTCTTATTAGCATCCTTCATCTTTATTGGCTTATCCTTTAGTTTTAACACTCTCTAAGGCTTACTGTATTCAACTACTTTTTTTAATTCTATAGCTATATATTTCCTCTAAACACTTTTATCCTTTTCTGAGCTTTCAATTACTCTCTGTTATGCCCAGATCATGGAGTCCCCTCAAAACCAACCAGGAGACTGAGTCCTATATGTAAAAGCAAAAAGCCTTTATTCTTACACAAGTTTGCAAATTCGGTCTCTCTGTGTGTCCAACATAATGAAGTGATCAGAGAGCCCCGAGTTCAGAATAGGGTTTTTATAGTAAGTAGCAAAGGTGGGGATGAAGACTGTCTAAGGTTTAGGACCCCTGATTGGCTGACATTTGTCTAGAGGTGTCCTGGTGAAAAACGCTGAGTTTGTGCTGGCAGGTGATCCAATCTACAACAGTTGGAATGTTAGGAATTTCCTTTGGATGGTCTGTTCTAGGGTGGTGCCTGGGTAGTCTCAGCTTATGGTCTTTCTGGCAACCAGGTATTGCCGTAAGGAAAACTACTGAGACTCAGGCCTCTATTGAGCTTGTCATGGCTGGGTCCTACACTCTCACATGGTAAGAACTCAAAAGGCTTTCTCCGCCCTCCTCAGTCTCCTGTGATAGTCCCAGATCCTCTATCTAATTACCATCAGCTCCCCAGTGATATGCCCACAAGTCCTTTAACCACAACACTGGGAAAGTGCAACTCTACACCACTGTCTCATTCCTGCCCCTCTTCTCTTGCCCTCTCTACCCACAAACCTAGGGAGCACATATATCACACGTCCTCTCTACCCACAAACCTAGGGAGCATCTATATCACACACATATCCTCTGAACACATCTACATCACATGCCCTCTCCCAGTCCTTTTGTGTTCAATCACAAACGCCAGGCAAGCTCATGCTTCCCGGATACTTTTCCTAAACACTCTCGCTTCTCTATGGAGACTGCTATCTCCTACTGGACCTGAGTCTTCCCAGTTCCCAGCCTCCAAGTCTCAGCAGTCTGTTTTCACGGTGTCCTTTGTGGCATTCACAGTTCTTCAGTGACTCACTAGTAAATGTGGATACAAACCCTGAAATTACCCAGTCTCATCTGTTGTCACACCTGCCGGGCCCTTCCCATACACAGAGCTCCCAGGCATTCTGTGGCCACAGAACCACTCACGCTGTTGCTTCTGGTAATGAATGCTTCTGCTCCTATCAAGCTGCCTCAGCTTTCTTTCCTTTGTTGGGGCAGGGGCGGGGGCTGGAACAGGGAGCTATTCGTTTGAGATAGGGTCTCTTAGGGTCTCTTTACATAGTCTTAGCAGTCCTGGAACTCGCACTGTAGACCAGGCTTACCTCAAACGTAGAAATCTGCTTGCCTCTGCCTCCTGAGGAGAGCTGGAATTAAAGGTGTGCACCACCATGCCAAGCATGCCAAGCTCATTTCAGTTTTAAGGTCTGAGCCCAAAGACAACCACTAATGAAACCGTTCTTAGTATTCCAATCAGGGTCGGATTGGAATCCTGCTTGGTCCCTTTGCACACGTACCAAGCTCTGTTACAGCATACTATCTGCATAGACACCCCGAGTTTTACTACACTATAAGCTTCTTAGCTAAAGCTTCTACTTCTCATCTTTCCATCGACAGCACTAACTGGACGTATACAGCTTGTAACCAGTGGAAGAGAGTAGGAGAAGGGATAAATGATAACTAATGATAAATGATAGGTCAACAAAGGAGTAAGGAAATCAATCAATTGAACTTAGTACATGAAAGTCCAAGTATAAGCATCTATTTCTGATTCCATTTAGTTATAAAGAAATAGAAAAATATGGTTGTTCGCTTATTACCAATGTAACAAAGAAAATCTTATTATTGAAAGAAGCAGCAAATAAGGACCTAAGAGTTCCGAATACAGCTGGGCACGGTGGCCCATTCCTTTTATCCCAGCACTTTAGAAGCAGAAGCAAGCAGATCTCTGTGAGCTCAAGGCCAGCCTGACCTACAGAATGAGTTCCAGAACAGCCAGGACCACATAGAGAGACCTCTCTTTCAAAAAGAAAAAGAAGAATTCCCAATAAAACCATTCACAAAAGAGGCTAGCCCAAACCCAACTCTTTCTGTGATCCCACTCATCCCCCATAAAACAATCCATCTCATTAAGCTGTGTGCTTAGACTGAGTCTGGCTCCTCCCTTTGTCTGCTCTCCACTGCTCCCCCTCAGGATATTCTGTATTCCCTTTCTCGGCTCCCGCCACCAAATCAAGATGCTATTGGAAGCTCCGCCCACTGAAGCTGCAAGCCCTGGCTCTCAGGTTAGTCCAAATGTAAACAGAGAGAAGAATCGAGACCTGGAGGAACAAGGAAACTAACTACAAGTGGCCAGCAATCTATTTTCTGGCGGCCACTGTTCTTTGCAATCTACTTTACAATCACTGAATCTCACAGCAAACGTGAGTAATACCCCATCTTACAGATGAGGAACTGTGCCCAAGATCACACAGCCCACTCTCAAATTTAAAAGGTCAGGCCTCCTGCATCTGTCAATGTCCCTCAACATCAACATGGAAGAGGATGTGCTTCAGTCACACTGGGTTATCAGAACACAACCTTCTGCAAATAGACCAGCCTTTTAAATGTGAATCACACCCCCAGAGTTTATGTATATAATATCTGGGAAAGGAGTTGGGGGATAAAACACCATGGGACAGGACAACTCACACACACACACACACACACACACAACACACACACACACACAAATCTTAGTTAATTCAAAATCTGATGCAAACCAAATTGAAGGAGCTTCCTGTAGTACTTGCCAGTGCTGTGACACGCGACTTCACTTTGCACCATACATGGGGTCACAGCACACAACACAGAATGCTGCTGGAATACCTCCGCTCACATGGAAACTACTGTAAGTCAGAAACTGCTGTATTTTTCCTGCCCGTGCAGGAATTACATTTCTGCTCTGAGAGAAATGTAACAGCCTTTTGTTGCTGCTGCTGTTGTTCTTTGGTTTTGTTTTTCGAGACAAGGTTTCTCTGTGTAGCCCTAGCCCTGACTTTCCTGTAGACCAGTCTGTCCTCAAACTCACAGAGGTATGCCTGCCTCTGCCTCCTGAGTGCTGGGGTTAAAGGTGTGCACCACCACGCCCAGCTTCTAGAATAACTGATTTTAAAAATTACTGTTTGAGTAGCTGACTTGAATTCCATCCAAAGTAATTTTTTTAAAAAATGGAATGGAATAGAATTTCCAACAGTTTCTGAGGTGATCCTAAACACATTTCTGCCATTTTTTAACTACATATTTTTATATGAAGCAGCATTCTTGGCACTGATGAATATGGAAGATGGGCCGCTTATGAAAATGCTGAAGATGTTCTAGGTCCTGAAGTATCCAGTCTCCAGGCAAGGTTTAATTCTGTATGCAAATAAATGAGAACATCTATTTCATTACCATGAAATTTCTCTTCTGTAATAAACGGTGAAGGTATTCATATACCAAACAAGTACTTTTAAAAGAAGAATTGCTTCATGGCTTATTATAAGTACTTGTTTGATTTATATACCTACTTTACATATTCTATATGCCAAGGGTTGTTCAAAAATTTGTGAGACGAAAGGGAACACAGGTAGAGAGAGACTGAAGAATCTCTAGGAGTATGCATCTCCTCTAAGAGCATATGAGGGTTTAAAAGGCTTTGCTGCCTTAACATGGAAATCCAAATGCTACTTGTTTTTCTTTGTCTGTGAGTTCATTTGCTAACATGAAAGAAAATAGAATCAAAAATGGGCTTTTTAACTCAGAAGACAAAGGCAGGTGGATTCCTGAGTTTCAGGCCAGCCTGATCTACAGAGCAAGTTCCAGGACATCCAAGGAAACCTAAAAACCCTGTCTCAAAAAAAAAAAAAAAAAAAAAAAAGAATTAGAAGAAGAAAGGAAAAGAAAAAGGTAAGAAAAGAAAACGGACTTTTAAAAACTTATCAGGTTCCTTTTTAAAATTAAAAAAAAAAATCTTATTTAGACTAGGCTAGACTAGAACGCAAAATTAGCCTGCCTCTGCCTCTGCCTCCTTGGTGCTTGGGATTGCAGGCATGAACCAGGACCCTGAGCTCTAGTGTTCTATGTTTGGCTTTTCTTTAAAACAGTTTTCCTTCTACAAAAACTCGGCATAAAAACTCGCCAAGAACAGGAACCATTTCCCTAGCTAGCTTGTAAGAACACCTGGGAAAATGTGCACGTGTGACCAGTGCTATCATCTGAAAAAAACATCACACTGGCTGGGCCCTGCAGACCAGCGCTCTCCATAGAAACGCCACCAACCACAGCAGGACAGCTGACGCGCCTATAATCTACCGACAAAGTGTACTCCTTAGCAAAGCAAAGCCAGATGTCTGGTGTGAAGTCAGATGCCTGTGGACTTGTCTTTCTCAGCTCCAAGCGTGACACCGGACACACTAAATACACACTTGGCTGAATATTAGACCCACAACTTGGCGAAACCATGACAGAATGGACGCGAAGCGTCAGCATTGTTATTATAATGCTTCTAAGGCATCTAGATGTGTCTGGAATAGAAATACTAACTTGGAGCACTCAGATAAATGTGACAGGCTGTCCGTCTCACCTAGGGAATGGTGGCAGAGCTCTGTAAACATAGGACAGAAACCCTTTCCCTTGTTTCTCGAGCTGGCACCCTTAGGCCGGACTGTAGAGGATCTGAAAGGAAAATCAAGCCACACTAGGTGTGGATCTTTGTTTCAGAAATTCTGGGATCAGATGCAGCAGATGCACGTCAAATGCATCATGAAGATGCATAAATCAGGGAGGCTTGGTGCTTACAGGAGAATGGGTTCTAGGCTGCCTGGCACTGTGCAGAGGACAGGCAGGGCCAGAGAGATGACTCAGCAGTCAAGAGTAATGGCTGCTCTTCCAGAGGACCTGTGTTCAGCTCCCATCACCCACAACTGTCTATAATTCCAGTCCCAGGGGATCCAAAACCTCCATGAGGCATACGTGGAGGCAAAACACCAACACATACAAAATGCAAATAAGTTTAAAAAAAAAGAAAATGGCGACAACCAGAGAAACAGGACAGCGAGCACACAGGTGCATGTCAGGTCCTCATTGCTCTGTGTAGATAGCATCCAAATCAAGCAGCAGGGAAGCTGTAATGGGTCCCCAGCGGACAGAGTCAATAGGATGCAAGGCTGTGTCTAAGATTACAGATACTACGCCAGGCGTGGTGGCACACTGCTGTAATCCCAGCACTCGGGAGCCAGAAACAGGAAAGTTCCCCGTTCAGGAGCAGCCACACTGGTGAAACAGTGTGGAGGCTGGGCTGAAGCTCTTTTGTGGAGAAGCTGCTGAGCAGAGTCCGGGGCCTGGGTTTGACCTCCAGCACCTCAGAAAAATAAAGGACTATAAAAGGCATGACACATCTACATGAAAATTTTAGGGAGAGCGGGACTGGTAGCTAACAGCCAAAAGAAAAGAAAAGGGAAAAAATGTACAGTTTTACCAAGAATGGTAACATACATATATTACATTGTATATGTTTCATGCAGATAAATACCTCCACTGCATGACCAATTAACATGTAGCTGTGGGTTCCATGTCTATGCATGGTATAAAACCTTGAAAAGGTAAATATGAAAATATTAAAAATTTGAGATGGATTTATGTTAGTTTTTACTTCCATACTCCTATGAGTTAACCCTAAGTAACAGTTAAATAACTTAATTTTTATCTCAACCTATTCTCATGCCAATAAAGCAATGGGGATAAAGGTACCGAAATCCACAGCAGGCCGGCTTCAGCATCACTCTCCTAAGTACACCACCCTTGGCTGTCTCCCTGTTTTCTCAGACTAAGCCTTCTGATAGGACAACTCAAAATGCTACTCTCGTCTGGTTTCTGTACCCGAACAACACATTCATGGCACTGGAGAACGACCATAACACTCTGCATGATGGCAAACACACTGAAATCTACAGGAAAGTGGGCCGACAGCCCTGTTCTCCCACAGAACTTCAGATCCGTAAGCCACTACGACAGCAGCAGAGCGGAGTTCTTGCCCCTTTACACATAATTATTCAAAACTTCCACAGAAACCTAACAGAGGTCCATTCCCCCACCTCCACCCCCCCAAAAAAGGCCCATCTCCCCCACCCTCATCTCCCCACAAAAAGGCCATCTCCACAGTCTCATTTCCGCATTCTCTTTTGTTTGTTTATGGGATTTTGTTTTGTCTTTGAGATGGGGTCTCACTGTGGGATCCTGGCTGGACTACAACTCCCTAGACTGGCCTCAAACTCACAGAAATGCACCCAGCTATGCTGGGACCAAAGGCTGGAGCCGTCACCACCCGTTCTCCAGATCCCATTATAATCAGTGTTCATGCAACACATGCTGAAAGGGCATCATAAACAGAGCCCCTTGGTAATAAACAACCATGTCCCAGTTCCTCATGAATTGTGTGAACATCCACAACTTAACAAGGAAGCCAGGCTCACAGCTAGCCTGGGCCAGGATGGCCACTGAGGGTAAGTCTAGCTTTCCTGTTTAAGTATACAGGCTTTTACTGTTCTTGATAATAGCTAACTTACTGGATTCTGGGTAAAAGTTAACAGTGACATATATAATGGGGGGGGGGGGTGTTCCAACCTGAGAGAAGCTGTGTACCCCATCACCAGAGACTAGGGAAGTTGTGTATAGGAGAAAAAACAGAAACGTCTCAGAAAAGAACCAATGAAAAGAGACAGCACTGAGTGCCTCGGTAAACTTCCCAGGACGTCAAGGTAACTTTTTAGAAAAGTACGGAATGCTTGAGGACAAATTCTTTCTTCTGTAATTCTGAAAGGTCTCGAAAGAGTGTCCAGTATATGAAACTGCCACTATCTTTATGGGATATGTGTTTTTTCACCCCTGCTGGTAGATTTTAAAATGCAAAGATTCCCTGGAAGAGTAATCACCACGCAAAACCTGGATTACCTGCAAAGCCTGGATTACCTAACACCCTACTAGTGAATGCCACCTAGCAAGACAAGGGACCACAGGGGGACCACAGCATCAATGTGCAAGACTAAAGACTTCTGAAAGGAAGTGAGTTTTCTGTCAGGGGATTTAAAAGCTGTTTAAACTTCCAGCCCACTTCATGGACTTCGAAAACCTGAGGAAACGCTTGGTCTTGGGACCAGTGACCTTCGAAGGTGGACCTCCAATTTCTGATAAAAAGTGGAATTTGGACCCAAGTTCCCAGGAGCAGTTTCACCTCTAGAAGAACAGAGTCTTGGCTCCTTCCGCCCCTGAGTGATACTTACTTACCCTTTCTCCCGCTCTTCCTCGGTGAGAAGGGGTAAGTGGTAGTATTGTACCCTCGCCCAATTTGGCCAAAATCCTAAAAGTGAAAACGACAGAGACAGGTCCTTTAAAATCCTGTGGCTCGAGCCTGAGCAGCTCCCACCAGCTGCCCACCGTGACTCCAGGAGCAGCGCTACCTCCGGGCTGCTCTCTGGGCACTCCTGGGCGGCGGGGAGAGGTCGCCTCCCCGCCCGGATCGGGACTCGGGTTCCCTAACTGAGGAGGACAGACAGAGAGGACAGCCGCGCGGCCTCGCTTGGAACACGCGCACGCACGCATGCTCGCCGCGGTCGCGCGAGTAGCGGCCGAGCGGCTCCCCGCCTCCCAGCAACGCCCCCGTGTCCCAGGCCAGCCCCGGGATCCGAGACCCCGCCCGGGACACCGAGGGTCTGCCCGAGTCCACCCGCGTGCCTCACCGCCCCGACCCGCCAGCCCATGCCCCGCGCACCCGCTGCGCAGCTCAGCCCAGGGGAAGTCCCCGCGGCACGCCACGCCCTCCGCCGCGGCACGCCACGCCCACCCCGCGCGGGTAGCCCCGCCCACCGCCACGGCTCGCCCAGGCCCCACCCCCAGCTAGGCAGCAGCGGGAGACTCCGCCCCCTACGGAAATCCCGCCCCCGGAGCGCGGCTCACGGTTGACTGGCAGCCAGGAGATGGGTTATGTATGTCAGCGGCTGCACTGAGCCCGCCGCCTGCCCGTTGCCGGTATTAGGGACTTTAAGTCTAAGCCCGGCGTCACGGTCAGGGCTAAAAGGGCAAGAAAAAGCAGCAAACCACAGGAAGCTGTGTTCAGCTTCTCCCCGTAGTTGTAGGTCAGGCACCGAGACTGAACTGCTCTTTGGTGTGTTGTTCGGTGGAGATTTTGGTTTTGTTTGCTTGCACACGGGGAAACTTTTATTTGGCTTCCTCTAACAAGCCAAAAGAGAAAAGAAATCCAGAACAAGTGTTTTGTTTTTTTATTTGTTTTTTAAAGAAACTAGATTTTCATTTTATACTTAAATTGTACAAAATGTTAGCTGTGTTATTACAGTGTACAAAGATAAACAGTGTTGACGGAAAACTGAACAGACAACAAACAACAAAATTGGTTGTTTTTTTATTCCTCCCAAATTGTACTTTTATCTTTTCTAGCTTTATCCTTCTAGATGATGCTATCGTTCTCAAGGATAAATAGTGCATTACTATAAGTACATAGTGTCCTGACACTCAGAATTCAAAATTAATTTTAAAGATGGGACAATGTAAGAGGCTTAAACAGAGCCAGGTAGTGGTGGCACACGCCTTTAATCTCAGCACTCAGAGGGCAGAGGCAGGGCTCTCTCTGAGGTAGAGACCTGGTCTATAGGACAAGTTCCAGGACAGCCAGACCTACACGGAGAAACCTGGTCTCGGAAAACCAAACAGAAAATAGCTGCACCTCCATTCTAACCCCAACAGTAACCTTGATAGTTATAGAAGTCACCAAAGAGAACAAGGTTACTGTCCTGGGTAGGATGTAGGTGCAGTTATTCTTATCAGCAGCTGAGATAATTCCTGCAAGTTAAGTTTGATCCTCAGTGCTTACTGACCTAATTTCAAGAACATATCTTGGGGGCCACTTCTGATGACAGAGCCAGTTTACAGATCGGGTTAGGTCCTAATAGTAGAGAGACTCCAAATTAAACAAGAGGTTGGTCCAGTGAGGACAGGATGGTGTGGGGTGAAATTAACATAGATAACAACAAAGACAAGTGGGGGCGGCTTTAATTGTACTGGAAAGTAAATAAGTCTACAAAAAGAGTCGCCAAGTGACTTTCTCACTAAGATTCATCAAAAATATTTAAGAAATCAAAGCAACCCAGAAAGCCTACATCCCCTATTTTTCCCAACTGTAAGTCATTCTGGAAATGGCAAAACTCTGAGGTCAGAGCAAAGGGGACTTTTAGGACACTGGTAGTATTCTGTATGATGCTATACTTATAATATGTGTCATTATACATTTGTTAAAGCCACAGATGCAAATAGTGAACCCTCATCTCTGACTGGGTGACGGTGATATGACCCTGCCATTTAACCTGCACTATGCCTCGGGACGTTAATGGGAAGGCTGTACATGCATGGGGCATATGTGGGGATTCTGTCCATTCTGCTCAGTTTTGCTCTCCACCTAAAATCTGCTCTCTAAAAATAAAATTATAGTTTTAAAAGAAGCTAAATAAAGTCTCTGAACATCTTCTATTCTTCAAGGTCATTATAGTTGAAGCTCAAATATTTGACGTCAATGCCACCAGAGGAAACTGAGTCGTATGTTCCTAAGATACAAATTTAAATTAATTTTAAATACAATATACACATATATGCATGTATGTATGTATTTAGAGAGAGAGATAGCTGGGCCCTAATGTCTGCCTTGGGGGAGGGGGTGAGAAGGCACAACATCAACAGCTCAGGCATCGGTAGTCAGGTGGAAGGTGTAGAGCAGACTCATTTATTTAACAAGGGGAAAACATATACCCACACAGCACCCATGCATTCCAATCCTTCGACATCACGTGGTCGCCCCTCATTGGCTAGGCATGATCAGAACCTGGCAGCACCAGGCAGACTCCAGGGTAGCTTCTCTTGGCCTGGTAGGCCTTAACTTCACACACACACACACACACACACAAATACATATACACATACATATTCATATGTATACACACAATAGAATTCCTATCTCTACACATTGGCTATTAATAAGCAAAAATTGTGAAATATCATAGATTTATTGTTCTCAAACTTTTGTTTCCAAAATATTTTTATAATTAATAAACTCATGTATGTGTCTAATGCACTCTGGTTACCCCCTCTTGTTTTCCTCTTCTTCTACTTGCTAGTGTTTGTTTTGTCTAGCATCTCACCGAGTTGAACTGTAACCCTGGAACAGACCATCAGAGACTGGTGGGCTCAGCAGCCTCTGTACAGTTAAATGCTGGTTTTTTGAGGACTCTGCAACCTGGGCATAACGCAGCACAGCATGAATGAAAAAGGATATAAAAAGGAAAGAAACATGACTGGTCCCAGGTAAGGAGGAGGAGAAAATTTATTATAGATATGTTGGGGAGCACAGCCAGAGGCAGAGACATCCGGGAAAGTTCAGAATGGATATGAACAGACTGAGTGGGGCCATGTGGGGAAAAGAGGAGAAGGCAGAGAGGAGAGAAGTGGAGAGAGGTGAGAGAAGGGAACCAGGTACAGCAGCCAAGAGGGCAAAGGCACGAAAAGAGCAGGTAACCAAAATATCCAGATTTTATAGGGAAGAGCCTCTGGGGGAAGTCCCTAGGGTGGAAAGTCCATGGTTGGGGGTGGGATATGCCAGCCATACCAAGTAACTGGTAGGGACTGGGGGATTCTGGGAGAAACTGAAGGCCAGGTCTGCTTTGTTGTGTTAAATAGGCATCTCAAACTTTCATCCCCAGTGTGCAACTTGATACTTTAACTCCATAAGGTGCACTGAACCTGTTGCTGCCCTTGTTTGGAAGCAGAATCTCAGGGTCTTCTGGACCATGAAATGGAGAGGAAAACACATCCATTCTCATCACTGCTGCCTGGCTGAGTGCTCACGCACCGCACAGACGCTGCCTCAGAAGCGGCATGATTGCTGATCACCTTCTCATTTCTCTAATAGTCCTTTTACAGCACAGTTCACAGGCTGTTTCAGAAGATAGTTACTGTCTTGCTTGTTACCAGAAAGAAGAAGAAAAAAACAAAACAAAACAATATAGACTACATTGCAAGCACCCAATGAGTTTCCAATTGACTTTAAAAAAAGAACTGCTTGGTGTTTTCTGTGTCACTGAGACATATGCTTTTAAGAATTTAAACATTAATCCCTATGCTTTGCTCCATGCAATGATAATGGGAGTTGGGTAAAAACTCCATCGAATTACAGTTGCCACATTCATGTTTTCAAAGTCTAGGTGTCTTCGGTCTATTTAAAAATCTTTCTTAGTTGGGCGGTGGTAACACACGCCTTTAATCCCAGCACTTGGAAGGCAAAGGCAGGCGGATCTCTGTGAATTCGAGACCAGCCTGGACTACAGAGTGAGTTCCAGAGACATGTTCCAAAGCTACAGAGAAACCCTATCTTGAAAAATAAAAAAAAAAGAAACAAATAAAAATCTTACTTAATTTTGATTAGTCATGCTTTAGGATTATAGGTATAACACATGCTATTTACTTTTTGGACTCTTGGGAGGACAAGGGTGCTAGGAATGGAAACAAGTGTCGACCAGTTGCTAGACTAGTGCTTTATGATGAGGTACGTGTCCAATCAACTTGTGTGTGTTTGTGTGTGTGTGTTTCTCAGTATGATGATCCCACATGTCTGTGGGTACCCATGGAAGAAAGAAGGTGTTGGATCCCCTGGAGCTGAAGCTACAGGTAATTGTGAACTGCCTGATGTGGTGTTGACAACCATACTTGGGTCCACCTGGAAGACCAGCAAGAGCTCTTAGCTGACCATCTCTCCATCCTCTACTGTGGATTCTTTTCATCTGTGTTATATAGGAGAAAAATATGAATAACTCCTGTTTATTCATGACTGTGATCCACATTATTATTTTGCTTTAGCTTTATGTCTCTTTTTAAATCTGGAAGATTATCTCCTCTACAGAAATAGGACAGAGCAAGGAAAAACAACCAACCTCAGATCACTCAATATCTTTGTGTGTTAAGAAAATCCTTAATCAACATATTCTAAATTTTGAACTAGCCATGAGGTTTATTAGCCGCCCATTCCTTGGTCTGATGTTAACATAGCAGCATATTTTGGGGACATATTTAGAAACCTGAAATAAATAGTAAGATTGAGGCGAGTAGTTGACTATTTTCTAAGAACTGGGTCACTTAACTGAATTTTTTTTTTCTAAATTGGTTTTTAAATTTAATATAATAGCAAATTATTGAGGTTATAAAATATTTATATGGGCCTTACTATTCATAATTTTAGGCTTTCCTCATAAATTATTGGATACTTCAGGTTTTTTATTTGTTTGTTTTGAGGTGGGGAGTTTCTGTTTTACTCTTTGGCTCTTTTGGGGGCCTACCACCCTGCTCCCAAATAAATACACATGGAGGCTTATTCTTTCTTATGAACGCCTGGCCTTAGTGTGGTTTATTTCTAGCTTATTTACGGCTGTTCTTTGTTTTGTTTGTTGTTGGTGGCTTTCTCTGTGTAGCTTTGGAGCCCCTCCTGGAACTCGCTGTGTAAACCAGGCTGACCTTGAACTCAGAGAAATCCACCAGCCTCTGCCCCCCCCCCCCCCCCCCCCCCCCCCCCCCCCCCCCCCCCCCCCCCCCCCCCCCCCCCCGCTTAGCCAGCTGTTCTTAACTTATTTTATCCATCTATCTTTTGCCTCTGGGCTTTTATCTTTCTCTATTCTATATACCTTTCTTTACTTCTTAGCCCGTGACTTGCTGTGTAGGTGGGTGGCTGGGTGACTGGGAGGTTGGGTGGCTGGCCCCTGGTATGTTTTCTCCATCTTTTCTCATTCCTTGATCTTGCCACACCCAGATTTCTTCTTCTATTTATTCATTCTGCCTGCCAGCCTCACCTATCGTTTCTCCCGCTTTTCTATTGGCCATTCAGCTCTTTATTAGACCAATCAGGTGTTTTAGACAGGCAAAGTAGCACAGCCTCACAGAGTTAAACAAATGCAACAGAAAAGAATGCAACACATCTTTGCAGCATCCAACAAACGTTCCACAGCATAACCAAATGTAATAAATCTTCAAATGATATCCTACAACTGTGGGGTTTCTCTGTGTAGCCTCGGCTGTCCTGGAACTCACTCTGTAGACTAGGCTGGCCTCAAACCCAGAGATGCACTGACTTCTGTCTCCTGAGTGCTGTAATTAAATGCATACCCAACCACTGCTGTCCTTGTAAATTATTAACCCACATTCTGACATGGTGCATACCATTCATCCCAACACTTAGAAGAAAGAGGGAAGAAATACTACCATGTTGCCTTGACCTGCTTGGCCTTTGTGTATCTCCTGGCAGGAACTGGATAGAGGTGAAGGCTGTCTTTATCAGAATTAATCAATTTTCTTGTTATGTCATCTATCTTATTTTGACAGTCTCACCAATATGAGGAAATAGAGAAAAAATAATTATACTCATTCAAATGACTATAGTAACAGTTGGTGTTCAATTTTTCTTTCTACCTGCTCCCCCTTTTTATGGTCTTAGCCTAATTTTTTTCTCAATAAAAAATTGAACATAAGCCAGTCAAGACTCCACATACTTTATCCATGTACCCTTGTCCCAGTCAAGGGTTACTAACCCATTTAGGAACAACACGGTGATGTGGGATTCCTCTCTGTATGCTGTGAATACCATTGGTTAATAAAGAAGCTGCTTTAGGTCTGTTGATAGGGCAGAACTTAGGTAGGCAGGGAAGTCTAAACTGAATGCTGGGAGAAAGGAGGTGGAGTCAGAAAGAAGCCATGTAGCTTGTCCAGAGATGGACACCAGAACTTTAGTCAGTAAGTTACAGCCACGTGGCGATACACAGATTAATAGAAATGGGTTAAATTCATATGTAAAAGTTAGTCAATAAGAAACTAGAGCTAATGGGCCAAGCAGTGATTTAATTAATACAGTTTCTGTGTGATTATTTCAGGGCTAAGCAGCTGGAAACCAACAAGCAGCCCACTCCTAACAACAATACAGGGAGTGGAGGCAGCCCTGAGTGAAGTCTTGAGTGAATGTGTATTTTGACATGGAAATGGCCATCTTGAGGACCCATAGGAAACTGGCAAAGCCATTACCCAGTTGGGCCAGGATCAAGAGAAAATGCAAAGCTCTCCTCAGTAGTCCAAATAGAGTGTTTATAAACAATTGATGGAAACCAGCAAATAGAGTTTCATTTTCCGAGATGGTCACAGCCTGAGACTGCTGCCTACTGAGACCTCCTACCAAGACTAGCTAACCCTGCCTGCGCTGTACTTAATAAACATACTGAGGGTTCAGGTTGATAAGTAGTGCAATAGAATCCCACCTGAAATCAACTTTACTGTTCACTGTCTGTGTCTGTCCTTTTTTCATTCCTTCCTGTCCCTAGCCAGGTTTCTGGGACCCAATCTATGAGGGTCACATGCTATGTGACTAGCTCATGATTCACCATGGGCTGTCCGCATTGCCTGAGGGGAACGATCTGCTCTGTCAGTATTCTGTGTGTGCTTTCTGCTCATTATCCTGTTGTTTATCTGTTTTCCTTCATTATGTAACCCTGTTAGACTGGTCCTCAAAATGCAGGTCAGTTGACCTCAGAATTCATGAGTATTTCACGTAGATATCAGGAACAATAGGCATGTACCACTGACCTTGCTAATCTTGTTAGTCTGTCCTTTGCTCTACTAGCCTCAGCCATGAACCTAGTGTTAATCCCACAGATTCCAGGAGAAAGACCACTGACCCAAATCATCATGGCCAAATTAATGAAAGCAAGTAATTAATTAGAGCAAGCTTTTTTTATTATTATTTGTGTGCATAAGCTGTCTCTTCCTAAAGATAGGTTTCAAGAGATCATGTCCAGTGGGACTTGGTAAGATATGGGTTTTATAGATAAGAGAAGAGGGTTCCAAAATGAGGGATTTGGCAGACAAATAGGTAGGGTTATAGAAGTATAGCAAGTTAGTCATAACAACCTCTTGATACAAAGATATGGTTGCAAGCTAGTCATAACAAGGTGGTCACAACAACACATGGTCATAATAACCTCTGGAAATGAAGGCATTGTTGCTGTTTCCTGGGACAGGTGGTATAGAACCATTTGGGTAGCCCAATCCTTGAGAAACAGATCTAATCACAAATAGGAATTAATCTAGTTTGTCTTTACTATAAGGTGGCTTTCTATCCTAAAATGGAGGCAGGCTGTTTTATCACTGCTATGCATAGGGGAAAATTACTTCTCATTCATAACAACCACAAATANATATAGCATAATGTGATGTGATGTGTGTGTGTGAGTGTGTGTGTGTGTGTGTGTGTGTGTGCGCGCGCGCAGCGAGGATGTTATTAATGAGAGTGGAAACTAGTCAGGCAGTTTAGAGACAGGTCCTTTGATTCTTTCCTCTGGCCAGAAGTAAGAAATGTCCTTGGGCCTGGCCTGGCTGCAGGTGAGAAAAGAGGCTCTGGTTCCTGCCCTGGTTTATAATCATATTTCTTCTCCTTACACATCTCAAAGGAACACAACTGCCTCTGAGTGCCATCCTATGGGCAGCGCCTGAACACCTCATTGGTGGACCAATTGGACTGACCCCTTCATGCTTCAACTTAAAAACACCCTCGTGTTAGCCCCCTCGTGTGGGTCCTCAATGGTAGCGCATTTCTGGGATCCGCTCTTGCTGTTCAGTGGTCTCACTTGCATACATCTGTTAAGGTCCCACCTATGAAGCTGAAATAATTTCTTTTATAAAAATGCACAGCTCCTGTGGTTCATGAAATTTGTCCTTCAAATTCAAAGAAACAAGAACCTGGAGGCCCTAATTCAGAGGAAGGTTTGTGACCAAGAGCATCCTGCATACTAACTCCCCAGCCATGCCCACTGGGGAAGAGAAAACTTCCATGATTCTCAGGGAACCCCTGCTATTGTCTTGGTTCCTTCTCAGTTCATTAAAAATAATGTCATTCTTCTGGGGATGGGGACGCATGCCTTTAATCCTAGAGCTGGGGGACCAGGGGCAGGTGAGTCCAGCCTGTCTACAGAGCGAGATCCAGGACAGTCATTGCTACACAGTAAAACCCTGTCTCAAATAAACAGATAATGAAATAAAATTCTCTCATTAGATCGATTAATTCATTACATTCTTGAAAATCTTCCTACCGGACCCAAACGCAAGCGTAGCAGAAAATTTAAAATAATAAGGCAGCTTCCCCAAACCCTTCGTTTATTCTTTTCCAATGTGAGATAAAAGTAAAATCGTTGAATTTTTATATGATTTTATTTTCTTTTGTTTGCAAGAAGTTGTTAACAGGTATGCCAGGAAAAAGGAATTTATCCTCATTACAAATAAATGCATGTTTTATCTTTGAAGAAAGTTAAATGGATTTTTTTTTTAAACTGTGGGACTTTTCATGGTTTTTAATATGCTAATGTGCGTTCTGGATCTCCACAACAGGATTTAGCAAGTGGCATTCCTAAGCTTATTTGATCAAGAATCCTTTGTTCTCTTGGAGCCCAATTAATTACCATCTGCCTTTGTGCGGTGCCCACAGAAGTCGTGCTGCAGACCTACAAGCTATGCGGGGGATTCTCTTTATACAGGCTAAGCACACTACGTAAGCTGTAATTACCGTTTATTTTATCACAAACTGTTCTAGAATATAGACGTAACTTTTTAACATTTTTAAAATTTAAAATAATGTAGACTAAGCAAATAAGGACAAAAGAAGCAATTTCGTAAGTTTAATTTTTGTCTTCAATATACAATTCTTTATCTTCTTAGATAACATTTAATATTCTGGAACAAAACACTTGTTAATGGAGATCATTCATAAAACTGTGATGTTGACCTTGTGGTACAAAATGTCTAAACACTTTTCTTTTTCTTTTTTTATTTTTTAAGACAGGGTTTCTTTGTGCGGCCCAGGCAATCCTGAAACTCCCTCAGCAGACCAGGCTGGCCTCACCTCTACTAGTGTTAGAGGCGTGCACCACCATGCCAGGCTCACTTTTTTTCTTGATAAGAGTTCTTATCAAATTGTTTCCTATCAACACTTTTAAAGACCATGATTTTTTTGGTCTTTGGGTAATGTCTGGTCCCCCGAGAAATTCCTCTTCCCAAAGACAAAAGTCACCATTTTGGGCCTGAAGAAAGTTCCTATTTGCAAAAAAAAAAAAAAAAAAAAAAAAAAAAAAAAAAAAAAAAGGGGGTGGAAGACAATGAACCATGGCTCTGGCAAGAGGAGCCCCACCCCAACCTGCAAGCCCCCTTTTGTTGGGGGAGGCTACTTGTTTGCTTCCCGAAACAATCACACAGAAATCTATATTAATTACAACACTGTTTGGCTATTAGCTTATGCATATTTCTAGATGACTTGTACATCTTAAATCAAACCATGTCTATTCATCTGTGTATTGCCACATGGCTGTGGCTTACTGACAAGGTTCTGGCACGTCTGTCTCTGGTGGCGGCTTTATGGCTTCTCCCTGACTGTCTACTTTCTCTCTATATCTCTTTCAGCCTGGCTTTACTCTGTTAGTCATTGGCTGAAAGCAGCTACTTTATTTACCAAAGGCAATAAAACATATTCACAACATACATCACCTCCCATATCACCCTTTTTCCCTCATCTTTCCTCTGTCCTTTCTCCTTGTTTTCCCTGGAGATGGCCTTGGCAGATTGGAATAAACTTTTCCATTCTCATCCACAGAGTGGCAATTTTGGTTTCTTTACTGTGCCCATTTTCATTCAGGTTACTGTGTTTTGTTGTTGTTGTTGTTTGGGGGTTTTTGTTTTGTTTTGCTATCTGACTTTTTTTCCTTTCCCTGACACTGTTAAGCAACAGAGAAACTCCCAGGCTCATTACCCTCCTCCCTTAGCTTGCCTTCAGGTCAAGACCACAGGTGCATCCGACCTTAAGCTGGTTGATATATATATATATGATGGAGGAAGGTCATTGGCTAATAAAGAAACTGGCTTGGCCCATTTTATTGGTTAGAACATAGGTGGGTGGAGTAAACAGACGAGAATGCTGGTAGGAAGAGGAAGTGAGGTCAGAAGTAATGTAGCTCCTCTCAGAGCCAGAAGCCTCAGACAGAGAGGCATGCTCTGCTCTCCTGGGCAGATGCACGCAATGAAGCTCCTCCGACCCAGGATGGACGTAGGCTAGAATCTTCCCGGTAAGCGCACCTTGGGGTGCTTACACAGATGATTAGAAATGGGCTAAATTAATATGTGAGAATTAGCCTAGAAGAGGCTAGATAGAAATGGGCCAAGCAGTGTTTAAATGAATACAGTTTGTGTGTTGTTATTTC